>NW_017804020.1:3973494-4002060 GCF_001625305.1 Branchiostoma belcheri | reverse complement strand
TATATATAAATATAATATAACATTTAAGCTTTCTTTTACCAGAGGACTAGCATGGCGACCAGGTAATTTAGTATTGTCGGTATTTGCTTCAGGACATTTTGCAACATAATCAACTGAATCATCTAATGAAAATTACGTAAAATTACGTCCACGGGAAAGTTCTAGAAAAAGAGGCAGAAGGAAACTAAACTTGACATTGACAAAGGGTTTACCGCGAGGATGACTAATGTCTAACAGACCAGAAAAGCAGCAGGTACCCTCTGTAGAGTAGGAGCGGGTACGACGTAGCAATCCATCCCAATCATACTACATCTGAGGTCTATTTCGTATTCGCCTCACTGAATCACAAATTGGGCAAGACTAACGTTTTCTGCTGTATGCTTACGACGTTTTCTACTGCAGACAAACCTCAGCGTCTATCAGTGTGACAAGGGTAAAGAACAAGTTCACTTTGAAACTAAGAGGTCAAAAAAACAGAAAAGCAGCCGTACGATCCTTCATTCCAGATTAAGCAGTTTGCATAACCTGAAAAAAACATCAGTAACTTCAGTTTGTGTTAGTAGGTCAATCTAAATCTGTTTTGGAAGGGTGTACTACTGAAGGTTTATGTGGGGCTTTTTAGACCGTTTGACGTCAACCCATGCAGAAGGTACATTGTAGAAAACGGCCTTTCTACACAGCAAGCGTTTAACTAATGACAGTGCTAGAACCTCCTGGTTATAGCCTTGCTAAGTGGGCAACGTATGCATCTGTACCACTCCTAGTAAAATTGTCCATATATTCCTAATGTGGAAATGTCTAAAACTGCTATCTAGATCATCTGTATCTATCATCCTAGAATACGGGTAGAATGAGTCTATGTTAATTTGATGGGGTCATATTTGTCTTTTCTTTTTTAATTTGTACGCAGATATCAGTACTTGGGTGGAGGTAGGGCGTCTTTTCGTTGCAAAATCTTATCTCGGTTCTGCAGACGCAGTTCCAGTGCGAATGACTGTAATATTGCAAACAGGGAAGACATTGCCTTTTTTTTAATCAAGTCCCGATAACGCCCTAGGGAAATATAAGTATGTCGTTGGTGAACAGAAGATGGGTATTGCAGCGTTGACGTCGACATATACTATACGATTACGGGCTTTACCTGCCTTACAAAAATAGTTTCCTGTTAATAATAAAAATATGTACAAGGCGTAACATCTATCAGTGTGAGATCTATAATAAGAATAAAAAATCTCTTTCAAACAAAATACCTACTGGTATATTGAAACAAGTAAAGATGTTACTTCTTTTCATGGAACATTGACAAAACATAAAAAAAACAACTTTTCAGAACCTTCGAGTATAACAACCAAACCAGTAGTGATATATATATCATGGTATCTGCGTATATATGAGGTAAGGAAATGAGGAAAGTTTCATTACGAAGTACAGAAAGCCTATTCCGGGAGGTGAGCCTGATGGCTCATATGGGAACATAAAAACATTACCGCTACATCCAAGTATCAGCCTAAAAGTAAAGGAACTATATATTATGTGATCCAGAGGAATGCGTGCCTATCAACTGCCGAGATAATGAAAAAATATTCTGCTGTTTTGCCAAATTGATTCTATCGTGGGAAATAGTATAAAGGCATTGTGTATGTGTGTGGCAAACGAATTGTTTTTGGTTGCTACTAGTACAAAGTTGCTAGATGAAATAACTTTTATGTTGCAGTCATTTGTACCGGAAGTATTGTAATGAGATGAAATTGATAGTAATTTGTAATCACTTAATAAATAGGGAATAATTGTTACCCAGGATTAAATTGTTTACGTGTTAAATGTATTTATACCAGGGTTATCTTGTTATTTGCTGAATAACGAAATACATGTCAACTTCTCCTAGCAAAGGTTGTTCCATGTTCAGGTAGACAATTTGCTATAGTCTAAAACTAACGTTGCATAATACTAAAAAAATGTCATGGGCTACACTACAGCTCTAATGCTTAAGTCCAACACACACGATTTGCATCAATAGTATCTCGTTGTGTGCACTATTTCCATACGCAGCATGGTGGGGTACAATACGACGGCTTGTGCAGTGTTGTGATCTAACACACCAGTACTGGCAATGTGTTGGCAAAGTGATAATCTGCAGCGTAGATTTAGCTATAGCTACTTTTAACATGACAATACTATGTGATGCATGCATGATGACATTTTTTTAAACATTTAAGTGATATGGTTAAACGAAATTAAGCATTTACTTTTGAGTATGTTAAAAATGTAAGTATTTTAAGCTGTATCCCGTGGGTACCTTCAAATGAGGTGTCGATCTTACATACACTAAAAAATAAGTACAGCATGCCATCAATGTGGGGAAAATATTAGGAGAATGTAGGCTAACGGACCGGTCATATGCTCAGGCGACACATAAACATGATCCCAATTTCATGCTTATTTTCATGTGGTCGCAATTTGAAACGAAGGCGTAAGAACATGTAATGGCTCGTCTAGACAGCCGTTAGGTGCGGGATGCCCGCTACATGACAGACACTGCGGTATCCTCGCTAACGGGTTAGAGGGCAGGGTGGGAGATTTCCATATAAATGAGGTTTTGAGGATACTGTAATTAAGCCATTTCACTCTGAGCTAGAAGGAGTGACGATGTATATGATCCCGCCCACACCAAAGCATCACGGCACAGAGTCGGTACAGCCACTCCACTGCATAAAACCTTACATTTACCAACTGCATTAAATACCAGTAAAGTTAGGTAATGTTTAATGGTAGTAAATAATAGTCAAGTACTGTGATTCCGGACTTGACCAGGGTTGTAAATGAAATTACCGGGCGTTTTTATTTACTATCATTGCAGAGCCAGATACTATATACAAAGTCAACATTTCCCGAATTTAGTACGGCCTGCATAGTAAGAACCATCACCTTTTCACTTTTTTCACCTTTATCCACCTTTTCGTGCAGTGAACTATATGTGTGAGGCACAGGTACATGACAGGTGGGCACTGTTAAAGTGCATTTCCACATTGCTGCACACTGTTTGAAGTTTTCGGCTAGGCTTTAAAGTTTAAAGTTTACACAGTACGGCATTTATATAGATTCCTTCATGCCTGGAAATGGGGGCAGGGTATTGACGAAGTGGCCCGGGAAGCGCCACACGCTGATCCATAACAGACCCCTCCAGCAGACCTTTCGCGTTCAATACCCTGTAAGAGTAACCTGTGCACTTTACCATAGCCCAATTTGTCATTGTCGTTTGGAGCTTTTCCGCCCATTCAGCTCCGCATTCGCCCTAACATATGGGAGATACGCGGCATTGTGCCTGTGTGTTAGCGCGACGCCATGTTACAAGTAATCACAGAACTGCCCGGTGTGTCTAATTCAGCTATTCCCACGGATGTCCTAAATATGCCCTCAGAATGTAAACATAAAACTTTTTAGCTGGCACGGAAAGCCGCTCACCATGACGGTTACCATAGCTGTACTAACTTGTAACGCCATGTTACACGTAGTCAGACGTCCAGCCGGTGTGAATGATTCAGCTATTCCCGTGGATGTCCTAAATGTTCCTTCAGAATGTAAACATAAAACTTGTCCGAAATGTCCCTTCAGAATGTAAACATAAAACTTTAAGCTGACACGGACAGCAGTTCACATCAGTGACATACTAAAACACTAAGACGTTAACCTTTTGCCGCGGTTCCCTCAAAACCAGTAAAAACATCCTGTGAGTGTAGTTTACAAGTGCAATATAAAGTACAACACAAAACGGTATTGTGAGTTAGATGTATTGCCACTTCCACTGAAGTAAATCACCTCCTCTTCCTCCATACACCACCTCTTAGGAGGAAGTTCCACGCTGGAAGCTTCTTTCCTAGAATAACATCACCATGGAGCAGAAACTTTTCAAGTCAAAGGCCAACAAACATCTGTCCTCACTGTCTTAGAGTTCAGTAACCGCAAACATTTGAGTGGACATGTTTTGTGGTGAAGATGAAGTAAAAAAAAAATCTTAGTGGAATGTGAAACAACACACGCCAACACTCCTGACGCCAAACAGCTTCAAGACCTTTTTCTAATAAATATGCTATAGCAGTCATCGTTCTTGATATTTCAGGATCACTGCCAAGGCAGCCTGCCCCATGGACCTCCGGAAGTACCCGTTGGATGTGCAGACCTGCCCTTTGCAGTTCGAAAGCTGTGAGTACTTAGCTATGACATTACGCTTTAACCATACAGCTAACCTTGCGGCAAATAGCTGACAATGAACGGCTTGTGGAGATGGCCTTTTTGATAGTCCGTCAGCCCTAGGGGAAGACATGTTCATCACGTGGCGTGATGAGTAATTAGCACGCTTGAATGACTCGGGAAGGTGAGGATTTTCGCCCAGGCTGCAATCATTCCAGGCGTGCTACTGTGGTGCAAAGTGGTTGTATGGTACATTTGGCATTAGAACGTATCACGCCTGTCAACAGTACGGACTATACACATCAGTCTGGCCCAATCCGATCACAGAGAGCCACCACACTGCATTAAGCCTCGCCGACCTCAGTCGTTCCTTCAGACTGATACGTTGTCAGTTTAATACTTCCTATACCTCTATTTGCCCAAAAGGGACAGGCAGACTGAAAGTTACGAATTCTACAGCTTTACAGAACTACCCATGAACAAAGTTAATGTTAGTCATAGTCATGGGAGTAAGTAGTTTTCATGAATCAAAGTAGTCATAAAACCATTACGGTAACCATAGTTGTACTAACTTGTACCATAGTTCTTACAATGCAGGCCGGTAAGTACATGTATATTTTCTTCAATGTCTTTTTCATTGTACCATATATTTTCCAAATGGGGATGCTTACTTTTAAAAGGCCTTTACCACTGTGATAGTCTAATATAAATAACATTTAGGACACAATACGCACGGATCCTTACTTCAGCTTTGCTGGCGCACAATACAAACTCGATTTTCCGGTTCGTGCTTTGACTCAGTTTACGACAAAGTTATAGATGCCTTCATGTCGTGATCCTACATAAAGGTCTGGAAACTCCATTACGACAAAAAAATTCAACCTACGGAAAGAAAGTAAAGGTAAATGTCACATCGGAGAGGCTATTACCGACAACAGGTACCAATAAATCCAGACGTTACCAGTCCGACCCAATCTTCAGAACATCAATGCCACCCGTGGAAATTCTATTTTTGGATGGCACTGGTCGCTACACCGGATGGCAATGAATGAGATTACCTCATCACTAATCTTGGAAGTGACACTTTGTCAATACACATTACCGGAGATTTCCAAAAACTGATACAGAAAGTCGATGGATGTCGCAAACTGCTCCGAAGTTGTGGATACCGTACCAAATTGTACTGGTGTCAAGCTGTACACTTAGTATCTTTTAGTCGAATTTCAGGATGAACGATTGCCAAGTTGGATCATATGATCTTGCCTGCTCTTTGCCAAACTAACTTCTTCAAATACCAACCGTTGAGGTGGAAAGCAATCTCTTTATTTTATCTGACTAAGAGACGGAAGGAAGCGGCTGGATGCTGCTGCCATATTGGGTTAGCAGGTTTGCCTTTGTAATGAAGCGTAGACGGCCAACTATAGGATCTTCCCCACCCGAGAGGGTTCTACAATGACAACCGGTAAAACCGCTCGGCGACCATCAGATACCAACGAATGATCAATAAGAAATTTTCTCCCTGGAGATGAATTGATTTAATTTGACGATTCCTGTGAAAACTCATGAGCTCATGACAGGTTCGACCCAGAAATTGAGAGGATCTGGAAACACAATTATCTAGTACATTTGTCCGGCAGACTATGTCTCCAATACAGGTAAGGCCATGTTGATTTAATAATACGGATGACATTAGCGCGGGCATGAATTTTCGGCTGTTTCCAAAAAGAAGTTTTCAACCATACTGTAAAACTTACAAAACATTTGCAAAATGAGCAAATATAAACCGTAAGTTGCAAAAAAATGAAACAATACCAATGTCGTAGAATGCCAAAATGAATTTAAAGATAAGTAGATTATTCGCCATACTATACTTTATGTAATTTGCTTAACCTTCATGACCACGTAGATTTCACAATGAAAGCACCTTTTTACAAACTTTTTTATTCGCACGCCCGCATCAGTTTTGGAGTTCCCAGAGGATGTCATCTATGTAATCAAATTAACATTGCCTAACAGATACAGCAAAGAGACGTGTGCAGTTTGTATGAAGTTCAGTTGATATGACTGATACTGCAATTTGCTCCTTTTGTGTGACATCATAAAGGAATCGGAGATCTGCGCTGTTGGACGAATAATTCGTCTATAGACTCCCTTGGGTTGATAAAGTACACAGATACGAGAAGGGCGAGCGAGCGTTGTTTCATTTTGACGCCAGTCATAATCTACACCAAAGCAGAAATACGGAACAAATACACGACAGATAAGAATGTCGCATTGATATATTTTTTTTCATAAACGCAAAATTCATTTACAATTAATTTATTCTATTCACGACTTTAGCATGATCGTTCATCTCTGTCGATAGAAACATTATGAAAAGCCTAAAAGTCCACTGTGCTTTTCGGCACACTTGATCCTCTACTTAAGTTCCTTCTGGAGTCCCAATCCAGTTTCGTGATTTATAATGTAAGATTAAGTCTAAAAGTCCACGGTGATGTGTACCGGCTTTCCGGCACACTTGATCCTCTACTTAAGCTTCTTTTTGTGTCCCAATCCGGTTTCGTAAATAATGATGTAAGATGAAAGGCATTCTTCCTGTGCCCCAGTTCAGTTTCGTAAGTTATAATGTAAGATTAATTATAGGCATTCTTTTCAAATATTTCAGATGGATACACGACTGAGGACATCCGTTTTAAGTGGAAGGACGGCAACGAGTCGATCCATGGTCTGGAGCGGATTGAGCTCGCGCAGTTCTGGGTGGGAGAGCACGAAGTTTCTGACGAAGTACAGAAGTACGAGACAGGTTGGTGTTACCTTGAAAGTTCATCTGTGTTTGTAGAAGGCATATATGAAACAGGTTTGAACTACAACATCCAACACAAGAAATTGGACTCACTCAACTTTTCAACTGTAAAACTCCAGTCTGTGTCAAGGAATGACAATCCACCACTTCCGGGACTTCACGCAGATAACACACGTGACTCCGTGAGCAGTGGTTCATAGGTTGCAGAAAGTCTGTGGCGCCCCCCGTCTCTATCGAGGGATGGTTGTAATGCCCTGATGTACATGGCCTCTTTAATCCCTCGTGCGATTAGGTCGGTGTTACAAACGTGCGAGAACACACACACACGAAATTACATACACAGAGAGAGAGCTTTGTTAAACTAGTGAGGGAACGCAACAGCACATTTTTCAGCCGTTCGAGAAAATTGAAAATAAAGCCTGTGCAAAAAGATATAACAAGAGGTCCTGGGTTCGAGTCCTGACATTCCACCAATCTTGTGCCCTTGGGAAAAGCACTTAACACGACTTTCCTCACTTTGCTCATCAGGTGAAAATGGGTACTGTATTGTCTTCTGTATTGTCCCTTGTGATGGTGGCGGCATTAATATAAGTTGAAAAAACTTGAGTGTGCCGTCACCACGTCTTGTGATTGCATGTTGGAATATAAAAAAAAAGATATACTTCCGTTACTCTTGTTGGATTGCCATGGTAGAATCTCTCCTCCCGCTATATCTTACAAAATAATGATGTATTTTCAATGTCCAACGGATGTATCTAACCATAAAATTAAGCTATCTCGTGATAGCTACCCGGCAGCATGATAACCTTCAACCAATGTTACAATGACATTTCTGACTCAATAAAATGTGATGACATTGCATCGTCAAGTTAAACCGATATCTAAATCTGAGAATCATTGAGCGTAAATCTAGTATATGCCAGTTACCGGATGGCTCATTCGTTTTATCCACATGCACCTTGTCGGTCTTGAGCCAACGGTAGGCTTCTCTTCGCAGCTTTCGATAGCGGCAGACGGCATAATAACATTGTCAAATTACTAGTATACACTATGGTTCACCTCTACGTAGTGACGTATTTTGAACATTACGGCTGACTGGCGTCAAAGCTATCCCCTTATACAATCAAGTTAGCTCATAACACGCCTGAACAGGCAGTCTTTTTCACCCTCATGAATACCAGTGGGGCAACGGGACCGAGCCAAATCATTCTTATGCGAAGCGTCTTCTTCTCGTAAATATCACTATTACCAGGAAGCCTCTGTCTTTCTTAAAATGTTTTGAATCGTTGTAATATAATCATAGAAGCGTCATGTTCAACAAATATGGAACCTCACATATGAGATACATGACCGCAATGCGGAAACGCCACATAAACCTCGAGAAATAAAACCGATGGGGCAAAGTTAGCTTAACTAGCTTGACGTTCCGAAGCAGAAGCAGGCAATTGGTATTCATCGGTTCAAGGGAGCATCAAACACAATATGCAGCATATCATGCACAGAGAAAGCTGCAACGAGACGACTGATTGCTGATTTTGTCACGTTCGGGGTATCTTTGCTCATCTTAATTCGTGATGTTTTGACACTCCACGCATGTTGCTACATATCATAATGATACCCTGAGCTACGTGTACTCGTTCATATACCATCATGGATATATGTGTATATAATCAGGAGTTCTACGATCTCTTACCTTCGCCAAATGATGTTAACCATTCCGACTGACGAAATTATACATTTTTCTCATAAATCTATGCAAATGAGGTTATGACTTGAATAAATTATGTTCTCACACACACACGCTACTGAAAGCATAACCTTCTTAGCGAAGGTAATAGTCATTTCACACACACAAACACACACGCATACATTGCCCCTGCTCGATTGAATTTCTATATCTAATATTCAATTATGAGCAAGTATGTTGCTAAGACACTTATCCGACATCAATACAATGAAAAAAAAAACACCATAAGGTTCACAGCAGGAAGAGACAAGGATAGCAGCTCCAAACATTTTATCGCCTCTATTAGTCTGGCTTTCTTAATCCCTTTTCTACTATGCACATCCGGGATGAGAATGCTGTATATTTGCGATAAGACTTCCCAATGTAAATTTGACAGTCCAACCGAACAGTAAGGAAATGTACAATCGACATTACACGTTGATTGAAAAAGCTCTACCTGGGTAGTGTAATAACGTGTGACGTGCAAATCCCTTAAGAAATTGGATCAATTCAATGCATTAGTGAATTGATTGACCGACATGTCTGTAAAAGATGTTGCCAATAATGATAAGTTTATTGCAGATACCTGCCCGAGGGCTAATAACAAAAAAACAAAGATTACAGAACATTGAAACAGGGTACAAAATAATTTCTAAATCTACATAATAACATAATGTAATTGTCTAAAGATATAACTATGCCTAAAAATATGTCTAAAGGGTTTGACTTTTCTTTATAATAATGATCACATTTAGCACACGTACATTGAGGTGACGTCATTAAAGATATTACTGTACGAGAAGTAGGCTCAGATTTTGTGGAGGTCAAGGAAGTGTACAGCACGGAATTTAATGCTAATATCATATTGATATGAATATGATATGGATATGGCTAACACGGACCACTAGTCAAGCACAAATACAAGCGTGATAGTCAAGCTCGGCTAGTGCAGCGGTCGTACGCCATGTGATCACTAACCTTGAGAACGACAGTATATAAAAGGGTAATATGTATGAGTGCATTAGACTAGAGATTGAACAGTAGATCTATTATTGTTACAACCGCTACCACGGCCATAGGTTGCTGACGTCACCTACAACCATCGCTTCAGATCTTTCCCGCAGACAATAAAACATCCACTTCTAGCCACAGCGGTCCTTAAATCAGGAGGAATGGTGACGATAAAAAGTCAGATAAGGCTAAAGCCACTGTCTGATAACAATCTAGTATATATCGACCTTGCCTTACGACCTCCACACATCGAAGCAGTGTTTTTCGTTTCGCCGTGATGGGTTGTTTATAGATAAAAGCCTAAAATAAAAAGTGTTTTGAACTAGAAAGGTAACATTAGCTGTTTACCTTCACATAATATGGTCTGCACTGTTAAAGCTTACTTAAACACATTCATATATATGGTCAGACAGGAGTCTTAATCCCTCCTACCATAAAATTGCAACATGATGTAACCCAACACTAGTTACCATGGTAACAGACATGGTTCAGGTCATTGAGGTCACCGTTTGGAGAAGAAGAAGAGGAGGAGGAAACGTAGCAAAAAAACAATATACAATGTATTTTTCTTCGATAAACTTAATCATCAACTGCAGAAATTCATATCGGGGAAGAGCTGTAAAAGCATGACCTCCGTTGTCTTTCAACATTTAATTGGTATCCGGTTGAGACTCAATAGATGTTCGCATTTCCATGGATGAAGGTCATTGATTTATTCCGACGACAATGAGCCTCTATCTGTGCTACAGTACAGACGAGTTATTACTAATGCACATTACTCCACCCAACCTTCATACACAAGATTCGTGGTCAACCTCCTAGATGCTGAACGCTAAGGCAACCACGTACTGCAATCTGTAACCTCCTGGCAGAAAATAGCCATATCAAAGAATCATGGAAGACTACAATCCAAGAAACATCCAATCAGGTCATATTGGAAACTGATCTCCCAAAATCTCTTCAATTACACACTTCATCCGACTTTAAACCCTGCCCTTCTTTAAGCAGTAAATCTCAAATAAACTTCTCGTATCCAGAGCAATTCAGACGTTCAGCCAGTGGCGTGATATATGTACTGGCTTTTGAAAACGAAGTCAGCAAAGATGAATAAAGGGACTTAAATGATGGAAAGAATGGTTAATACTAGAAAAAAGAACCGCTCTTAAACTGAATTCGGATTCAGTTTGATCTCAAAAGAGTATAAAGCCTCAATATACATTTGTGTGTTTCTCTATGTATATAGAATAGCTGACATGAAGCATTGTATAGCATGTGAATGGAGGCAAAAATAGAGGCATAGATACCAGCAGATGTTTCTTACAGAACATAGTATTACATTTCCAAGACTTTGATTCTCCCAAGATCAGTTTGCTCGTTGTGCTCAAAGGTTGATGCACATCATTGTAATAAGCGTATTGTGCATTCAAAGTAATGCACGACCCTCCAGTGCACTCCATCACATTGCCACGTCTACTGTAATGCTTGCATGGATTCAAGTTTCCTGTTGGGTTTGCGGCCCTACGGGCCATACCCATTCATCAACACATCTCACCAATTCTTCTCCATTCTTTTCCTAGGAGAATATCCCCGACTGACCATTCGTTTTAAGCTTTACCGGAACATCATGTACTTCATTCTGCAAACATACCTGCCGGCCACGCTGTTGGTGGTCTTATCTTGGGTCTCCTTCTGGATAAACCACGAGGCCGTGCCTGCTAGAGTCGCTCTCGGTAAGTCTT
The DNA here is from genome assembly GCF_001625305.1 of Branchiostoma belcheri. Classification (NCBI taxonomy): domain Eukaryota; kingdom Metazoa; phylum Chordata; class Leptocardii; order Amphioxiformes; family Branchiostomatidae; genus Branchiostoma; species Branchiostoma belcheri. The sequence goes on along the minus strand of NW_017804020.1, from coordinate 3,990,593 downwards.
AATGTATCTGCACAAGCCGTTTGGAGCTACCTCTTTATGTGAAAAAAAGTTCACATAAATAAAGGTGAAAGATGTACAACTTTATGTTATCTTGAAGTCTTCTTATTGCCTACAGAAGTGGTCATGACTGAAAAAAAATGTATTCTATTTTTAACGAATACATTTGCGGCAGTGTATAACGCGTCGAGTGCTACTTCGTCTTCAATTGAAATCGCAGTTGAAAGAAATTTTGGGAACTTTTACAGAATTCGAATGCATATTTTGGAGTATTCATTGTACCATAAGGAGATGCTCATCCAACATACAGCTGTCAGATGCTTTAGAAAGTCAGGTGGATAAGTTAAATTATCATATTGAAAGAAACCGTTGACCAATCAGAAGGCTCCATTTCCCGTAGGTTATTAGGCCGTAACCTCAAAAGTGGTAGGAGCCTGGCAATTAGTGAAAGAGTACGAAGCCATTGCATGTTCCAACATTGATGAATTATGGGCCTTTCCAAAGCGACCTGATGGCTTAGAGTTCACCGATCATGACTGATGTCTCCTTGGCAAATATTCACCTTTCAGGTTTTATTGGTTCTTTTTATTTGAAATTCGATAAAACACGTTTTGTAGGTACAGAAAATACTTGTAGCATACATCATCGATTGGCGACATCAACATTGATTGACATTTAGGTCATAACATTTACCCGGATTACGAATGTTCCGAAACGTCCTTGGGGCGCCTATTTCTTTAAGAGCCTGACCCTAACACATTGATTTCGAATTTCCTGCTACTTCACCGCACGGGTTTACAATGCACATCGAATGCATTTCTCACGCTAAGGCAGCTTTAAGTCAAATGGACGTCCTCGTTATTTTCAGGCTTAGATAAGTAGGCGGCATCATTTGTCCATGCCAGGCTGATTGCAACGATACCTAATCTAGTGGCTAAAACAAAACTGGGCATCATGCAATTTCACGTATAATTATGTTGTCTGTGCTGTGCAGAAAAATGTAGCTTTGTGCCTAAAGATATGGTTGTCCATCCATTAGTAAAAATAGGGGTTCATTGTTTAAGCAAAAACATTTGTTTAAGCCAATACCTCTTTCGTGATCGGTTTGATAAGATTTGCCAGTCATTTAAGTCTGCAAACATAAATAATGAAATAAAACATAAACTTTATCTTTAGCTGGTATAGAGCTCCGCCAAGGCATAGATAGACCTCTGTGATGACAGTGTTCTTTTTCTCCTAAATGCTCACTTGCTATCGAATGATTAATCTTATTCAATTGGCCGTAAAGAATTAAAGACAGCACTGTCCAACACGAGAAACGGTATCAAATGCCAAATTTACAAACAGAATATACGATGCAGCATCTTCGGTCCAGTGCAATTATCTTAGATTCTTATCTCTTAGCGAATCTGGACTGTTCAGGGACGTTACACAAGTCAGGCAAATTTGGAGGAACGATAATGGTAGATTGATGGATTCTTGGACGAAGGGCCAATGGGGGGCTGGATGAAATCCTGGAACAAATGGGTATGGGAACTGGGGAGTCTGAGATGTTATCGTAAGATTCCCTGGCCGGTACTTTAACATGCATAGTTTCATGATAGAAAGGGCGATTATACATTGCCGATATCAACAGATGGAAGAGTAAAGTGTTGGTAGATTGAAGGAACTTTGAAGAAGCTGAAACCAAATTCGACGATACCATCTTGGTGAGAAATTAAAGTCTATTGACAAGACAGATTGAGTTTCTTTTAGACAGCTTAGACGGCTCATTCATGACTTCCAAACCTTAAATGGTTTTCTCCGATTGCCTCCTCAGCCACCTGTTGTACTGTCAGAAGCATTGTTTATCTGTGAATTATATTTTATAGATTAATATGACAAATAACTATTTATGAACCAGACATAAGGCAGTACCTTTGTATAGTAAATTAGTTCTTTTTGTTTTGCCTATTAATCATCACCTATCTAATCTTGAGCATATAGGGGTCGACGTCTCTCTATTATATCCAATAAAGACCTTTATTGCACATTTTCGCCACACTTGGCTAAGTATAGGTCACCACAAAACAAGATAAACGGATGAAGTTAACAGATGCAAAAGAAACTAAGTATCGTTATATAAATTTCACTTCTCGCTGTTCAGTTATTGTAGAAATAACAGGTATGTTTTTCGATGGATGGCTTGACTAGTTGCCTTAGGAATATATATTTTTTTCTATTACGTATGTTAGGTGAATCTTGACAGCCCACATTTTGATTCCCACAGGCATCACCACTGTTCTGACCATGACTACCTTCATAACAAGTGCTCGGGACTCACTCCCCAAAATCTCCTACATCAAGGCCATCGACGTCTACTGCGTCATGTGTTTCCTCTTTGTCTTCGCGGCTCTTCTGGAGTACGCCGCTGTCAACTACCACTCCAGCGTGCAGCAGCGCAGGGAACAGAAGGCTTTAAAAGCCAAGAAGTCTGGAGCGGAAGATGTGCATAAGCACGAGGAACAGGTGATAAAGCAAACTGACATTTTAATCTTGCACGACTTTTGAGACGATGATGATACGCACTCATGGTGCGCTGCTTTACCAAATCGGGTAGTCTTTATCGCCATCATATTTGCAAGAGTATCAGGAAAGTTCATCTGTGTTGGCAGTAATCATAGTAAAATGTCAAACTTTATTCCGACAATTGCTTACGTCACATATCCGTAAAGTCTCGTGTAAATATAAGATCACGTGTCTGTAACCTTAACTCTCGCGAGATTACGTTTTGAAGTGATTGGTCATTAATCATCCTGATGAAGGCGACAGTGGTTGCTGAAAATTTGATCTCTGTTTAATCTTTGTGTAGGAATAAAGTTCAACATTTTCGTACCGATTCACGTTTTAAACTTGAGCGATATCACGCGCAAAACTGAAGTCAAGAAGTATAACATCCATATGGATCGCCTGTCTTAAGAACGTTTGCTACTTGCAGTATGTATTTTCGATATAAGTAGCATCGACAAGCTCAGTGTGCTGGCGCCGACGCTGCTCATGATTTAACAGTCCGCCGGTAAGATAAGGCCGTCTGCAGGTCACGGTATTAAAAGAGTTTTCAAACGTGGCAAAAGTCATTTCTAAAACCTCATAAATCAAAATGGACCTTATTGTTCTGAGGATACCATTAAGGGTACGAATAGTAACTGACGTTCACTTTCTACGGATATGAGAATGAGAGCAAATGGCACATTTTACCTTCATGTCTTCACGTGTTTGCATTTATATTTCTCTTCGATAACAAGTTAGAGTGTTAGGTTTCACTCTGACAATAACTCAATCACTTGACGCACCTTGCGTAATTTTTTGGATTTCCCTTATTTTCAGCAGCCGGGAAGACTAGGTGGTCTACTGGCAGCACTTAAGAGAAAAGGATTCGATAATGGACCCGACAAAAGTGACGAGCAACCAGGTCAAGGTTTGTCTGTGACAGTCATGTCAAAAAATATCGGCAAAGACAACCAAAAGCAAGATTCAGAAAGGCAAGGTAAGAAGAACCCTTGGTCTAAAGCGACGCGAACACAGGAAAATGTTCCCCTGAACGTGTTCCACACTGGGCCCACAAACGCGCAGAGGCCACATGACACCCCTGTGGGAGAGTACTCCGTAGTCCACGATGATCAGGTTTGCCTGAACATCCCGACGTTGGACGTCACTAACCAGAGTCTGGAGAGACGGCGCCGGAGCGACGCGAGTTCCCGTTTGGGGCGGAACTCTGACGGGAGCACATGGCCAACCAGAAAGTCATCGATCGCGTCCACGGCCAGTCCGAGGGGCAGCATAGCCAGAATGATCATAGAGTACGCCAGGGACATGGAGGAGAAAGGGATGGAATTAGTGCCGCAAGGAGAGCTATCAACGGAAAATGTGTCCAATGTCGATGATGATACCCTGTTGAAACCAAACGACGATCCTCCTCCAGTGATCAGGCAGCCCGAGTCACACCTCCGCGTCGCGACAGAGCGTCGCCGCGCCCTGTCCAATACCGAAGCGCCCACGTCCGCACTCAGAAAGACCGAGTCCCGCCTGTCTCTCAGTACCGACCCGCGCGCGCGGAAGCTGTCCGGTATGGGCATGGCGGTCCTCAATGCAGCAAAACTACAGAAGGAGGCAAACGACAGAGCGGCGATGGGGAGCGGACGGGGGCGACCGAGAGAACAGGGCGATGCTACCGTCAGGAAGCGCCCGGTCTCATTCGCCTCCCTGGGCCAAAAGGTCATGAAAATACAAGAGGAGGGAAGGCAAGAAAGGAAAAGGCTCACCATCGCTGAAGTCGTCCAAAGAGTAAAAACTTCCAATATCAAACTTCAGGTTAAAGATGTCAATACCATAGATAAATATTCTAGAGTAGTCTTTCCTGGCGTGTTTTTCCTTTTCTGTATAATGTATTGGGTTTCGTATGCGCACACATAGCTGGTCCGAAAAATTCTTTTGAGTGTATTAGACCTTTATTATCTCATTTCACAAGACCATGCATTATACGTGCCCGTTTAGATTCTTTGTAAAATATTTATTCATGCAGATATATCTGACCATCAGCTCGTCACTTATTCAATTATACCTGTAATGAGCAGAAGCCTTGAAGATTTAAAACGACAAACTTAAGTTTGACTCGTCCGTCTTTTTTTCACCTGTCACGCTAACGATGGACGAGATAACTATGTCAGGGTCATTTTGATTTGTAATTACTTTATACTGCCAAAGTACTTGACAAGTGCTAACGAAAAGCACTAAATTTGAGCCCCTGAATGTAAAACAAAGAGCAAATGGAGAAAATAACCTACATAGTCTTTCCGCGTATGGTAGTGCAACCTTCTTGAATATTTTTTATTATCTCTCTTCATTTCTTATGAATATAACGACCTTGGAACACAATACCATTTAACGAGAACGAGATATGTATATATATACATAACCTTGTAAATACTGATAACCCTAATGGCCTACGTATATACTGTTGACACATGTATACTTTTGAGGACCACACGTGTATACTGTTGAGGGCCACACTCGTATACTGTTGAGGTCCACACGTATATACTGTTGAGGGCCACACGTGTATACGGTTGAGGGCCACACCTATATACGGTCGAGGGACACTCGTATATACTGTTGAGGGCCATACGTATATACCGTTGAGGGCCACACGTATATACCGTTGAGGGCCACACGTATATACTGTTGAGGGTCACACAATAAGAGGAGGTGTGTACTCTAGAAGTGCCAGAAATGTTATATGTAGATTTATTAGGTATCGACGACTATAACCCCATTGTAGTAAACATGTCCGTAACGGGATGTTGATAGAACTTTTGAGGGCATCACCAGCCTTAAGGAGATAAGTATGACTCCAGTTTAAGGAAACCTTTTGATAGACTTTGGAATGTTAATAAATAATGTTTCGTACAATGTAGGGCCAAGTGTGGTTATGTCTTAAAGTTTATGGTCACATATAGCAGACCGTCATGGTTGTTCATTGTCATGTGAACGAATGGAACAAAGAAAGGGAACGGCGATTATTGTATCCTAAAATCACGATGAACACATTATATCTGCAGAAGTTGAACTACGTATGTAACAACAATCGGTTTAACGTTATTCTGAACAATCGGTCCTTTAGTAACTTTTTTTCGGACATATAGCTTAAAACAACATTCCAAAAACGCTTTGTCTCTTTTGAACATAATATATTGTATTTACCTTAAATGACGTCAACAAACTGAACTTTAATACCAATGATGTGGCGTTGATTCGTAGCACGTACCTTATAAATATAAATAGAGAGAATGTTACTAGTAATTGCCATAAAAGTAGCCTTAGATACCATTCGTGTCTATAGACGAATCATCCCGTAGTACGTATGGAGAGTGAAAAAAAGACTGTCAACAATATACAATCTACATATCAGACTGTATATATTATGTACGAACCCATGGAAGAGTCCTTGTCCTTATGTGCCTGTACAGTACCATTACACCAGATTACTCACAAGTTGTGCTGTGGTGTCATTTCCTCCGAGATAAGACTTATTTCTTCCGGACGTTAAGTTGAAGACAGATGACATCCAGAACAGGTTAGGCAGTGCCAATATGAGCGGCGCACAGTGGAGGCGGGTGCCTTCATCAGGGACGTAGCGGGTTTCAAGTTGTATGATTGCCGCGGGGTGAAATTGGACACAAAGCCTATCAAAATTGCCTTATACATTTCACGTCGACTTTCGTTTGGCCTACACGTACGTGTGACCGCTACATCACCGACTGTATGATTGCATCTAGTGAGGCAAAGAAACGTTGACGTATATATACTCTATGTAATATAACCTTTCTGTACGGTTATTAAAACCCTTGTCCTGCGGGGCCCGTATATATATATATATATATATATATATATATATATATATATATATATATATATATATATATATATGGTTTGCACATTCAGCATAACAATTAATGGGATAACACCCCTGTTATCACATTAATTTACCACAAAGAGATTAAAAACCTTTCTATATGGTGAAAAGGTTAGGTTGCATATAATGAGATAGACAGGGCCCTGTATATATTGAAGTTACGGCATTACAACCTATGCTCTGGGAATCAACAAATGAGGCAGGTCCAGAGTCACGTTGATAACGGGCCATACCTAGTCTGGGTGGTAAGATATATCTAATATAGATGCGGCAATAGTGAACTGCCGGCGCTGGGAAAAGCTTTCAAGCTTCGCTCGTGCTTATACTCAACTAAAATGAAGTTAGTAAGTGGATGACAGATCAGTAGCCTTTGGATGACGGCAATGACTGTTCATCAGCTCGATCTGACAGACAGAACCCGACATATGCATACCACCGTAGCACTACACGGCAGTATGTCTGTTTCTGTCAGCACTTCGTCCCGCAAGACACAATGACGTGTCGACCGATTACATAACGTTATAATTGTACCAACTGGGCATTGCCTGTGTGAAGCTGAGCAAGTATACAGATCTTACCACAGACACGCACATTATGTCATTAGTAAAAAAAAAAGAAGAGAAAGATTTGAAATACCACCTTAGCTAGATCAACTGAAACTTCTGCAAGCCCATTACTTTTCTTTTCCTCACTAGGTCGATGGAACAATGCTCAGGATGATTAGGCGAGAGTCACTTAATGGAAATTCCTTACTATAGGGTCTTATGGTATATGACTGTTTTAAAAAAAATCCATATCCTTCACTTAGCTACGTCTACAAGCACTCTATTTTCTGCCTCCAGGGAACGTACCATTAGGCCTGAAAACGACCGACTAAAATGTAGGTAAGGCGTCCTGTTGTCAGTTAAGTGTCACGGTAACACACATCTAATAACGTGGTTAAGACACGAGGGACGTCTGTAGTCAAGAAAATAACATAATAGATATGTTATTTGTACAGGAAACTTAAGCTTCCTTTGATTGCAGTTAATCAATGTCCAATGCTATATCTCTCTTCATTCAAAATTTGCAGAAATTTACACAACATGGACCGACTTTATGTAGTGCAGAGGCTGAACGAACGTGTCTTTGAAAGATGGTCCCTTCCACAACATACCGACACTATCTTTTGACATATCTTCCTGGAATACAGCCAAAGGACTTTCGATTAATGGCACCAATTTACTAACCCCCGCGGACCCAAAAGGTCACGGTGTGTCTGACATCGCAGCACCGTCCTCCACAACTGTCACACCGCGTTGCTGTTTCTCTCCCAGAAGCGCTCTCCACATCCACATAGTTTTTCATCACTTCAATCCGTTGGAGAAAAAGGACCACTGTAATACCCGAAGGCAGCAATTGAAAATGACAGATATGTTGTCCGTAACTGTAGTTGTTGCCAATGGCTTTAGACTAAGGTGCAGACTAATTCTGTCACTGTTGATACCTGATGGACGAGCAAAGTAAGGTATATGAGGTGAGTGGAGTCCCTTGGATTTCCCAGGCAATCCCCGGGTTGTGTTGCAGTTTGCAATTTCGCAGCTATGACACAAAATCATAGAAAGTTATACATTTCTCTGAGGAATGTTGTATCCTATTCATAAGGCCATGTTGATTTGATTATATGGATGACATCCCTGGGAACCCCAAAACTGATGCGAGCGTGCAAATAAATATATGGCGAATAATCTACTCTTCAATCTCATTTCTTGACATTGTCGTCGTTTTCGTTTGATTTTGGCATTCTACGACATTGGTATCGTTTCCAATATTTTTACGGTATATGTTTGCTCATTTTGCAACTGTTTTGTACGATTTACAGTATGGTTAAAAACTTTTTTTTATTTTTGGAAACGGCCGAAAATTCATGCGCGTGCTGATGTGATCCATATAATCAAATCAACATGGCCTAACAGGAAACTGCCATACAGGCATCTGTCCGTCTTCTCTGAGCAGGTTCGAAAGCGCAATCGGGTAATCCGTTCTCACTACACGAGATGACACTCTCACAGGCAATGCGTGTGTTGATCTGGACAGAGACGGATGACTCCTGTAGCCGTGAGAAGTAGTAATTAAGAAGATAGAACATGCTGTTTCCCCCTCCTACGAATAAATGTCTCGTCTGGTGTGCCATTACCACTTCTCACAGCATCGGCTGTCTTTAACCCGTCTGACATGACTGTGGAAAATCCGATCCACTACTTCATCATATAGGAACAATGAGTCTTCTGGAATCTGGTAACATAACATCAGCAGAAAAAACTGTATATGGCTACTCATCACAAATGGCTGTCTACATGACTGTGTTACTCTCATGCACTTTATTGTGTATAGCTTGCAATATGAAATAAACAATATCTAAATATGTATTAGTAAGTAGATATGTTTAAAACATGAACAAGACATGACACAAGCTCTTATTGAGAAAATCTGATCCACTACTTTATCATAGGAAAACTGAGTCTTCTGGAATCTGGTAACATAACATCAGCAGAAAACAGTATTTGACTACTCATCACAGGTAACTGTCTACATGTGTTATCTTCACGCACTTAAAACAATGATATAGTAGATATATGGCTCATTGTTACTTTTACTAGTTTTACATTACGTTCTAAATAACTTTCTCGTCAAAATGAACGTAAAGATATCAGACTAAATTCAAGTTCTGAACTAGAAAGGTAACTTTTGCAAAGCAAATGCATAATGTTTACCTTTGCATATAGTCTGCTCTGTTAATTCTCAATCAAACATATTCACATATATGGTGACAGGAGTCCAAATCCCTCCTACTATAAAATTGTTACCATGGTGACAGACGGTCTGGTTCAGGTTATTGACTAGGTCAGGTCAATGTTTGGAACGGAAGAAGAAGAAACAGAGCAAAAACAATATGTTTTCCTCCGGTGAACATACTTACACAATGTTCTAACCACATAGTATGCGCCAACAAAAGCGATACTGTTTCAATATGGCAGGTAACTCAAATAATGGATGGCCCCATTTCATGATCTATGCCGTTTCATAAACCTTTTATCAGATAACCTCTCGTGACAAATCGTGCACTCAGAGCTTCCGTCATCCTAACGGTCTTTTATTCATGTCTGTTGGAACAAGGGTTGACTGACAAGTTGACTTTCCATCAGTACATTACCGTTGCATTACGAGACCCTCCACGACTCATTGTGCGTATACATCTGACCTGCCCCGGTCGAATGGGGCATGCCGGCAATCATCTTCCGGCCATATACTGCACACAGTGGATAAAAGATTAAAGTCTATAAGTAGCACAGCAGGCATCTTTATGAACTACGAAAGGTTGTGACTTTACCAGAGAGCAAAAGATTTCTCAGTAAGGTCGGTGGGATGAAACATGAAAGGAATGGTAGCAGCAATCTGTCAAAAGCACATGAAGACTATTAACAGCTATTCTTGTCTGGTCACATGTTTAAGATGTAAATCATACACTTTGGGGCCCCGGCAGATAATATAGCGTATCTTTAAATACGTGTACAGAAGTTTCTATCGGACCGGATGGCCTTTCGATTTAACCCTAACGCCCTTTTTTGGGCTCATTCGACCCCCACCCCCCTCTCAAAACTGGTTAACAATATATCGTATGACCCCTAAATTTTCAGAGGATGGTTAACTAGTAATAATTAATCATAAAAACAATGGAATGTAATTGAATGATATGGTCCGCCACTTTGAATTTTGGGCCATGACGTCATGAAATTAGCATAGTTGCATAGTAATTGAAAAATTACATAAAATTACATGTTATTATTAATAGAGAGCATGCGTAACTTAACATGTTTTACTTATCGCACTGGTATGAAATCGTTGCCAACAGTATTCTAAGTCACTAAGTTTGGTGGCCCTAGCGCAAGCCGTTCGGACGCTATCCGACATCAAAGTTGCGGCGGGCACTTTTAGACCCCACCCCCACCCAAGTCTAGCTAGGATTAATCGACCTTGGCCTTGGACAGGATGGCAGGGTTAGGAACTACCCATGGCACACTGCTTTAAAAAGGTTTCAACAATGGTTTGGAGAGTTCCAGATTTGTACTGTACTGATTCTTGGGCAATAAAATATATACTAAGACGAGATATATTGGAAACTGTAGGAGCAAGATATGGTCTGCAAGGTGAAAATGGGGTTGCTAATGTGGAAGGATCTGATATAGTCTATAAATTACATCTATATTAACGCCAACGGGTCCACTAAAATCACCGCGCATTGTGAGGTGATTGTTGGCCGCCCTCATTCTGTCTTTCGGTGCCATAAACCCTGAGGAACCAGTCATCTCTTCGGTCCATCAAACCACAATATTTAGAATGCTGGTGGAGACCCTAAACTTCCAATTGTCAGATCCGCACAGTACACTAGTCATCACAGCACAAAATTGCGCCATATATGAGTCGTAAAAGTAAGAACCGCCTCTTGCAATATTAGCTAGCTATATATAAAGGTAGCAATTAAGTTTCCCTCAGATTCATCTTCCAAGCTATTTCTGGGTCAGCTAATTCGAGCCAGAAGAACATCAACTTGCTCATATCGTATTTCATTTTAACGACGAAAATTTGCTGCTGAAGACATCCTGCATCAGCAAAAACCTTGAAGATGCATCTCTGGTTCTTTCTATCGACCAAATGCGGTTGTGAAGCGACAGCTACCGATTCGCCCTATGATAACACTCTTCGACGTTGCACAATAACCCTTCCGCTGCTTGACTCACACTGCTGGGGTATTAGACATAATATATGTGGCGGAACACTGCAAGGAACGGGTCAACTCAGACGGTAGGGTTAGAGGGATTATCATGCGTTACCAGGCAGCTGACCCGTGCTTTCCACTACCCTTATCATGCACATTTATCTGCCGGGTGAAGGGAACAATGGCAATCCCTACGTAAAGACAGAGTTCGTATCGTCAACTCCAGCCAAATGAAAAGCACTGCTCGAGTGCCCTAACCTTTCAAGGGCTTCAACTGGGTCGTTTAAGTGCACATGAGTGAGTCACAAATGGATCTTCTTTGTATGCTGCAGAGTTCTGTAAGGTGTAGTGTTTGACCCAATGATCAAGAGCGCATCGTAAGGATGTCACTAAAAAGAGCTTTGTTCCCGACTGGGGTTTGTTGATCCGTCTACAAGCCACTCTATCGAGCAGCTGAAACTGACTACCGATATGGCACCGCAATGCGATTGATACTTAGAATTTAAAAGCCTCCCCTAGAGTACTTAGTAGTATAGGCCATGTTGATTTCGTGACGTCACGGAAGCGGTGGATTGCTCAGTTTCCGTGACACTGTTCATGTTGTACAGTCGAAAATTTGCCTAATTCCGTGCCCAACATATTATCGTCGTCAAAGCAAATGCTTAATGTTTACCTTCGCATATGGTCTGCTCTGTTAATTCTTACTCAAAACACATTCATATATATGGTTAGATAGGAGTCTAAATCCCTCCTGCTATAAAATTGCAACATAATGTAACTCAACACAAGTTACCATGGTAACAAACAATCTGGTTCAGGTCATTGACCTTTTTCGTTTGGAGAAGAAGAGGAACCGTAGCAAAAACGATATGTTTTCCTTCAGTAAATATAATTAAGATATCAAAAGGCGTAGATGACATGCTAACTAGTCCACTACTACTGTTATAGCAGATGTTATCGTAAGTCTATTACATTATGAGCTCAGTACTGGTGCTATTCGTGCACGTTTTAGATAATTCAGATCCAGCAATATTGTCGACGAACACTTGGCAGGGTGTCAAATCCGACTCTCGCTATAGAAACGGCAATAAAATTCGTACGCGGTTTGGTGGTAGTGTCGATCTGGGAATTGGTCAAATTGTCTGACGACCACTCGTGCTCTGGGCAGGGTCCATTAAAGCTGCTAAAATGATCCATTGATGTTTGAAATTCATGACGTTATCGCAATGGTCCTGCCGTCACCGTAGTTCTGCATGTCGAGATCATTTTGGACAGTTTTTTTTTACAATCCCAATTCAGCATCCTTCCATCTTTAATTTCCGATGAATCCAGCAGAGAACCATCACAAAGAATAGTCGCTTTCATCTCAGAAACAGAAAAGCTATCCAAAAAAAGCATAATCTGTAGGGCTTTACTAATGGGCTCAACACGAGAATCATATTTTCCCTAGGTAACCATACATCACTGCAACTGTCAAACTACGAGCCAAGAGGCGATCCAAAGAAGTGGGGGTAATGCATAAAGAGGTTCAGTTCTAAAATCAGAGAGCCTAAGAAAGTCATAATGTTAAGTTGAATCGCTGTCAGCTGGCCATTGATCATGCAAATTGTGTCAGCAAGTATACATAGTATATGTAAGAACACCCAAGGGTCGCCTTTACACAATAAATAAATAGAACTGGCTTCTTCAGCTTTTCCCTTAACAAAGGGAGTGCTGATGTTTATTCTTCAACCTTCGAGTCACATGGCTGTATTGCCTAAGTCTACATTTATGAGAGATACAAATAGTTTACCTCGTGCTTCATGTATGTTCATTCAAGGGAAAAAATAAGTAGGGGGAGACCCAGAGTCACCTACTTAGACAACCTACGATGTGACACACTGATGTGACACACTGACCTGCATGATACTAACGAAGGGCCATGGAAGACCAAGTGGAGCAGACTTTCTGGATTGGTTGGAGCAGGAGCTCGAACTACATGTATGTAAGTAAGTCATCCATGTTGTGAGACACTACCGATGTACACATCATGTTTTACAATCATTAGCCATACGTTTCATGTTACATCTGACCGTAATTCTAAATACGTGTCAAATTCCGTTTCCCTAGACGGAATATTGAATAGTTTATCCATCTGCATTCGGGTCAGTGATTTTTAATGACCATTTTCTGGGTCACTTGCCTCTGCCCTAAGGTCCATCGGAGTATTTCCTCTGTGGATCTAATGTAGCCTTTATCAACATTTCTCAGCCTAACCTTTTACACCATCGCTTAAAGGTTTTTGTGATCACCACACGAAAATAATGGTCCTAGAAAAAAAATGATATCTGTTCATAATTGTCATCAGCTCAACACGTATCCAACAGCCAACGCAGACATCGGGCAAATATACTCTATATACAACCCTACATTCTGCTAATCTGTCATTGACCCTGCTCTAAAACAACTTGATCCTCATTTGCAATGGTACTCAATCTTAGCCTAGTGCCATAGTGTAACACTTTACTGATACATTGTATACAATGTATGCGATGATTATCCTAGCTAAAAACATCAACCATAATCGTCAAACAGCAGAGTCCACTAAAAGCACAAAGAACGCCGTAAAACAAAAGGGAATGTAAAGATAGGTTTCTTACAATTTGTTATTGAACATCCAGGAGGATCACTACAGTTCCTCTCTCCGTCGGTAGATTGCGTATCTACCTCCGGGCATAGGGCGTAAGATAGCGTCAGGTATAATGCATCAACGTCTGGCTATCTTTACATTCGAGTGATTCTTCCCGATGAAAGCTCATCACATAAACGTTTTACAAGATTTTAAGTCGAAGTCGAATCTCTATAGTATGCAATAGTCTTTGCCTCCGGATATTCCTCGTTTGTCGTGGAGTTATCTCCTGTATCGAACTGGCCTCTTTGGAAGCTTTTATTGCAATTCGCTAAGGTATCATCCATTTGTGAACAATCTCTCTTTCACAGGGATCATTTATCAATCGCCCGCGGCGGTTTAGCCTACTAATGGTGATGTACCTGACGAACTGTGGCTATTTGCGATGATTCTATCTGTTTTGACGAGATATACAAGTAAGTTAGTTCAATTTCCTATTGATGTGTACATTGAAGATGCTGCAAAGCTGCTGCGGCAACCGTTGCAAGTAGTTCTGATGGCTTCAAAAGGGCTCCGAAAAGTACGTACTAGGCAGTTGTATAATAAATATCCTTTACCTATACATACTAATCTGGCTATTTACTATCGTTACTAGCCATTCCGACATCTGTAGCAGCCTTGAACTAGTTGAAGAGTCACGGTAGTAAACACCAAGCTTAGTGTATAACATGCGTTAAAGTAAAATGTTCAATATCCAACGATAGAAGTGTTGAATATGAGCATTAAGAAAAAAGGCAAATCTAGGGTAATGTTTTGTTCCCAAGTCGTTGTAGCAGCAAAAATGACCACGATTGCTCTGCCTATTTCAATGGATGTAAATCTTTCAACAATAAGACGCAGGCAAGGCTACTGACCTTATGTAGGATATTGCTGAAAAAACACCGGAAAATTGAAAAAAGATCTGAGAAATTAAAAAAAAAGCATGTCTGTTGTATCATTCTGCTTATTCATCGGAATTTGTTCCATTTCATGCTATACATAAATTCATTTTCATTCCAAAAGATAATAACCCTTACTGTGTACAAATAAGGAAATATCTTAGAAAAGACCTTAGAACAACTATTTAAGTTAATTCATCCATTGTTTTGTACGTAGGTCAACTTTGTTGTACCCACGTATCTGTCTGTATGTCTACACGTAGTTATGGACCTTACGGAAGTCGCCATACGTTTGTTGTCTCAATAAAGTTCTCTATCAATAACGGCAACATGCAACACCGAGGCCTCATGAAGGTTTACCTAAGCGGGAACCGTAGAGCATATGAGCTACATGCATGGGAGATTTAGTATCTGTATGTATTCCTACACGTAATTAAGGACCTTATAAAAGTCGTTGTACTTTTGTTGTGTCAATAAAGTTCTCTACCAATAACGGCATCATGCAGCACCGAGGTCTTTTACCTCGGTAGGAATCGCACGAGCATATGAGCTACATGGGAGAAAGGTCCTAGGCGGAGCCACGTTTCTGTAGAAGCCCGTATAACCATAAACGTCAGCGGGATATGGAATTTTACCCATTGACATGTCACGGGTTTCACCTCGCGAGTGACACAGGCAGTGGACCCGGCGTCCAGCAGCGCTGACCTTCCCTCGCTAATGCGTGGCCGACAAACCTCGGTGGGACGGTGGACGACCCTCCAGTGAGCGTCGGCACACAGATAAAGTCAAGATGAGGCATTCCCAAGGACTGTGATGTATCGTGAAATCACGGAGGGCACCAGGGGACCGGGTAAAGAGCCACCTCTGTAAAACTGTGTGATGTCACAAGCAGCATTAGACGAGCCTTGTGGCAGCAGGTCACCAACTAAACACGACGCCATCCCGCCAACAAGCTGTGCAGCGAGAAGCCTGATGGTATTCTCTCATAAAAACCGACCCACAACTAAATGGGTATACGCTCATCAGCAAAGATGCGATTCTATTGATGAATTCAAGACAGTCGTCACTAAGAGTTTTTTTAACATAAACACATTAAAAAACTTTCTTCGCATACCAACAGAAGACTACAAACCGTAAGGAAAGAATGCATTAGGATGGTCCCATAAAACATCCGCAAGGCAGTTGAAAAAGAGGGGACCTTTTAAGACTAGCAGTAATGGATACGCATATGCTTCAGACTCACATTAAGTTGTACTCCTTTTACTTTGTTCTAGGCGAGGTAAATTGTTTTTCAGATGAGTTCTTGGTGATGGTGTGGCAAGTGTTATTATCTGCGTCGCTGCTTTGGCATTTTACAGTTGAGCGGCAAACTTAATATTGACTATTTGTTGCGTTTACGGTGCATTATGATTGATATTTACTGTATAAGGCAGGTCATCACCATCCAATGTCCCTGAACTTGATTGTCATGTTGGTAATTATCACCCACAGAAGACTGCTTGTATCTCAACCAAAGGGCGCCGACAGACGGTCGTGTCATTTTATTCCACCACTTGCCTTACATTTGCTATAAATATTTCTATCAAAACATTACCTACACTGTCATTTTGACGCAAAATGAAAGGAACCGTGAGTTTGTTCTCAGTCGAGGAGAAAGAAAATTCAAGTAATCGGCGCCCCTGTCTGAGCGTTGATAGCAAGACGACACACATCATCGTCT
This sequence comes from Branchiostoma belcheri, assembly GCF_001625305.1. NCBI lineage: Eukaryota > Metazoa > Chordata > Leptocardii > Amphioxiformes > Branchiostomatidae > Branchiostoma > Branchiostoma belcheri. The sequence continues at coordinate 3,974,123 of NW_017804020.1, read as the reverse complement.
CAGACACGGAAGAAGAAGCATTAGAAATTGCCGCCTGGCGTAGGAAGACAGAATATTATCTGGCAGGCTGCTCCAGATACAAAACTACGTGTATGCGCCTCATTCAAACTGCAATGCCCTGCATTGCAACAAGAATCCAGTTTTTCTATTCTCAAGTTTCAGGAGATATATTTTATTTATTTATTTATTTTTATTTTCCGTCATTTTTATACAGGGTAACCCAATTCAGTGATGGCACTGCTTTTCAACGGGGCCCTGTATTACACAGCACAATACAACAATCACATACAAATAATAACATTAGCATACAAAAATTATACAATTAATAATTATAATGGCAATGATAATAACGAAAACAATAAATAAATTATAATGGCAATGATAATAACGAAAACACAGTAATTAACCAATAACAGTAATAAATAGTAATAATAACAAAAAATACATCATTGTCCAGTCCAGTCATTGTCATTGTCCAGTCCTATATGTTGGCATGGAGGGGTCAGAGGTCAGGCCAATTCTTCAATATAACATCGTACTTATCGTTATAGTGAGAGTAGATAATGGCCATCAACCATGAAAACCCACTTCTTATAGAGGAACTCGTAAAGGAAGAGTTAAGGGTACTC
>NW_017804020.1:3970699-3973474 GCF_001625305.1 Branchiostoma belcheri | reverse complement strand
GGAATTTTACCGATTGACATGTCACGGGTTTCACCCCGCGAGTGACACAAGCAGTGGACCCGGCGTCCAGCAGCGCTGACCTTCCCTCGCTAATGCGTGGCCGACAAACCTCGGTGGGACGGTGGACGACCCTCCAGCGAGCGTCGGCACACAGATAAAGTCAAGATGAGGCATTCCTAAGGACTGTGATGTATCGTGAAATCACGGAGGGCACCAGGGGACCTGGTAAAGAGCCACCTCTGTAAAACTGTGTGATGTCACAAGCAGCATTAGACGAGCCTTGTGGCAGCAGGTCACCAACTAAACACGACGCCATCCCGCCAACAAGCTGTGCAGCGAGAAGCCTGATGGTATTCTCTCATAAAAACCGACCCACAATAAATGGGTATACGCTCATCAGCAAATATGCGATTCTATTGATGAATTCAAGACAGTCGTCACTAAGAGTTTTTTAACATAAACACATTAAAAAAACTTTCTTCGCATACCAACAGAAGACTACAAACCGTAAGGAAAGAATGCATTAGGATGGTCCCATAAAACATCCGCAAGGCAGTTGAAAAAGAGGGGACCTTTTAAGACTAGCAGTAATGGATACGCATATGCTTCAGACTCACATTAAGTTGTACTCCTTTAACTTTTTTCTAAGCGAGGTAAATCGTTTTTCAGATGAGTTCTTGGTGATGGTGTGGCAAGTGTTATTATCTGCGTCGCTGCTTTGGCATTTTACAGTTGAACGGCAAACTTAATATTGACTATTTGTTGCGTTTACGGTGCATTTTGATTGATGTTTACTGCATAAGGCAGGTCATCACCACCTAATGTCCCTGAACTTGAATGTCATGTTGGTAATTATCACCTACAAAAGACTGCTTGTATCTCAACCAAAGGGTGCCATCAGACGATGGTGTCATTTTATTCACCACTTCTATATTTGTCATAAATATTTCAATCAAAACATTACCTACACCGTTATTTTGACGCAAAATGAAAGGAACCGTGAGTTTTTTCTCAGTCGAGGAGAAAGTGAATTCGTGTAATCGGCGCCCCTGCCTGACTGTTGATAGCAAGACGACACACATCATCGTCTCAGACACGGAAGAAGAAGCATTAGAAATTGCCGCCTGGTGTATGAAGACAGAATATTATCTGGCAGGCTGCTCAAGATACAGAACTACGTGTATGTGCCTCATTCAAGCTGTAATGCCCTGTATTGCAACAAGACGCCAGTTTTTCTATTCTCAAGTTTCAGGAAATATAACATCGTAATTATCGTTATAGTGAGAGTAGATAATGGCCATCAACCGTGGAAATCCACTTCTTATAGAGAAACTCGTAAGAGTACTGCAGTTGCCATCCAAATTCCAAGTAACAGCTTCTAAGACTGTGACAACTTATACTAGTCACACTGATGCTGTTGCTTATCCTGTTCTCACAAATTCCAAATTAAACAAAGAAATCCAGGCTCTAACATGCCATTAGACATACATGCTCTTTAGGTTGATAGATTGCATTAAAGGGTTGTAACGGCACTTCACACAGTCATAGTCACTTAACTCTGCACACCGTAGCTTTGCCGGGGAATATTTATGGACGGGACTTATAAAGAATCTTCTTTAGCAGGTGCAAAGACAGCCACACGGTTCTGTGTAAGTCCCCCATCCATCCTCTTCACAGCTGATAATCCGAGACGTGGCTGTGTGGTGGGAGGTAAGTACATCAAGGCACTATCCGACCGTGTGACGCAGAGCTCTCAGGACGGAACTGATAGTTGTTACCTCTGTGGACATATGATGGACGGGAAGACGAGCACCACGACTTAGCATCAACGCCCTGACGATAACTGCTGAAATTAAAGTGAGCAGAAACCGCCTCGAAAGCCTCTGGCTGTTACCCTGCGTTTGCACTCCCGTTTAACACTTTTTAGTTTCACCTTAAACTGCCTTTACAAGAAAATTAGGTTGCGAAAGAACTTTGTAGTTGGTTGTAAAAAAAAAGAACGTTACTCTTCAATCATTCACCTATCTAATAAAAATTATCTACGGATAAAAGCTCTATGCTTGTTGTAACAAGTTACAAAGCATCATTAATAGTGACGTATCTAGATTTTGGAACCTTTTGAACAGGGGCTTTATAACAATATTGTACAATACGTAATATACATTCCGAGTAGTTTTATGTGAATTAGACCGATTTACTGTTAGTTCATCTCAGAGACATGCAGTTCAAAGTAAGTTGACTAACTCTCTGTAACAGTCTCAGAGTCGTTAGTATTCTGATATCAGGAGAGCTAATATGATAACATATAATAGTAAGGACACCATTGAGCAGTTCTAAATCTTCAGTAAATATTTGCCTTTTGTTTCATTTGACTAAAAGTGTTTGACGTTGGTTGACACCTGAATATCTGTAATACCTTGCTTCCAAGCAAGATGAAAGTAGAATCAGGTGTATATATTTGTTTATGAATTACTATACTCGTATACTGGGAAGATGATACATGTGCCAGTACGTGGAGCGCCTGCATTGCTCTCTCGACAGATGCGAATCTTCAAATGTATCCCAATGTCCATCTTATTGTCCTTTAACGTATACACCCACGGTAGATTCGCTACATGATAAATCGTTTACGAGATATTAATTTTTTTCTGAACTCAATAGAAGAAAGTTAAAATGCTTGCTAGCTTCAAAGAACACTTTGAACTTTACCCACAGCATTCTTGTCCATCCCATAGCATTAGGCCACAGCAAGCAAATTTATAGATGGCATCCTCC
>NW_017804020.1:3949949-3970679 GCF_001625305.1 Branchiostoma belcheri | reverse complement strand
CAGGGTAACCCAATTCAGTGATGGCACTGCTTTTCAACGGGGCCCTGTATTACACAGCACAATACAACAATCACATACAAATAATAACATTAGCATACAAAAATTATACAATTAATAATTATAATGGCAATGATAATAACGAAAACAATAAATAAATTATAATGGCAATGATAATAACGAAAACACAGTAATTAACCAATAACAGTAATAAATAGTAATAATAACAAAAAATACATCATTGTCCAGTCCAGTCATTGTCATTGTCCAGTCCTATATGTTGGCATGGAGGGGTCAGAGGTCAGGCCAATTCTTCAATATAACATCGTACTTATCGTTATAGTGAGAGTAGATAATGGCCATCAACCATGAAAACCCACTTCTTATAGAGGAACTCGTAAAGGAAGAGTTAAGGGTACTCTGTTATCCAAGTTCCAAGTGACAGCTTCTAAGACTGTGACAACTTATACTAGTCACACTGATGCTGTTTGCTTATCCTGTTCTCACAAATTCCAAATTAAACAAAGAAATCCTGGTTCTAACAGGCCATTAGACATACACGCTCTGTGGGTTGATAGATTGCATTAAAGGGTTGTAACGGCACTTCACACAGTCATAGTCACTTAACTCTGCACACCGTAGCTTTGCCGGGGAATATTTATGGACGGGACTTATAAAGAATCTTCTTTAGCAGGTGCAAAGACAGCCACACGGTTCTGTGTAAGTCCCCCATCCATCCTCTTCACAGCTGATAATCCGAGACGTGATTGTGTGGTGGGAGGTAAGTACATCAAGGCACCATCCGACCGTGTGACGCAGAGCTCTCAGGACGGAACTGATAGTTGTTACCTCTGTGGACGTATGATGGACGGGAAGACGAGCACCACGACTTAGCATCAACGCCCTGACGATAACTGCTGAAATTAAAGTGAGCAGAAACCGCCTCGAAAGCCTCTGGCTGTTACCCTGCGTTTGCACTCCCGTTTAACACTTTTTAGTTTCACCTTAAACTGCCTTTTCAAGAAAATTAGCTTGCGAAGGAACTTTGTAGTTGGTTGTAAAAAAAAAGAACGTTACTCTTCAATCATTCACCTATCTAATAAAAATTATTTACGGATAAAAGTTAGGTGTATAACTCTATGCTTGTTGTAACAAGTTACAAAGTATCATTAATAGTGACGTATCTAGATTTTGGAACCTTTTGAACAGGGGCTTTATAACAATATTGTACAATACGTAATATACATTCCGAGTAGTTTTATGTGAATTAGACCGATTTACTGTTAGTTCATCTCAGAGACATGTAGTTCAAAGTAAGTTGATTAACTCTCTGTAACAGTCTCAGAGTCGTTAGTATTCTGATATCAGGAGAGCTAATATGATAACATATAATAGTAAGGACACCATTGAGCAGTTCTAAATCTTCAGTAAATATTTGCCTTTTGTTTCATTTGACTAAAAGTGTTTGACGTTGGTTGACACCTGAATACATGTAATACCTTGCTTCCAAGCAAGATGAAAGTAGAATCAGGTGTATATATTTGTTTATGAATTACTATACTCGTATACTGGGAAGATGATAGTACATGTGCCAGTACGTGGAGCGCCTGCATTGCTCTCTCGACAGATGCGTATCTTCAAATGTATCCCAATGTCCATCTTATTGTCCTTTAACGTATACACCCACGGTAGATTCGCTACATGATAAATCGTTTACGAGATATAATTTTTTTCTGAACTCAATAGAAGAAAGTTAAAATGCTTGCTAGCTTCAAAGAACACTTTGAACTTTATCCACAGCATTCTTGTCCATCCCATAGCATTAGGCCACAGCAAGCAAATTTTATAGATGGCATCCTCCGCAGACTACAAATCTAATGTGATAGGGCGATAAAAAAACAGGCGGGCCAAAAAAAACCCAAACAAGATTCTTACATTTTCAAATTTTGACATTATCAACCTTGTTAAACAAAAATGATATGAAGTTTACTGCCAGCTATTACAACATCCATCATCCAGTTTTCAATCATTCATTGTACAAATAATTTTGATTCAGTGGGATCATAAAGGAATAAAATATACATTACTGCATCAAAGGAAAAGACAAAACAATAAACCAGAGCCTTGTCTTGTCTCCCCTCCTCATATTTATCTGCCACCCACGTTCCGGCATGGCAAGACATGCCATCTTACCCATTTTCGGCATGTTGACCACTGTTATAGGGCAACAAAATTTCTTGTTTTGTTTTTCCAAAATCAGGCGAAAATCAATGCGCGCGCTGATGCTACCCATAAAAATTACTTTCTGTGGCCTTAGCATTTAACTGTCAATGCATATCACCACGTAAAGAAGGCAGCCAGCATGCGGACTGCCGGAAGCGGCTGAGACCGGTACGTTACAAATGTCCATCACGTTGGCAGAGATGGACTGCACACTCTCCTGTATCTTGTCTTCAACGGCACGAGAGAAATTCCTTTGCAAACTTTGCCAAAGTGTTCGCAAAAAGTTTCCCATGTGACGCCAAGATTACGCTACTCTTCATATACCTGGACTAAGCGTTAAAACCTCACGACATTTTCTTTCTCCGGGCGAATTTAGATGGAGTAAATCATTCCTGAGTGCTCATCTATAAGAACACATTGACGATAAAGTAAATGTGGTCACTTAAGATATGTAGCACCCAGTATATGTCCCAACCAATATTCATTAAAATCCCTTGTTCGTCACGACAATTGTATCTGTTATGTGTTAGGTGAATGTCCAATTCCACAATATATAAATCATGTGTCATTTATTTTGTTCGTCTTAATAGAGCCGACGTTTGGAGTGTCTATCAGTCTTTCCCCATTGTTGCCACAGGCTAACTCTTCATAGCGCTATGCCTCAACGGATTTGAGTAATCCTAATGTGATAAGAGAAAACAACAACCCTCATCTGCCAAGAGGCACCTTTTCTGTTTATCAACATTGTTTTCTAACTTTTTTTGGAATTCCAATGCATTTTTCTCCATTAGCCAGATAAATTGCACAGTTCTCCATAGACCATCACTCAGTACAATGGCACGATTAAGACATCCTTCCAAAACAAAATTGACGCCCTCAGACAGCCTTGATTCACTGTTATGTCCAATCTCTGTTTACCCCTATGGGAAACGTCCGGTCCTCTTGGGCTCCTCACAAATGGGGAGGCACATCAAAAGTGGCTCAGACAAATCACTCAACAAAGAGATACACGTAAATCCACGTACTTTGCTACAATTCATCACTGATAAACGGAGACTAAAATGGGTGCAATCTATTTGTCATTTTTTTTAGCCTGTCTCTTTTAATCCCGGTTGGTTTTAGTTGGAAAAGACTCCAGGGGTTCTCAACCCAGAAGGACTTCGTGGATATGATACCATGAGCCGCAGGACACTGATTACAGAGAAAAAACGCCACGCTGTTAAGAAAACTTTAAAAGCAGTTAATCCAGGCCGACGTTCTTGAGTAATAAGGGCCTTTCTTAGAAATATGAACTTGGCAACGTTAGGCAATTTATCATTAACCACTTGCTCGGTTTCTTCGAACATTCTCAGCAAGGACACGTCTTGTCACTTCCACTGAAGCAAATCATCCTTTCTTCCTCCATTCACCACCTCTTAGGAGGAAGTTCCACACCTAGAACATCACCATGGAATAAGCTACTACGTGATTGCTTTCCATATGGGTATAACCTTAAACTTTTCATGTCTAAGGTGAACAAACATCTGTCCTCACTGGCTGTACAGTAACCCAAATCATTTGAATGGCTCTCATGAGCCTTGTTTTCTGGTGAATGCTACATATCAGAAAAAGACGTGTTATCCCTATGTTATTCACTATTATCCAGGTAAGCTGGACATCAGCATGTCGTGTTCAATAAAACTTCATACATATTCAAGTATTTCCACAATCCCAATCTGGCTTAGTGAGTCACTATTACTATACACTGTGCAGTGTTCGAAACACCCGCCTGCAGTCTTCATTTTGCAGGGTGATTTTCAAGATTGCAACAGAAAACTCAGTCTGAAAATGTTCATAAAGAAAGAAATCAGGCTCGGATTCAAAAGTTCTCAATTAAATTAAAAAAAATTAACAAACTGAAACCTGCGCCGAACAATATATTATCATATACAAAAACATATAGGCATTAATGATTTTTGAATCATTAATGCCTGTACATTTTTTTCAAAATTTTGAAATCTGTCATCTTGCAGAACACTGAAAATGTAGTTTGATCACTACATAGTATCCATCCATTCTTTTCTCTCGTGTAAAAAAGCATTTGAGCCATTGACCAATATCCCGAATATAACTCACCATCAGAAACCCCAGTACAACGTCATTTTGCCCCCATTTTCTCAACTTGAAGCTCCATCTGACACAGTACCCATCTCTCGTTTATTTCCATTTTAATCTAATCACGTCTAATATTTGCCTGTACCAACTCACCAACTGTTCCATGTCGGAAACGTTTGTGATCAAAACAATGGATCAGACAATTTGTACAGAAAAGTGTCCACTTCATCACCCCGTACAATGACCCGATTCCCGAAATCATGGCCATCGCATTGCCAACAATCTCCATCTAGAACTCCATCCAAATATCCTGTCTGACCTAGATCAGACTGTTATCTCTCCGTGGCCTGCAGACTATGCCGACATCTTTACACCTCCCTCATCGTGTTCGATCTTATCATCCAGTGGTGCAAAGCACACAGGCGACATATGTACTTTCAAGCGGCCCCGGCGTATTTGTTAGAACACCTTTGGGGACACAGAAACACATTTACCACGCACTTTTAAAATAGGTCATCGACGCTTTTAAAGTCAATTTACCGCGTTGTGTGTTTATCGTCAGCATAGGAGCTGGCGTATCCGGACGGACAGGAAGAAACCGTTGTCCATGTCACATCCAATTTGTTTATCTGCTAATCAGTACGATCATCTTTGTTAAACGAGCTGCAACAAAACATTTTTCTCACTTGGCTAGTCAAGTGTGTTTCCTTTTTTTTACCTGAATTGTATAATATATTATCAAAATTTGCTGTAAAATATGCATTTCCTTTTCAGGAAGACACATTATAGCCAAGTCGTCACTTTAACGACTTTCTATGGCCCTTATTATCTTGTCTGAAGGGAGAAAAGTTGTAATTTTACATGAAAAAGACATTTTAGCCGTCAACGCCATTACGTGTTCGGTGATCTGGCTGGAAATATCGTGCATGCCCCAGGCTGGCTGGAGGCCTGCAAATAACCAAGTAACGCATAAGGAAATGTATCACGTTTTCGCCTCTCCAATCGTCTGCAAACTTTTTTTTTACTTTGCGGCGTCGGCTGCAGTCAGAAACATTCGCTACGCCCCGGGACGGATCCGACCGACCGGCGAGCGGCGCGTACGTACGTTAACCTGCCTGGTTTATGCATAATGTATGGCTTCCTAGACGGGGAGACACCGCCCTCTTCGGCAGCAGGTGAACCGTGTGCAGCGGCGTGCAGAGGCACCAACAAAGTGAACAAACATGAGGCAGACGACAGTCGTGCGTGTGAGGTAGGCGGTGGACTCCAACCTGTGGCGCGCGCCTGAGCTACCCGGCCATGACCGCCCCGTTCCAGCTCACCGCCTGCTTGTTACGTCTCGCCCTGGCGGGGCTAGTGTTTGTCTGGTGGAGACCATGCGAGGGAAACGCCTCCAACAACAAGACAGTCTGCGTCCTGTACGAGGCTTCGCCCAACATCAGCTGCCTTCTGGAAGGCTACGACAGGAACTTCAGGCCGAATTTTGGCAGTACGTACTGTGGCATTCTATATAGCGAGATATCTTTAAACTTGGGACAGAATGATCATTACCCAAATGTATGCCGCACTATATATATAATGGTACCTTCCATGTTTTTACACCTGTTCGTTATCATTGAAGCTTCAAATAATCTTTCCCTTGCGTATTTCGGGATCATTTCTTCAGCTGTATCTCACGTACGACTTAAGATTGCTGAGTGAGAAATGCACAGTTTAGAAATGCAAAGAATGTCAGGGTCATAGAAGCTCCCTGCATCCATGCCATATCAGAGCCAGGTTATGAAATACTTTGCAGAAACGTATGTCAAAAAATGTTATTACTTGCTGAATAAATCAGTACTTTTATCTTCTTTTTATGTAGAGGAGGCCCTGGTAATTAACATGAGCATGACCGTGGCCAGCATCGACTCCGTATCAGAGGTGGATCTGGTGAGTACCGCCCGTCTGCTAACTTCTAACAATCACGTAACTGTACTGTCTGTCTCTGGGCAAACGTTTTCCCTGGTCATGGACGGTTAATTGTGGTCCTCGGGGTCCTTATTATATAAAATGATTTATGGCGACAATCCCCCATGAAAGACGGATAAGCCTATGGTATTTCCTGGACGACATCCAGTACGATTGAGGATGGTGTGTTTGAGGACGGTTTCTTGTGTGCTTGGAACAGGTCGGTTTTCGTCGAATTTTAGATTTAGGTAGTAACCATGTTAGATTTTTTTAAATTTCTTGTATTATGCCTATATATACGATTCAATTATGTGACACTATCAGAAACCCGAAAATCCTCTGTAGTGCACTTATTGTACGTGTCCATCATTCTCGTTACTAGTCTGTAAGTCCAATTTACACACAGGCACGAGGATGACGTCAGGAATGTGCCGCTTCGATATGATTCTCACCCTATTGCGGTACTTTGCTCCAGCATGAGCTAAGCCATCGACTCCCCAGTTTGTTGTATGAGCTCCTGACGAGTAGAGATAAAGCCAATCTTGCACTTAGATACGCATTTTCTACCCCATTATTTGACTAGACCCACACGAATGTTCCCGGCATTGCCGCCTCTGATGATAATAATACGGGGGTCATTGGACTCTAAGACCGGTGAGCAGTAATTTCAACCACTTTTGTCGTCACACAAATGCTCGCAACACGACCTCCAGTCTACAATGGATGGAAATGCCATTAATAATTGTATGGATAAGCTATATCTCGTCTCTAAAACCGGCATTGCAAATGTTGAAGGCTTGGAAATAATATGATACATTGAAAGCAAATGTGATGTATGGAAAGCAGAAACCTGAATGATTGTCTCGGGGCCTATCTATAGTGATATCTAATCCTGATCATCTCTGATGTCAAACGCAGTCGATGCATCCATCTATTGAGTTTTCACACCATCTAGATTTCCATGCCGCCGACATATTTTGGCGGCTCCAGGCAAGTTTTGTGAAAGTCTCCATCTTCGACCCGTGTGCAGCCCGGCGTCCTTATCTGTGCCGGCAAATGGCGGGAGTAGGTCAGGCCGGCGCGCGCGGCGGACCTTCGGGCTTCCTTTTGAAACTCCAGCATGAATAATTGGGCCTGCCCTCGTGCTTTTGCTCCTGGAGATGTCATGATATACTGATCTGCTGTCTTCTTAATGCGTTCCCCTTTTCCACTGGTTCAGTTCGAATTGCGTTTGGGCAAACCCATCCAGAGTCGGCTTCTCCAGAGGCAGGTCTAAAGCTTTGAGCAGCGCATTTACCTCTTATCTATTGATGAATCTACTGTTCACCAATCCTCGTACCAAATGACATGTAGCATCAGTAGAATGAAACATAACTGTTCAAAAGAGCGGCCTGACTCTTACACTTTGACCCGTGAGGATCAAATGGCCTTTGACACAACTGTTCAAAGTGGGTCCCTGGAGACGGTCGGTAATAAATGGTTATCACAGAAAAGCCCTGCGGCACAACTGCCGGTTGCTTGTTGTTTCAGCAGCCGATAGACGCAGTGTACATTTTCGCCACTCCAATGCTAACTTTAATCTTAATTGGCAATTTAGGCAAGTCTGCTGGCTTCGGACATATTCAAAATGCGACCTCACATGTTGAATGAGAGGCGAACGCAGTTTGCAGTTTTTGTTTTGTCGGCACCTGTACCTACGCACGTAACTTGGGAAAGTGTACGAGTGTGTGTGTGTGTGTGTGTGTGTGTGTGTGTGTGTGTGTGTGTGTGTGTGTGTGTGTGTGTGTTGCTATGCCAGGGTATCAAAATAAATTTTACGTTTTACCCTTTATTCAAATCATGTTTTCTTGGCTACTTCCGTAAACTTTTATGACATTGATGATAAGGTGATCGTACATACGTACGGTATGGAAGTCGCTGCCCCTTCTCTTTTCTGCACAGCTTTTCCAGGTCTCATGGACCAGGGCGTCCGATTTAGTTGTAAGCCTTTCCCCTGTGCTCAGGTTGATTCTGGAAAGGACAGAAACATGTAGTAGAAATTTTATGACGAAGAGACTCTGACCAACGTTCTGACCAACACTGAGTAAATTGGGACTTACCCAAATTTTCAGCAACCTCTGTCAGCCTTATTTACTGAATGGACCCGTCTATTGCAGAAAGTTCGTTAACTTAAGATTTCTATTGTTGCAGAAAGCTCATGTTGTGTTCATGTACATGGCAGTCAGCCAAGAGTGAAAAGTTTTCACAAAATAAAAAAAGCTTTGGACTTTGGTGGCAGAAAGTGCATATCTCTTGGCATCAGACAGTGAACTTCTGTCCATTCAGGCTAATTTTGTGTGTCGTGGCTCCTTCTAATGAGACCCTAAGGGAAATGGCGGCAGCCAAACCATCAAACGGAGATCCTCCATCACGCCGAATTTCCTTAGCGCATAAGAAGACTGAGTTTGGGGCATGTCAAAAAGTTGAACATGGTATAGCATATAGAGCAACACAGATAGATAGTTTAAACTTGAAACTCTAATTACTAGTATTCGATGATTCAGGCAAGTCTTTATCCTCCACAGTGTTGTCTAGACTTAGCGCTACGACCTCGAAAGACCATAAAACTACATAAAAGATTACATGTTATATAGTGGACGTCATTCAAACATTTACATGTATGTCTATGGCAATCGCCCGAGATCTTTGTTTGCAATCACATACAGAGTCATGTACAGATATATATTCATGCACAAATACATTTACAGTGTACAGATACAGATTTTCCGAGTATGATGGCCGTGTCAGTCCCTACATTCAGACATCTGGGTGGCACATACAGTACAGACCACGCCTGAAAGCAGCTGTCACTTTATTATCGGCGCCAGGGACTCTACGCGTTTCTCGGCGGCGTCTTAATCCCGTGTTCCTTGCTTGGGATTAGCCATAATCCTGCCTGGGTCTCGCATTAAACAAACATCCACTCTATCTGATACAACATGACCGATCTGCACCGTGCATGTTTACCATACACATAATCCCTGACACTTCTCCTGAGGGTTACTCTGCTGGATGCAGACGCCAAACCAGCCACTGATAGTGATCAAACTAGTCTAAGGACCATTTGGTACTGAATATTTATATGTTTCATTTATATGTTTCATTTAGGACCTGCCCGAGGTCGCGTTGATAGCCCTGGTACACTAAGATTGGCACTAAAAGGAATGCAGACTGTCACATAACCTATGCTACCGTTAACATGGCTACAGCTTAACATCTTTAAACAGCAGCATGGAAATTGACACGATGTTGGTGATTGGATGAAAAGTCAACGACAGAAAGCAAAAAAAAACACTATTGAAATCCAAGGCATACCCATGAGTTGTGGCTATATTTTGATGAATCAAAACTGACTAAGACTGCAACTGCCATGTTGGTCTAGAGCATTTGTACGCGTGCTAGAAGCATGAAGGATGAGTGTGAAAGATAGGAAAACAGCAGGGATCTGTTTATACTTGGTGGAAAAACCCGTCTAAACGATTGTTATGGGCTTTGGCCAAGAACGACAGAGATTGACAGAGCGTTCAAGCGTTGAGTTTTTGCCTTCTATTCACGTCTAAAGCAAAAAAAAATGAAATAGGACGCAAACGCTTTGCGATCTCGGCAACGATCTTATATTATATATTGCACGAACTCTCGGAGCAGTTGACGTGGAACTACAGAATGGAACGTTTAGAATTTTAAATTTGCTTCGCATTTCTTGAATTTAGGGGAATTGCTCACGCCACTCCTGTTCACATAACATTTGTTCCACATTTGTTGGCAACAACTAGATGATATGTATGTACCATCGCCGAAAATCGAAAATTCCAATTAAGGACTTTTATTAGATCTTTGAAAAAGGACTTTTTTCGGATGAAGCCTCATGGCAATCCATTTAGACTGTCATGTTCCCTCGATGCCTGGCATATTTAGGAGGATAAATGAGCCATTATGTGCCATACTCCCTGTGGCCTTTGCTATATCCATAAAAATCCCGTGCTCCCGCTGGCCTTAGCAGAAAACGTCAAACAAAAACATGCGTTACAACTGTAGGGATGCAATCTTGGTCCCGCGGATACGGCGGGTTAATGCAAACCCCTGGAATCGCCACTAACCAACCGGTAGAATGTCATGAGTCCCCTGAGTATGGATGCTAGCAGGTTACGAGCAACATCGATGTGTGAAACAATTTTTGGCAAACCCGAGAGCTATAGAGCAGTTTGGCCTGATCTGCAGATGAGGATTAAGATAAATGTAAGCATATAGTACGTAGTGTGTCACTGTGTGAGCGTGCGGAGAACGCTCGGGATGCCGCCATTGGTGACAGCTGCTGCTGCCACACACATTTACTCCCTCTGTTAATCAAGCCACACATATTTACTCTCTCTGTTAATCAGGATAAGAGCAACATTTACATGCTGCCATGCACACGCGCCCTGTTCATCCATGGCAGTAAATCAAAGGATTTGTATAATTTGAATTAACGTGGTTCGAAATAGTGTGTAGCACATCTACAGAACGTAGAGGTTCAGAGACTGACAGACGTAAAGTACTAAATCAGAAGGGTGATTCTGATACTTAAAAAGTTTGTTATTTGGCTGCTGTATTTGCCATCATGAAATGCTCCTATATCATAAAGACAAGATTTACACGTCTCATCAGCAAGATTGCATAGTAGAAGTATCTTCCTAATTACATGAAATAGATCCAAATTTATATCCTCATCAGTCCTAATTGGTTAAACATTGCTTACAATTGGAATCACGGAAATCACAGACGTTCAATCTCGGAAGTTTCTTATGGCAGTTACCTAATCCTTTCTGAGAACAATTAACGCGACTAGGAAATATGTAATTGATCATTTCAAGTTCATGCAATAAACATAAATCTTTATGTGAATGTTGAAATGTTGTTTATCAATTTGAAATTTGATATCAATTGATTTGCATGGAAAACTGAATGGGTCAAAGCTTAGGGATCTTCCAAGAACTTTGTCCATTTTCCGGACAACATCATCGCAGTGAATTTGTTGACGTTCAACACATGATCAAGAAACGATTGCTTTTCATTTTATGCAAGTTAAACTTTAACTTAAAGGAGCATACCTTTGCCAATAAAATGTTTTTCATACATTTTCAGAATCTTCTAAGAACTTTTGTCCTTTTTCCAGACAACATTAACATCGCAGTAAATTTATTGACGTTCAACACATGGTCAAGAAACGATTGCTTTACATTCTATGCACATCTTTTCCAATAAGATTTGTTTTTCTTACATTTGCAGGATTACACCATTACCATCCTTCTGCGGCAGTTCTGGAAGGACCAGAGACTGGCCTACAGGGGGATGAACAGGAGTCTGAGTCTGGACGGCAGACTAGTGGAGGCGCTCTGGGTACCCGATACCTTCCTCCTTAACTCGAAGGAAGCATTTCTCCACAAGGTCACTGTAGACAACAGATTGATACGACTGTTCCCCGATGGGGAGCTCATATACGGCATGAGGTAAGCTTATCCATCTTGTACCGTACCGACACGCCCATTTCTAGGGGTTACTTGTAGGATTACGGCCTACCATCTAACCCATCCGTACGACTCTAGACTGCGTCTCTAAGTTTCAACATGTCTTCACTAAGGCATTATACGATGATGTTTGGCCCCATTAACTTGACTGAAAATACCGTAGGGGATTATTGGGGAGGCAAACATCTGAACCTTGTGCTGGGGGTCGCTTTTATACAGCATAAAACAAAAGCCCACTGCGGTTCTAAAGCTAAGAGATCATATGGCAACTATTATAAGTGGAAATGGGATGTAGTTATTGTGGAACATATGCATAGCCCCTTGCGCTGTTATAACTGCAAAGAGTTATAACTGACCAGTCTATATATATATTTATGTGTGTTTTGAATTTTTTGTGATCCCAAGCAGCTATGACGTACCTAAACATTTGTCAAGCTGCCGTTTTGCAATTCATGCCACCGGACATCATTCGTCATGGCTATCCCCACTGCCCTCCTTAGATAAATTCACAGGGACGTACAACAGATCCCCACCATGCACGGAAACATGCACAAAGAGCCACCCGTAATGTCAAATTTTCGGGAACTAAATTTCGTACAATTTTGTGCGTCCATGGGGGAAGTTCTTAAGTAGCTTTAAGTCCTTAAGAACTTTCTAGCTATAAAAAATTCTTGTCGTGGGTGGATGTTTAAGACGGTGCACTTACCTTAATTCCCTATGTTTGCCTCAAGCAATCTTGTTGCTTTTTCTGTCAGTGTCATGGGAAGATAAACTATTATAGCATACCACATCATTGTTATCTATTCATTGACAAGTAAACCATTATTCGTTCGTAAGACAACTGATCATTTTATTCAAAATTATTTTCTGCCCCAAGTCTGTATTTAACATTGATTAGTATGTCTAGACCATCTGGTATATAATACCCATTGAAACCATTCAACACGTAGGCAGACGTATGGTTTATGTTCCCGGCAGTGAGTACGTGCCGTCAGTGTTCATTTATTTTAAATATCCCAACATATAATCCCAAGACGTGGTGACGGCACACTCAAGTTTTTTCAACTTATATTAATGCCGTCACCAACACAGGGCACAATACAAATTTTCACCTGAGCAAAGTGAGGAAGAGACAAGATCGTTGGCATGTCAGGACTCGAACCCGGGACCGCTTGGTTCCGAGTCGAGCACTCTGTCGCTCGACCCCGTCAGTGTTCTTTGGAATGGAGAGAGGCACAATGGTGTAACGTATGTGTCAACGCCCACTTATCTCTTAATCGCGACCCATTTGAGCTGTGCCGACACGCAGGCAGGTGCCTCTGGGACGCTAAGCAGGTGATTAGCAGCTGTTCCACTGTTCGTCATCCTTGGCTTCCTTTCCCCGCGGCGTACTTAAACTCGTTTTGACTAATTGAAGTTTCTGCAAATAAACCAAGATGCGGAGAGACCGCTGCTGGTTACCGGCTAATAAGCATCCCCTACGGACGGAATGTTACAGCCTACTTCTTTTCACAGAAAAAGTTCGAGCTGTGGTTTCTAAAGTCGGGGATGCCATGATTTAGTCATTGACAAGTTCGATTCAGCGACGTAAAAACAGAGGTACTTTGGACCTAATTGCTTGCGATAGAAAGACAGGACAAGACTCTGGAGGTACATACACACTAGGAACAGGTTAATTCTTTCGTTTTCCACCTCGTTTGAAAGTTCGAGCTGTGGTCGTTGAAGTCAGGGATGTCATGATATAGTCAAACTAGAGTCAGCGACGTAAAAACAGCAGTACTTTGGACCTAATTGCTTGCGATAGAAATACGTGGCAAAGCTTTGGAGATACATACACACTAGGTACAGGTTAAGTGTTTCATTTTCGTTTTCCACCTCGCGTGGATTACGAGGGACAAACATTAAATAAAGTCAATCAATAGCGCGACCATTAACTCAACATGAGATCATACATTCTTACTGACAGAAATGTCAGAGTCCTTGTAACATTCATGATCGTTTCGGTCATATATAATGTCTTTGGTAAGGTCTAACCACGATAGAAAATACTTTTGTGTTCTCATTTGATTCCATAGACGTCTGTTTATTATCTGCATATCAATATGATATGCTCCGATTGTTTTCTCGCCCACTGGTAGTTTTTTTTTTCTTAAAAACATATGAACATGATTAAACGAAATGCTGATACACAGTGACAAAGTTTGCAGTCACAATTTATCACTGGTGACTCTTGATGGACGACTTTCAATTTGACCATGCAGAGATAATCATTATGTAACATATGGTAACTGCTGCTTGAGGGCCGCATTAGATGATACTTCAACCCGGGGATCAACAATTTCCAGAGCATTTACCACAGGAAATGTACCCCTGTGGGGCGGACATATGCATCGGGGATGAAAATAATGTTCTTCACAATACTCAATAGAAAACACACAATCTTTCTCATTTTGACATCAGTTTCAGAATCTTATTCAGGTTGGGAAGTCTCATTGAGAAGAAGCAGCACAAAAATGAGGGAAAAGTTGGATTGCAAACATAGAAGACAATGTTTTAAAAGGCATCCAATGAAGTTTTTAGGGCTTGGAAACCCATTTCTTTAAAGTCAATATTCTAGTCACTTATCTAGTACATACTGATCCCAATGTATATTGACCCTCATGGAGCAAAAATTCCCAAAACTCGGAAATGGTTACTGGAAGGGCCCTAGGCTAATTTTTAGTGTACCACGCATAAAAAGGGACTCATCTTTGGGCTCGTCTCTGTATTTCTTAAAATTACAGATTGAAATGTGCTAATGTGAAGATGTACGTGTTAATATCAAAGATTGCTTTATTCAGAATATTTCTAGTTTTGCTGCTCTGGAATCGCCTTGGATGCCTTTAACAAGATGAAATTAGGAATCATTATCTCTGTTTGACAGCAGCACACCAATTTTGTTTCGTCGGCGTGGGCGTCCGAACGCATAAGTGTCGCACTAGTCTCTCCTGCCAGCCTGGATAGTACTTTATACTATTCATCACCAGGCGTTCTCATTATCCTTTCAGCTCCGGTGGATTATGTGCATGTTGGGTGGCCCCATACTGGAAAACCCCATCTTCATCCACAGACGTAATTTAATGGATGACATCCGCGCGCATTGATTTTTGCCTGTTCTCGAAAAAAAAAAACCTCCGAGTAGGACCTGGCCTAGGTGCCATCGCCCATGGTTTCTAAGTGACAATAGGGGGCCCGTGGTAACTACGTTGTTGTACAAGTAGTCATGTACTACTAATACCACAAATTCACAACACCAGCTTTGTATTCTTGCGGTTTACCAGCATTTTTTTTTGGGGGGGGGGTTTTATCTATTCGCTCGCGCGCACTAGTTTGGGGGCCTTCAAAGGATGTCATCCATACAATCAAGTCAATGTGGCCTAAATGCACTTATGGTAGAATACATCCAATCAATTCTACGATGTAAACTTGAAAAACGTGTCAATAATACTGATCACAAGCCAACATTGATAGCCGAAGTTTTAATTGTTTTAGTTTTCTATACTTATACACTTCGCATCTACAAGCATACATTCTGATCGCTACCTTCTTTTGCAGAATAACATCTGTCCTTGCGTGCAAGATGGACCTGAGAAAATACCCGCTGGATGAGCAGACATGTACCCTGGAGCTGGAAAGCTGTAAGTCTCCATATTTACAAATGGTCTCTGACCTCTGATTTCCCCTATTGGACGGACAATAATTTACAACATCATGTCTTGGTTTTGAGGCTGTAGGCATTATCCATCAAATTTATAATGTCGTAGTCACTCACTTTATCTTCGAGCGAACCTGGCTTATAGATGTATGTTCACCTGACCCCTGATTTCCCATATTTTATATACCATGATTTACAGTATAATGCCCTGTATTGAGATCTAACGCGTGTTATCAAGTATCTGATTTACAGTGTTGTAGTTATCACTCAGTAATGCATCATCAACTGTTTTGACAAGCGTACATTCTTATCTCTCTTGTTTAATAGAGCTGTATGTCTGTATGGTTATTATCGACAAAACTTCCCGGTCATAAAAACAAGCCAAGAGCTAAATCAACCCACCAAAATCCAGATCTAACTGCAACAGCTGTAGGCAAACCCTGAAAATTAGGACATTAGAAACTACTTAATGGTACATGAAGGTATGTGAAGGACGCTTCCCTCATAATTCATGAGAATATCGTACGTACTTTTTTATATTAAGGATGAACATTCTTTTATCGTGTGATACTGACCAATAGAGGCATCGACTAACAGATCTGGCAATGATTTTACCTCGAGTATAACCACATACAGTGAACACCGAATATTGGATAATTTTACGTAGAGGTTTACAATTTATTGTTTCATTATTTGCTTGTCTTTAATGCTATAATAACAAGGTGGTTACTGTCGCTAAACCTGGTCTTTCAGGATTGCTTTGATGGCAACACACAGATTCATTATCAAGAATGCATAGGAAAGAATCTCCAAAATACAATCTTTGGCTCCTGTTTGCTAACTTAAGCCCATGCAAAGTAAGGGGGTGAATTCGTTACACCATTGGTGTTCTTTGACTGTGGCAAAATTCAGCCATTCACTAAACACAGGTGCCTGGACGGGGGAGAATTATACTTATCCTTCGCATCTTTACCTCGACATCGCCCCAGGATTGTACTAAAAGTTACACGAAGTTACATTCGAATCGGCAAGGCCACAGAATGACTTTAAAACAAAGCTAATCAGAGTCGAAATACCTTCGAGAGTTACTATATTACTGAACTACAAGATAACGATAACGCTTTAGATTCCCTGAGGTATCTAACTGCACCCCAGGTGATGTTGCTATTTATAACGGGAAAGAAGATGTAGGAATTTATTTGCACCTTGGCGAACACTGACCGAGTTCAAAACCACTGTTATGAATCAGAAAGAATATTAGGACACGACATTTCACGATGTACCCTAAGGAGTTACTTTGAAATATCCGAGAACCCAAGGAATAAATTGGTCACGGCCTCAAGGATAAACTATAACAGTTACAGTTCAAGCCAGAATTTGGTTTGTATAGTAGAAATGGTAGTCTATCGGCTTCATTTGTATACTTCAAGTAGCTGTTTTTAACCCTGAGTGGTTTGAGGGTTACACTTTTAACAAGTGTGTCTTTTGTTGTCAGCTTTTGATATGTTTGCTTGAGTTTCCTGCTGCCATTTGAATCACCTAAACATGTTGACTCAGAGAACTAAAAATTGTGACTCTAGACCTAGTTGCCTATTGACTTGGAGTCAAAGGTCATCGACATGGCTGCTTGAAGGCCAGATATTATTCCCACCTAATTCTGCCAAGTTGTCCCTCAGATTAAGGAAACTATACATACCTAAAAATCACAAAATAGAGTCACTAAAAAGCTATATTCATGCGAAATATTATGGGGTCAGTTACATACGGTAAGATAAGTCGCAAAAATACCTACGGTGGTCTGAGGGTTAAAGAGGCTAGCCCAACAGCTCTGTACCAGATAGCTGTCAGAAACCGGCGCAGGTGGTTTGAAATGCAAAGAAAAAAGTGAGAAACAAGGAGAAGTCAGGGACATCTTCCCTCCATGGAGGAGGTTGGTGTTGTAAGGTTTTATTTATGTTATCACCTGTATTCATTGTATATGGAAGGTATGTTCAGATGAAGATGAAGAATGGTTAGAAGAAGGCAGATGGGTTTAAATGTAATTTGACGTTATATGGCCATGAATAATGTGGGAGTTGCTTTGTCTTGGTATAATTTTAATATTACTTATTAGCATGTAACTACCAACTCAGCTAAATTTCAAGTGAGGTTTATTACTTATAATTATTTAGAGTTGTATGTTCTGATTTGAAAGAAATAAGTAAAGAAATGAATGAGCAGCCTGCAATGTGTTTGGTATACTTTATTTTATATATATCATGTCATAGCGAATAGTAATGAAGGAATCTTACTCTGATCTCTTTAATTGTGCCAATTCATGAAAACAAAGATGATGGTACATCTGACTATCTTCACTAGGAAGATCATTTACTCTGATTTATTTTTGAAAGGTATAGACAAATTTAAAGAGTCATATAAAAAAAGCTGATAGCAGGAAGTTGATTCAATAACAACACAAACAAACCACACCATTAGCAAGGCCGGCAGGTCAATGACCAAAAAAAAACAGACCAAAGAAATATATAGCCTGTCAAACAGGGATAAAAATACATAGCCTGTGTCTCAACTAGGATTAAACACAGACCACACTACCATAAAATAGGGGTGATAATGTAAAAATCCTTTAAAATAAAGCAATACAAATATACGACAACCTGCTATCATTAACAGCACTAACAGACCTATAATAAAACCAGCCAACCAACCATAGTGAAGAGGTGAGGTCAATGACCTCTCAAGCACCCCACTCTGTCTAGGGGTAAAAATAGATTGGGCTGTCTCAGCCTGACCTGCCAGCTGGAGGTATATAAACAAAAACACTCTAGATCTGTCCCAACTTTTGGGTCAAACAGACCATCCTATTATGAAGTAGGGGTGAAAAAATGAAAATCCTTTTAAATTAAGCAATAAAAATACACGACAACCTGCTAATGCACTCTAAAACGCAAAGAGACTCAACAACTACCCACATACCAAATATTATACCAAACGACCCACCAGATTTTCCAAACATTCAACACAAAAAGACCAACTTTAAACATATTGTAAATATCAAACGCAAACAGCTAGGAAGCCCAAATTTAAACCACTGAACCATGGTAATAACAACTACATGCTACCTTAATATCGCACAAACAGTCCATAACGCGCAAACAACAGAATAAAAAAATTAAACTGCAGTACCAAGGTCAATCACCAGGGGCTCAAAGTCAACCTACACAATCTCCAAGGCCCCATCCATCAATCTGCCAAATATCGTACAGTTCCTTCTCACCGATCTTCGGATATCAGACCAAACATGAAACAGAGTAAAAACAATACCCCCATTTTCATGGAGGGTAATTATTGTCGGCAGGAGAAATGATATGATTTCCTGGCACTTTATGTTCGTTACTGCATGCAGGCTGTCTTGGCATCCATCACGTATAGGTCAAGTACACAGAACTTGCTCAGGGGACGAGACTGTCTTATCAGCTCGCACATCTCAAACCCTTCACACGCAGACTTCTTATTTACATAGAACACAGATCACAGCCGCTGGGCGGGCGTTGTAGGCTTAAATGGGCAGAAATGGTCACATTTTTCCAGGCCGGAGATACCCAGAAGCTAGCAGTTTGGTTTGAATAACAATGACGTTCAAGAGTTGCAGAGCTAGCATCTTTCGTTTGCTGTGTCAAGCGGTTCTTCTGAAAAAAAAAGGTTAAATTCACGCAAATGCCATGAGGTTGAAAATGCACCATCAAGGCACAATTGAAAAAAATATCTCTCTTAACTGGTCAATACACTCTACCTAGTATCTGTTTGTACATTTTCAAAAAAAACTTACTTTTGAACAAACGCCGCTTTGCATAATACAAAACGTGATCATGTAACAAAAATCTGGTTTGCACCTGAGTTTATCGTGGTTTCATATGCAGGCGAAGATAATTCGACTTCCTTCGATTTTGGTAACTGCATCGATTTAGATGTCATTGCGCGACAGCTTTGATCCATGTCTGTCAGGTTTCCAGTCACAGATTCTACTGATATGAACAAGAGAAGCCCTTATCGAAGTGCTAATATTGATGTACCTATCTTATATCATGTATTATGTACACAATACAGTGATAGATAAGCATTTGACGGTGACATAACTAAAACTCAAGCAACTGCTACAACAGTTGTGTCCGTGAAAGGTCACCAGAACCTAAGGCATTTTAGTTTCCGACTGGAGTAGAGGCTAGGTGTGATTCTGACCACGTATACACCGTGTCCTATCGCTCACTCCCATCGAATGCTCACATTTCAAAGCCATAAATCAGTTCCTATCGAAGTCCAAATGTCATTTCCACATGATCGATTGCAGAAAGCTTTCTCATGGTTTGTTGCTAATCCCAGAAACAATGACCTTGGTGCAGACAGTGTGTGCATTAGACCCCTAATGGCGGGAAGAAATGTTCGGAACTGAGGACACGCCACTCCGCATTTCCGCTGGCAGAGCCCCACTCTAGATGTGTATTTGTCAAATACATGTTATCCATACTATGTATCCTCAGGGAAGAAGTTTGTATTCCGATATCAGGGGAACGATTTTCCTTCTTTTACTACTCTAATATTTGATACACGTCACATTTAAGCTTTGACAGATGCACGTTCTGTAATGTTTACAGAAGGAAAACGTATTCTTTTTGCTACATTTCCTCTTCTTCTTCTCCAAACCAAAAAGGTCAATGACCTGCTGAAACAGAGTTACCATGGTAACTAGACTAAGTGTTGGGTTATATCATGTTGCAATTTTGTAGCAGGAAGGATTTAGACTCCTGTCTGACCATATGAGGAATGTGTTTGAGGTTTGAATGAGAATTAACAGAGCAGACTGTATTCAAAGGTAAATATTATGGATATGCTTTGCAAATGTTATCTTTCTAGCTGAAAGCCCGATTAGCCTCAAAGATACCAGACAGACAACTATCAATAGTAGAAATATATTGAGTTTAAGAATATACATCTCTTTGCAAAGTTTTATTGTGTTGCTCCTGGTCACTAATATTTTTTCGGGAAGCACCAAGTACAGTCGTCATTCTGCAGGACCTTGCACATAACCCTCCCGATGGCGTTCCCTCACCTTTGTGTAAAAGGTGTCCTTATTTTCCCAGCGACCTTCTCTTATGTGATGCCACACTGACTTTATACTAATATATGGTGTCCCAAACTGATGCGAGCCACTCTACCTTAATGCCAAATGTCATTTAG
>NW_017804020.1:3935661-3949929 GCF_001625305.1 Branchiostoma belcheri | reverse complement strand
TCTATTCGCTCGCGCGCACTAGTTTGGGGCCTTACAAAGGATGTCATCCATACAATCAAGTCAATGTGGCCTAAATGCACTTATGGTAGAATACATCCAATCAATTCTACGATGTAAACTTGAAAAACGTGTCAATAATACTGATCACAAGCCAACATTGATAGCCGAAGTTTTAATTGTTTTAGTTTTCTATACTTATACACTTCGCATCTACAAGCATACATTCTGATCGCTACCTTCTTTTGCTAGAATAACATCTGTCCTTGCGTGCAAGATGGACCTGAGAAAATACCCGCTGGATGAGCAGACATGTACCCTGGAGCTGGAAAGCTGTAAGTCTCCATATTTACAAATGGTCTCTGACCTCTGATTTCCCCTATTGGACGGACAATAATTTACAACATCATGTCTTGGTTTTGAGGCTGTAGGCATTATCCATCAAATTTATAATGTCGTAGTCACTCACTTTATCTTCGAGCGAACCTGGCTTATAGATGTATGTTCACCTGACCCCTGATTTCCCATATTTTATGTACCATGATTTACAGTATAATGCCCTGTATTGAGATCTAGTGCGTGTTATCAAGTATCTGATTTACAGTGTTGTAGTTATCACTCAGTAATGCATCATCAACTGTTTTGACAAGCGTACATTCTTATCTCTCTTGTTTAATAGAGCTGTATGTCTGTATGGTTATTATCGACAAAACTTCCCGGTCATAAAAACAAGCCGAGAGCTAAATCAACCCACCACACAAACCAGATCTAACTGCAACAGCTGCAGGCAAACCCTGAAAATTAGGACATTACAAACTATCTAATGGTATATGGAGGTATGTGATGGGCGCTTTCCTCATTATTCATGAGGATATCGTACGTACTTTTTATGTTTACCGAAGGAAATCATATTGTGTTTTCTACGTTTCTTCTTCTTCTCCAAACCAGAAAGGTCAATGACCTGAACCAAACGTCTATCACCATGACATATGTAAATAGTGTTGGGTTACATCATGTTGCAATTTCATAGCAGGAGGGATTTAGACTCCTGTCTGACCATATATGTGAATGTGTTGTTTGAGTAAGAATTAACAGAGCAGACCATATGCGAAGGTAAACATAATGCATTTGCTTTGCAAATGTTACCTTTCTAGTTTATATCAGGGATTAACATTCTTTTATCATGTGATACTGGCCAATAGAGGCATCGACTAACAGATCTGGCAATGATTTTACCTGGAGCATAACCGCATATACAATGAACAACGCATAATTGTATTAGACGCTTACGATTTATTGTTTCATTATTTGATTGTCTTTAATGCTATTATCTGAGTCTGCCTTGTTCCCCCGACGACCAGTGTCGGTCATGGGACTAGGTAGGTAGGTAGGTAATGCTATAATAACAATGTGGTTACTGTCGCTCAACCTGGTCTCTTAGGATTGCTTTGATGACAACACACAGATTCATTATCAAGAATCTTTGGCTCCTGTTTGTTAAATTAAGCCCATGCAAAATAGGAGAGTGCATTAGTTGCAAGCGGAAACCATTAGTCTGCTTTGACTGTGGCAAAATTCAGTCATTCGGTAAACACAAGGTGCCTGTACGGGGGAGAATTATACTTATCCCTTCGCATCTTTACCTCGACATCCCCCCAGGATTGTACTAAAAGTTACACGACGTTACATTCGAATCGGCAAGGCCACAGAATGACTTCAAAAACAAAGCTAATCAGAGTCGAAATACCTTCGAGAGTTACTATATTACTGAACTAAAAGATAACGATAACGCTTTAGATTCCCTAAGGTATCTAACTGCACCCCAGGTGATGTTGCTATTTATAACGGGAAAGAAGATGTAGGAATTTATTTGCACCTTGGCGAACACTGACCGAGTTCAAAACCACTGTTATGATTCAGAAAGAATATTAGACACGACATTTCACGATGTACCCTAAGGAGTTACTTTGAAATATCCGACAACCCAAGGAATAAATCGGTCTCGGCCTCAAGGATAGAATATAACAGTTACAGTTCAAGCCAGAATTTGTCTCGTATAGTAGAAATGGTAGTCTATCGGCTTCATTTGTGTACTTCAAGTAACTGTTTTTAACCCTGTGTGGTTTGAGGGTTACACTTTTAACAAGTGTGTCTTTTGTTGTCAACTTTTAATATGTTTGCTTGTTTTCTGCTGCCATTTGAATAACCTCAACATGTTGACTCAGACAACTAAAAAAATTGTGACCCTAGACCTAGTTGCCTCTGGACTTGGAGTCAAGGGTCATCGACATGGCTGATTGAAGGCCAGATATTATTCACACCTAATTCTGTCAAATTGTCCCTCAGATTAATGAGACTATACATACCAAAAAATCACAAAATAGAGTCACTAAAAAGCTATATTCATGCGAAATATCATGGGGTCAGTTACATACGGTAAGATAAGTCGCAAAAATACCTACGGTGGCTTGAGGGTTAAAGAGGCTAGCCCAACAGCTCTGAATGTACGTACCAGATAGCTGTCAGAAACCGGCGCAGGTGGTTTAAAATGCAAAGAAAAAACTGTGAGAAATTATTGTCGGCAGGAGAAATGACATGATTTCCTGGCACTTTATGTTCGTTACTGCTTGCAGGCTGTCTTGGCATTCATCACCTATAGGTCAAGTACACAGAACTTTCTCAGGGGACGAGACTGTCTTATCAGCTCGCACATCTCAAACCCTTCACACGCAGACTTCTTATTTACATAGAACACAGATCACAGCCGCTAGCTGGTAGTTGTAGGCTTAAATGGGCAGAAATGGTCACATTTTTCCAGACCGGAGATACCCAGAGGCTGACAGTTTGGTTTGAATGACAATGACGTTCAAGAGTTGCAGAGCTAGCATCTTTCGTTTGCTGTGTCAAGTGGTTCTTCTGAAAAAAAAAAAGGTTAAATTCACGCAAATGCCATGAGGTTGAAAATGCACCATCAAGGCACAATTGAAAAAAATATCTCTCTTAAGTGGTCAATACACTCTACCTAGTATCTGTTTGTACATTTTGAAAAAAAACTTACTTTTGAACAAACGCCGCTTTGCATAATACAAAACGTGATCATGTAACAAAAATCTGGTTTGCACCTGAGTTTATCGTGGTTTCATATGCAGGCGAAGATAATTCGACTTCCTTCGATTTGGGTAACTGCATCGATTTAGATGTCATTGCGCGACAGCTTTGATCCATGTCTGTCAGGTTTTCTGTCAAAGATTCTACTGATATGAGGGAGAGAAGCCCTTATCGAAGTGCTAATATTGATGTATCTATCTTATACCATGCATTATGTTCATAATACAGTGATAGATAAGCATTTGACGGTGACATAACTAAACCTCAATGAACTGCTACAACAACTGTGTCCGCAAAATGGATCACTAGAACCTAAGGCCTTTAGTTTCCGCCTAGAGTAGAGGCTAGGTGTGATTCTGACCACGTATACTCCGTGTCCTATCGCTCACTCCCATCCAATGCTCACATTTCAAAGCCATAAATCAGTTCCTATCGAAGTCCAAATGTCATTTCCACATGATCGATTGCAGAAAGCTTTCTCATGGTTTGTTGCTAATCCCAGAAACAATGACCTTGGTGCAGACAGTGTGTGCATTAGACCCCTAATGGCGGGAAGAAATGTTCGGAACTGAGGACACGCCACTCCGCATTTCCGCTGGCAGAGCCCCACTCTAGATGTGCATTTGTCAAATACATGTTATCCATACAATATATCCTCAGGGAAGTAGTTTTTATTCCTATATCAGGGGAACGATTTTCCTTTTTTCATTGCTCTAATATTTGATACACGTCATATTTAAGCTTTGACAGATGCACGTTAAACTTTATTTATTGTTTTTGTTACGTTTTCTCTTCTTCTCCAAACCAAAAAGGTCAATGACCTGAACCAGATTGTCTGTTACCATGGTAACTAGTGTTGGGTTACATCATGTTGCATGAGGGATTTAGACTCCTGTCTGACCATATAATGAATGTGCTTGAGCATTAACAGAACAGACTATATGCGCAAAATCAATGTTACCTTTCTAGTTAAAACTGCTTACAGAAAAGCCTAATTAGCCTCAAAGATACCAGACAGACAACTATCAATATATTCAGTGTATAAAGATACATCTCTTTGCAAAGTTTTATTGTGTTGCTCCTGGTCACTAATATTTTTTCGGGAAGCACCAAGTACAGTCGTCATTCTGCAGGACCTTGCACATAACCCTCCCGATGGCGTTCCCTCACCTTTGTGTAAAAGGTGTCCTTATTTTCCCAGCGACCTTCTTTTATGTGATGCCACACTGACTTTATACTAATATATGGTGTCCCCAAACTGATGCGAGCCACTCTACCTTAATGCCAAATGTCATTTAGCCGTGTGTGTGTGTGTGTGTGTGTGTATTCATGTGCTAAGGCTACCGCTATTCTGTTGTGACCCTGTTATACATAGACAGGTTGACTGAAGGTTCTACACGGAGGTCCTATATTTTGCCCGGAGAAGGCCGGGTACGTACGCCCCGGCGACGGCCAGTCTGAGCCGTGTTGCGGTTCGGGGCACTTCGGCGCGAAATCTTACTTATTAGCCACCCTGAGTTACTTTCCGCATACTTCCATCATGCGTGCTGGACACAAAACTGAGCGCAACAGCCTCAACGCCAAACTCCATGAAGCTTCCAAATCAAAGGACCAAGAAATCTTAAAGGCATGCCAACAATTGTTAATCTTTGGGGGAGGGGATTCAAAAGAAATGTGCTAGGCAGTTCAGAAGTGGCAAAATGTACGTTTACTTTACTTTACCTTACGGTAATTATGGGCTTGACTAGTAAAACATACTCGTCAATCACCAGTTCCACAAAATGCCGGGATTGCCGGTCTGATTTTCATCTTAATAAGTTACCAAACGTCTTAGATGCTGCTGCTATTTAAAGCTTTATGTGCAGAAGGAAAGAACAAAGACTTCACAGTGGGAGACTGGTATGATGGATATGGCAAAGTGTGCCTTTCTGGCGCAAGTATAAATCAAATACAGCTTTCACCACAGGTGGCATTTTCATAGCCTCCAACAAACTATAACATACAGTAAAGTTTGCCAAATAGGGATAAGAATTGGCCAGAGGAGTTTAGCCAGGTAGGGAAAAGATTCAAGTGGACCATTTCATTTGCTTCCGAAGGGGAAATGAAATCCTAATGGTGAACCCCTGGCCAGTCAGGCCCTATTTTCACTTCTACTATAAGGCCTAGGAGAAAATGTTGTGTTAACTGTTTCCCGACGGACCCTAGAAAAACCTGCCAACCTTAGACTTTTTGGGGGGTGGACCCCTGCAAGGAACATAAATTGTCGAGATGATAAACGTTTTCTAGCTCCATGATCTGACATCTGAGTAATAAAACGTTGTACAATTGGTTTTCTTACATTGACATTGAGAATGATAGTGTCCTCATCCAAGTTCTACTTTGTTTAACTGTACTGTATAAGTTAGACAGCTATATAGATATCACTGACGTCTAAAAAACATAGAAAGAGAAAAAAGATAACCCCTACCTACTGACCCTAATTTTTCAGGACTGAAACAGGAAACACAATGTTTGGTTCTTAGGCCTAACCCACCTGGTGGAGGCTTGCAGTTTCAGAACGTCTCTGTTTGATAGCTCAGCGAAAACTATGCCCTGCCAGACAGTTTTCAAAGTGACACATGCTGACCCGGACACTTTTCTCCATTTACGGCGGGTACAAACAGGGTCTGCTCTCCTGGGTGTATTAGAACGTCCAAAGACCGCATGCTGAATGGGTGTGGATGACAGAGTTGACGTGCTAACACATTGCTACACTTTATCTTAAGCCTCCAGTAAGAATAGAAAAATGTCACCCCGTCCCTGGAAGTCGTGTGAGGTCCGAGGCAACATGACACCCATCCATTTTCTCCATCATTTTGTTGTATAAATCTTTCCAAACTGATTCAAACACTTGTTTACAAATCCATGATTCCACAAAAATATTGACCGAGCGACCACTCTCTTTTCTCCCACTAAACTTTCATAGCAATGTGACGGCAATCTGCAGCTGCTTGTATTCAA
Organism: Branchiostoma belcheri; assembly: GCF_001625305.1. NCBI lineage: Eukaryota > Metazoa > Chordata > Leptocardii > Amphioxiformes > Branchiostomatidae > Branchiostoma > Branchiostoma belcheri. Next base: position 3,943,824 of record NW_017804020.1, on the reverse strand, counting down.
CATGCGCACAGTGTTGCCCCATTCCCAATACGACCGTGCATGTAATCTCCATATATTTACTCTCTAAGTACGGCATAGCTCGTCTTTTGAACGTAATGGCTGGCGGATGTATCAGCTCTGACACCATGCATGTTCGTTATGCCGACCTTATATGAAAGCCGCCCTGTTGCGCCAGAGGCAAGTTTCTTTGCGCGCCTACAAGACTTCATGACCGGAGTTAAGCCCTACTTCCTACCACTCACCAGCGATAGGCGACAACTCAAGCCACTCTCGCTATCTGCGTATTGCAAAACCGGCCATGGCACCGAAGAGTGCATTAGCTACGCTACAGCTGGTTTTGATTTATTTTGGGGGAGAAAGAAGAAAGGTAAAGTTGAGCTGCGGCCAGCAGGAGAAACCGTGCGTGGAGTGCTGACAATGTGAATAAAACTCCGTCCTGGCTGGAATGTCAAGTTTATTGGGAATCAGTTCTCAGCACTTCGATATGAAGCGTAGCGTAAAAGGTCTCTGGCTGGCCATCATCTATGGATGAAAGATTGTACAGTCGACTGCAATAGTTGCTGTCCATAACTTCGACCAAAGTGTACACACTCTTGCAGCCTGTCGGCTTGGTGATTCAACTGACGGAACAAGCTCTTAAGAAACGACTCAACCATGACCAGACCATTGAAAGTTGAGGGAAAGTTAAGCATTTGAGAGATATGTCAATGTTCACCAACTGAAGGTATTCCGATGCCCAGAGATGTTTGGTCATTCACCGGTTGCATAACGATCTCGGTCTGGAAGAAATGAGGCTTCACGAACAGAAGCATGGCATTGAGTTGACTGTTGAATTCTCTGCACTCCTACTGTTGCTACAACAGCAGTTCGAATTATCCGAGCCATCTATCATCCAAACGCTGCCGGCTCAGTTCGAGAACACAGTCAAGTTTCGCAATTTATACTCCCGACTTCGGAGAGAGTAGTCACACAAAGTGCTCCCATTTAGAAGTGGAAAAGGTCGTCCTGACTGCACACTGAATACTGAGCAGCCTAAAGGACACATCAATCAGCACGTCTGCTGCTTATCTGGTCTTCTGTTGCTTCCTGGCTGTGATGACACGATCATCTACAAGACATCTGTAACGAGCTCAGGCTCAGTGAATTGTGCAACACATGCAATAAAGATGCAATCCGGGCGCTTTGAAATGGTGATTAGACCGTAAGATTAGTTTTGTGGTCCTTGCAGAAGGTGATGGGCCCCGGGCCAGCAATTTATGTCCAGTTAGTGTCTTAGAAAAGCTCGGCTATCTATGAAACAGAGCCTTGTATTTTATGAACTATGGAGTTCACACAAAGGACCGCATAACTTAACTCAAATTGTTGACACAATATTCAAGCAGGTGATTTGTGGTGGCAGCGAAGGCCTGCTTTAAGTGATGATAACTTTTTGTGTCAATCGAATGTTGTTCCTCACAGCTAACTAATTTTGATTTAAGAATCAGGAAGAGAAATATCGATTAATTATAAATGAAGCACTGCAACAAACAAAAAAATATCTGATTACAGAAATTGCTAAGAAACAAACCCACAAGCGATAAACCAAAGTAATAAAAAAGAAATCGACTAATCATAGTCAGACATCAAGCCCATAGCGACAGGGCTACAATTTCATTTCAATCCCTGTAAATACATGAAATTAGTTTAGAATGGAGCAAATGGAACGAAAACGTACCAGACGCTGTGCCACATGTAAAAGCAGAAAGTCTCAAAGTCTCAAGTCTGAGCACTTTACAATGTAGTATATCACGACAGTCTGATGGGAGCTAAATCTTGGCAGGCATTTCTCAAACACAAGCCGATGTACTTGGTATTCTTCTGTCAGACACATGAGCAGCCGGACCTAGAGACCATGATAATGTGGGATTCGTAGACATGAGGGACATAAATTTAAGATTTCGTCGGGCTCGGATGATAAAAGGTTAGGATTTTCAGGGGTTTCCTGTGAAGTCTAAAGGACCGAAAACAGACAAAGGACATCCAATCCTACCACTGGACAGTCATAAAGACGTCTGGACAGAAATCCTGATAGTGAAAGCATGCAAAGCCATGTATTCCTGCATCGTTTTCACCTTATTGAGAAAAGTGACACCTAGACAAAACGCTAAAGTCATTGGCGCCGGGAGGTCTCCCGATATCGCAAAGGACACCTTCTTCAGACATCAACATTAGAAGTCTACCTTTATAATGTAAACGATGCCAATCTACAATGGGATTTGCTGACAGAGCACGACATTAAATGGAGTGCGCATGATGGAAACGTTCGATGAAGATTGGAACGCGATACGTAAATTTGAGATACGCAACTTCCGTTTGGTGGATTTCAGGGCTGTCTTTGATAAGACTGTCTGTTGTGTGTTGTAAGACAGCCATCTATCTGGACCACAGAGAGAGTCACTTAGCATGAATGGTACATAACGTCTTACTTCATCATCTTCGACAGATCAGACTGACAAAAGTTTTTGTATTCAGAGAGTTTGCCAAAGGGCACATTTACCATACACCTGGTTAGAAAGAGTAATTTAAATACTTTTAAAGGAAAACCATCGCACCCGCAGTGAGATCAGGGCCAACTTTGCTCAAAATTTGATCTTACAATACTTGGAGCAAGCATACTTAATAATGCTTTCCAAACGAACGGTGATAGATAAACCCATATCATCTGCAATGGGACCATATTGGCAGTTTACTCCACATCCAGACTTGAAATTGCGTTGAGAAATATATTCAAATATTAGATGCTAAATGTACAGTTTGCAGCAGGTGCAAACTGGACCTCGCAAGGTTGACTTAGAGTCAGAAATATTTTCAAATATTACATTTATAGTTGCTAAATGTACAGTTTACAGCAACTGCAAACTGGACCTCAACCGACGATTTATGATAATCGTGCCACAAGCTCAATGTAGCGTTAAGAATGCATCAGTTTCGCATGAGCCTCGAACCGAGAGCGCGCATTCTGATTCACACCAAACCGCCGATAGGTAAAGTGATTCTAGAAAAAATGTCACACAGGCCGAGTTCATCTGAAGGCATGCGGGTAACTTTAATAAAGAAATCGGGGTAATATTAAGTATCCGGGAGAGTAATACTTAATTAACGCCAGGGGCATGTTCGGATCCAATGATTGTGATTCCGGTTTTGGGGGATGTCTGACAGGGTTGAGTCATCTGTCAACGACAAACGAAAATGAAGCAAGCTTCCTGGCCCTGGAATTACGTCCTGTAGGGGAAAAAAGAGAAGACATGAATCCATCCAATATTTACCTATATTTCTAGCCATTGCTGGTCACACAACGTGGATCTGGACAAGGGTTATGCCTGTTAACACTAGAATGGGTAACCGGTAACCGTTAGCATTGAAAATTTCACAAATGTCATACATCTGTCATCTTGTGAGCTGAATGTACCTCAGGGCTTAGCTTAATTAAGTCCCATGTACCTTTTGGAGGAAGTAGTTGTTGCATTTTCTGTTTTGATGTACTGCTGCCGTATGGTACTTATTTCATTGTGCAATTTAGGTCGTATGATGGCATCAAAGATGAAGCAGACAGTTGGCAATCCTATATACATAGAATTGAGATGTACGTCAATCCTTTATCGATCTCTGTGGAAGCAAAGAGATGTTCTGTTTAATCTATTTGACTTATGATAATGGACGATAATGACACATTTGATAGCATTCCAGATCCATTACACTGTCGGGGGTCGCCATTTATTAGACGATCAATCATTGAATTAAGGAAATGAAGTCTGGAAGTGTCTGCTCTCTGAAATGTTTAGCGTTTCATTTTCCAGCACTTCCTCTGGTTTCCTCCAGGCACTCAGTTCCAGACGTCGCAACATTCTCCGTACCTGCATGTTAGACGTGCCATGTACTTGATTTTTTATAGCCAATGCAAAACAAGACCTATTTGAAGATTCCCAAGTACCCCAACTACTAGGTACTACCCCAGGCAAGAAGCACAAATTACTTATGTGACACCTTCTACTCAAAAACATAAAACGATAGTAAAACAAAAATACGTACATAATTACAAAGTGGGTAAAAGGAAAATGACTAAAAACAAGACATTCAAGTTGGTGATCTGTCAATTACGAGAATCTACCCGTACGGTAAATGAAGTTTTGAATCACAAAACTAAGTGTGGATATAAAAGTGATGTGTACCTTCGTAGCAGTAAGGAACATAAAGAATTGACTAACATTTAATTATTTAGTTAGATAAGTTAAATGATGGAAGTTACAATTTAAAAGAGTTACAAGCTTTGCATTATGTCTCTGTCTGTGGTTTAGATGACTTCATCTGTTACGTTGAGCTAGGTTCTAAATATCGCAATGGGAAGTCGAAACTCTTCTTTTCTCAAATGATACTAACTCTGTGTTTTTTTAAGATGGGTACACCAAAGAAGATCTGATATTCACGTGGAAGGACGGTAATAAATCAATACACAACCTGGACAAGATCGACCTGTCCCAGTTCTCCCTCGGTGATCACAACACAATGACCTCAGAATCCGTCTACGAAACAGGTAAGTTGGAGCCTTGTAGAATAGACATACGTGGGAGTTTGCTATTGCTACAGATCGAGGCATTGCCTCCTCTCTCCAAGGCATGACGTGGTATCTGAGCCAAGACCCCCTTTGTTGTTAGCAACTTTGTTGCTCTTAACAAAGAAACAGAATGTGTATTCGTGTCGTATTGCAATGGCAAAAAGTTTGTTTGTTTGATTGATTGATTGATTGATTGATTGATTGGTTGGGATCTCCATTGGAGTGACATAACATTCACAGTATTCTTCCTAGCTGAAGACAAATGGGTATGGACAGAAAATAACTTTGTAACTTGTGAAGAAGCCCTAACAGCTCAGCAGACTTGCTGGCCATGGGAAGAAGACACAGTGGAACCAAATGGATGTAGGTGTTGAATGCCTCCGCAACGACAGCTCTGTAGCTGCTGGAGACAGACCATCGTCACCATCATATCTATAAAAAGTCTACCTGAGCACTTAGATACCGAGCAATAAACACTTTGTGGAACAACATTATCACATTTTGTCTTCCCAGGTGTCTACCCGAGACTGATACTGAGCTTCAAGCTGCACAGAAACGTGTTTTTCTTCCTGCTGCAAACCTACGTGCCATCCATCCTGCTCGTTATCAGCTCCTGGGTGTCCTTCTGGATCAACCACGAGGCGGTGCCGGCCAGGGTAGCTCTTGGTATGGACCATCTTTACATGCAGGACGGATATGTACGGATTTCATCAGATATTTGGGCAGAATTCAGTTTACAAATTGGTTCCTCATGCTGATTCTTCTTCATCATTGTAGCATCAATGATTTACCTACTACATTCTGCAAGGATAACAGAATTTAGAAATAAAGCTGCCATCAGTACACGATTTTGTTGACATATAGCCATACTTACGATAGGCTTTCCATTGCTTCTTACGACATGTCACAAGCATGCTGAGCAATGACAACACTATGATAACTTCCAATAGCTACATACTGACGACGTGACTGCACATTCCTTTGGGGTTCACTATCATTGAAACTCATGTTTTACCATTAAGAAAGAGATAAAATTCACATGTAACAGTGACCACATCGTAAGGTAACGGCACTCGCAAATATATAACGTTTAAAGCTACTTCATTCTTCATCAGTAGTATTATTGAAACGTTCTCGAAGGCACATAAGTTGTCTTCGTTGAAACTTCGTCTTGCCTGATGTTTGTCCAGTCTTTTGTGGTCCGTGTCAGACGACAATGTTCCTCAAATATGTCACATCCGTACGTCCCTTACTGTCGACTCGTATGTAACTGTGTTCCATGAGCACGTAAAATGTCGGTTTTTAATTCTCTGGCTCATTTTTAATAAACGTAACCCTTTTGGAATTCGACAGCTTTGTATCTCCAGCCACATGTTGATAATTCATAAATCCTTTTCTAAAAGTTTTTATTTTTCGATTGCGATATCCAACATGAAGGCTGTAAAATTGATCGTCGTTTAGAGGAAAGGTTTTGCTCGTGATGAATCTGCTGTGCCTTTGGCATTCCAAGTTACGAAGGAATGGGTTTAACTAAGGTCAAAGACAGTCACATTAAAGGCTATGTTCATATGCACTAGCAAGACATTTACAAATTGCACCACCAAAGTATCAAGAACATTTAGACAATAATTGATTAAAAGATTTGCCTGTGCCGAAACTAGCTCAACAGTTTTCAGCAACTCCTAATCCCTGTACGTGGTAATTCTGCACCTTATCTCTGCAAAGTGGGTGCCTGTGGCAGATAATGTGCCTTCAACGCAGTTGCTTGAAGCGGTTTCAGTTCTGTGCATTATCTACCACACACCACACTTCTTCCACGATTAGTCTAATGTATTGAAGGCTGCAGCTGGGGAGTTAAGAACTCCGATGACACATCCGTCTTGTTGCGGTGTCCGCGTATCCCCCATGTAACGGTGTCTTTGGTCTGCCGTTGCAGGCATCCTGGTTCTGTTGAGTATGACACTCCACCTCACTGGTGCGTCTAAAAACCGGTTATCTTCATCCTTCTCTCCGCGTGTGTTGTACCCCCACTCTCCCCCCGCCTCCTCACTCACTGCTTCACCTGTCTTATGTTTGCTTTTATTTCTGTGTGTGTGGAATTCGCGTTTGTGGGAACAAACGGTGCATGGTGTGCTGGCGACCGTTTAAATAACGTTTGCGCACAGCAGGGCAACCAACTTAATGGTTGCATTGGAGATTCCCCGCATTTGTGTCCTTGTGCGTTGTTGTGTCGACTGTGTCAGATCCTTGATGGATGCTGCTTCACCCTCTCTTCTCATCTTCTGTCACTCCGCGGTATGATCTCCCCACAGGCTCCATGGTTCTCTTCAGCATGACACAGCTATTCTCTTCTGGTGCGTTCTCACTAGTTTTTTGCTTCCTCGCTCGCGACATCTCCATCGCCTATAACTTCGCATTGTTTTAACTCAACGAGGTTATCTTATGTTTTTTTACTACATCACACCGCAACATATCTAAAATCTACAGGCTTGTCCGCCAGTGCTGTGTTCAGTGTGTCCTTGTGTGGCGTCATGTACTGTAGATGCAAGTCTAACTCTTCATGCGTTAACTCGTGATGAGTTACAATGTGTGAAACTTTAGACTCATTCCATTGATAACTATAACTGTTATACTGACTGACTAATCGCTTTATGTGACAAAGACCATTTAAAAAAAACCCATGGCAAGTAAAACACTGCCTGCCGAAGGCCTTCAACCCAGTGTGAACTTTAAACAAGGAACTGTTTTGAAAATAATAGTGTGTTCTTTTCCAGGTATAACCACCGTTCTGACCATGACGACGTTCATCACCAGTGCGCGAGCGTCTCTACCCAGAATCTCCTACATCAAGGCGGTGGACGTCTATCTGGTCATGTGCTTCGTCTTTGTCTTCGCCGCCCTCCTGGAGTACGCCTTCGTCAACTTCGAGTCCACCACGTCCAAGCACCGAGCTAGGAAGAGGCTCAGGGCCAGAAAGAACAAAAATAAAAAGCAGGAGGAGGTTCGATGATCGTGTCATATTTTGCTATCTGACAGAGAACTAGTACCATTTTGCCTGTGATTGGTATGTGGAAATGTCATACGGAAGACTGCAGGGGCAGGCAAATGTGACACATACTTAGAGCACTAAAGATATCTGCTCCTCAACACAAAGATAAATCGATTCTGTTCACATTAACAGACAAGCCAGGAAGTACATGTAGACACGTCTACTGTAGATTATTGTCTTCTTTAAGGCAAAACTAAGATAGTAAAAAAACGTGTTAAAAGAGGAAGAGAGAGAGAGCGGCACGGAGACTCCAGGGTATGTCTACTCAGCCACGGACTTGCTCTTTTTTTCAGGTAAAGGTACTGGATGAAGCAAAGCCGCTGAAGGGTCCCCTGAAGGCAGCCGTCATGGAGTCCAAGATCGACGACGAGTCCCCCACCTCCCCCGGGCTGGGGTCAACGGCCTCCAGCACGCGCAGAAGGGAGAGACAGACCACGTTCTTCGACGTGGCGTCCAACGTCGTCTCCAATCTTCGCGAGAAACGTGCCGCCTTCAAAGTCGAGATCAAGGACATCAACGTCAT
>NW_017804020.1:3912235-3935641 GCF_001625305.1 Branchiostoma belcheri | reverse complement strand
TGCCCTACGTTGCCACGTTTTGCACGTAGACAGCACGCAGAAGCACGTATGGCGGGTTGTGACCGAAGCTTGAGTTATAGGAAAAGAACCAAAGATGATTTGAAGCCAGGGCCTACCTGTAGTGTGTTGTATCCAGTGAGTTTGGGTGGGCTCTGAGCTTCAGCACCAGTATTCTCACAATCTTTCCCAGGATCACAAAGTTCACCTGGAAATAAAGAGGTGAAGTGTGTTCGCTTACTGTGACAATTTTCGCACCTGTTCCTCAAATACTGTAAAGCCATAGACTGAATCTATATTTGAGGGCCTGCATGGGGGTTACGTAGTGATATTATAAATTACACAAAATTATCGCTGCTGATTACGAATTACGTTAAACAGCGAGCAGATTATTATTGGAATGAGCAGAGCACTTTGGACTAATGCCTCTGACCATTTACAGCTTAGAGGTACATATCCAATATTTTGTCAAAAACTTCTCTGTTACATAGCGGATCATAATGACCCCCAGTGGGGGTCTTCACGCTTCGTTAAAAATTGAAAAATCTCAATATTTTATACGAAATCTTGAGATCTTATGAGACAATATTGAGATTTTTTATGACAATCTCCAGATCTTTCAGAAAATCTTAAGATGAAAAGAAAAGGTCTCAAGATCTTTCCAAATGTTTTCAAAGTATCTTGGGATTTTTCCATAGCATCTCAAGATGCTTTAAGAAATATCAAGATTTTTAAAGCAATCTTGAAAAAACGTGAGATCTTTTAAAACAATCTTGATATTTTTTAAAGCATCTCGAGATGCTTTGGAAAAATCTCAAGATACTTTGAAAACATTTGGAAAGATCTTGAGACCTTTTGTTTTCATCTCAAGATTTTCTGAAAGATCTGGAGATTGTCATGAACAATCTCAAGATTGTCTTATAAGATCTCAAGATTTCGTCTAAAATATTGAGATCTTTAGAATGAATCTTGAGATTTTTCAATATTTAACGAAGCGTGAAGACCCCCACTGGGGGTCATTATAATCCGCTATGTAACAGAGAAGTTTGTGACAAAATATTGGATATGTACCTCTAAGCTGTAAATAGTCAGAGGCATTAGTCCAAAGTGCTCTGCTCATTCCAATAATAATCTGCTCGGTGTTAATAGTGTGTTCTTTTCCAGGTATAACCACCGTTCTGACCATGACGACGTTCATCACCAGTGCGCGAGCGTCTCTACCCAGAATCTCCTACATCAAGGCAGTGGACGTCTATCTGGTCATGTGCTTCGTCTTTGTCTTCGCCGCCCTCCTGGAGTACGCCTTCGTCAACTTCGAGTCCACCACGTCTAAGCACCGAGCTAGGAAGAGGCTCAGAGCCAGAAAGAACAAAAATAAAAAGCAGGAGGAGGTTCGATGATCGTGTCATATTTTGTTATCTGACAGGGAACTAGTACCATTTTGCCTGTGATTGGTATGTGGAAATGTCATACGGAAGACTGCAGGGGCAGGCAAATGTGACACATACTTAGTGCCCAAAAGATATCTGCTCCTCAACACACACAAAGATAAATCGATTCTGTTCACATTAACAGACAAGCCAGGAAGTACATGTAGACACGTCTACTGTAGATTATTGTCTTCTTTAAGGCAAAACTAAGATAGTAAAAAAACGTGTTAAAAGAGGAAGAGAGAGAGCGGCACGGAGACTCCAGGGTATGTCTACTCAGCCACGGACATGCTTTTTTTTTCAGGTAAAGGTACTGGATGAAGCAAAGCCGCTGAAGGGTCCCCTGAAGGCAGCCGTCATGGAGTCCAAGATCGACGACGAGTCCCCCACCTCCCCCGGGCTGGGGTCAACGGCCTCCAGCACGCGCAGAAGGGAGAGACAGACCACGTTCTTCGACGTGGCGTCCAACGTCGTCTCCAATCTTCGCGAGAAACGGGCCGCCTTCAAAGTCGAGATCAAGGACATCAACGTCATCGACAAGTACTCCCGTATCATCTTCCCGCTGTCTTTTGTACTGTTCAATATTTTCTATTGGATAACGTACACTTTCTGATGGAGGGATATATGCTCTTGGCGATGATGTTATGTGGTTGATGAGAAAGTGTCTTCCGGCGGTTCTTTGTAAAAAGAAATGACATTTTGTGTCATATCTGTACATATATATCAGCTGTTCTGTGGCCTACCGTATTTTGCCAGCATTTGTAGTTAAGAAGTTGGCTAGCAGGCTGGCTGGACGGAATCGGTCCGTATACTTCTTACAGAAGGTTTTGGTGTTTAGAAAATTTCAGTCGAGATAGTGTCGTGTAAGGCAAAAAAATGTGGCTTAGTACATTTGTCTCGAGTTGTACAGACGTTCAATTGTCATTAACCAGTAATGTACCTTTCCCAGGAGTCGGTCCTATAGATATGTACAATAATAAAAAGCCAACTAACAACTTTCACGCCCTCTTGCGACACGGAGTAGTAGTCCACTGAACCTAACTAAGACCTGAAATTGGAAATCGACGTCATGACGTTGTGGCCAGTTTGTGACATTGTGGTGTGAGATCTTGTACTTATTTCTACACAGGAAACAGACCAATAGAAACTCACCACGTATGAAACCTTCCCAATACTTCACTCACGATTGCAGACTCTGAGGTAAACGTTAGAGTACACGAACATGAAGTTTTTGTTAGGCTCTTGACAGCAATTGTGTCTCCTGCTATGGCACTACGCGCATGTAAAGGGGTTTGCATGGATTAAAAGTAAGTGCAGCAGACAAACCAAAATTCCGGCCATCTTTCATTAAAGCCCCTGTCACACTTTCACAATTTTGTTGCTACTATTCGGCTGCAAAACCCCGAAAGTTTCTCAATGTTTAAAACATTCGTGGGGGGGGGGTCATAAGGTTTGGCCATGGTTGGCTGGTGTTCGGCTGTAATTCAGCCAGTGTTCGTGGTGTGCGAAGGGGTTGAATTTGAGTCAAATTTAACTCAAATTAGGTTCTACTAGTACATAAAGGTTGGCGTGGCCTAAATCTGACCAGAACTCCCCGTACTTCAGCCGATCGTGGTCAGCTCTTGTTCCGGGAAAATGTCGAGGGGACGTCCTGAATGTGACAGGTTTGAAAATCATTGAAGAGTTAAGTTTTAAACGCCCCCGTGCCTTTATCGATGACGTCACAGCCTCGGGATTTGCATGCGATATAACAAGTGGTATATAAGTAGCGCACCAAGATAAAGTTACGGCGAAGTGTTGATATATTCGCATATTTATGGGAATGTCATACTTGCCTATCAGCGTGCCACGCAGACACGTGGTGGCGCAGCTTTTCAATAAAACTGCTGAGTATAAATGAAATACGGGACGTGAGAATGACAGTAAATCATTTTCTGTAATGTCAGCATGGATCAGCGCTCTGTGAGCCACAAAGGCCTTTGTTATCGAGCAGCAGCAGAACCATCAATCATACACGGTTGTTGCGGCAGAAACCCCAGATAATTGAATATGTTTAGGTTTGACTGATGACTACAGCGGGAGGCATTCACAGCCGCTTTCGCTGTCCCTCCGCGCCTCTACGGTTGTAAATAAGACCACTGCCTACAGAAGCACTGGGTATTGTTATCGTTTGTGTTGAACGTCTCTGTAGTGTAGTTAAGTAAGCCGGTTGACAACCACATAGATACTTTCCTGAGCATATGAATTCCTCTGCTTGATGCAGACACACAACTGCTATCAGACGATTGCCCAGGTCTGTACTGTGCTCCCAACACAGCATCATTTCATTCTTCTCCTCCCCTTAGACTGGCTAGACTATATGTAAATTGTTTTTCATAATTGCGTCAGGTTTAATGAGCAATATCTTCGGTTACCTTATTCACTAGCTAAGATTGTTAACTGTTTACCCTTGCCTTTACTAGCATGAAATAAAACTTATTATTGATATCTAGTTATTACAACATACATGATTACTCGTATCATGACTATCTATCAAGTCTACTCAGGTGTTGGTTAAAAAAATTGATATAATCATACAACGGTATCTATGAAAATATCGATCATAAATATTCCCTGTTAGGGTGACAGACAAATGTATAGTTACTTCAAACAATGATTTTATCCAGTCTCCATAGATACTTTTATCCAGTTAAGTCACCTCTGCAGGGTTTTGTAGATTGTTTCTATCGCAGTGATATGTGCAATAAACCAGTAAACACACTATTAGGAATGTATGTATCTAGTATGCCGCAAAATGTTCATGGTAGATAGTAGTCGCACTGTTATCATTTAGGTGGAGGATTCTGCGACAGTACAATGTACATGACTTTTGACTTGTGAAGTAAAGTGCCTTTAGCTACATGTAATGGATGGTACATTTTCTTTCAATGCATATCAACCTATTCCCTACGGACTGACTAGAGATATATATGATATGCGATTATGATGTACATTTGATATGATGTATAATATCATGATTGGTGACGTGATAATAAACATCTTCCGTCTTCTTTCCTCTCTTGAAGTCATCTATGAATGGAGTCATCAATACATCAATATTGTAAAATACCTTATGAAATCCCCACGCACGGGTAAAAAAATGTAGGATTTGTTTTTAAAAGCTTCATGTATAAACCTCCATGATTCTCTATTCAACACTGGTGTGAGATTTAGGAAATGGTTGTAATGTAGCCAATATAAGTTAACAAATAGCTAAGAAGTCCAAAATCCAGAGACATGTACCAACTGCCCCATGACTAGTTTGAAATCTACACTTGCGATTCTTGCGGTCTCCTTTATACTTTAGCCTATTATTGATGTCTGCAGGCGTGACTTTAAGTTATTCCACATCAGAACTGCCTGAGAAGGCCTTGCCCTGGACCGCACGTCTTGGAGGCTCAAGCTTCAGCAAGGCGCTGAAAGTCCTATAATAAGCGACCTGCGGAGCAAAAACTTAGCCATGAGGCAAAAAAGAACGAGCCATGTCTGCAATCAGTCTTCACATGTGTGACCTGCAACAAGCCCCGCAGAATTCTAGAAGCCCTGTCACATCTGGGCTGGAGCTGCCCAGAGCTCCCTAACTGCCTCAACCGAGTTCAAAACCGCTTACAACATCTTGTTGGGAGTGACTTGTTTGCCACCCTACAACCACTCTCACGTAGCAATAAAATTAACGATAGGCTTGCAACATTACGGCTATTTACACGGTAACTTCACTCGCTAGCTACAGTGCCCTCACTTCGAACATTCTCAGCAAGGACACGTCTTGCCACTTCCACTCAGGCAAATCATACTTTCTTCCTCCATTCACCATCTCCGCTGAAAGTTTCTTTCCTAGAACAACATCACTATGTAGGCAACGACCGGGATTCGAACTCTTGACTCCTTGGTTCAGAGACAGGGGGGGTCACTGGCCAATGGAAAACGTGCTCTACTTCTGACGTAATCAAGCAAGGGTTGATAGTATTGCACACGCTCGTGACCCTAGTGACTGTTTTGCAGTTGGAATCACCATGCATCATAATATAATATGATCATCCACTAGCCACTGTTGGCACGTAGCCACAAGAGAAATAATAATAGATAACCTTTATTGTACATCCATGCCCTATCGGGCTAAGTACAGGTGAACAGATGAAAAGGTATATATAATGTCATGTCTGTAGTACAAACAGGACTATTGATACTAATCTAACGACATCAGCTATAAAACTACTCTAATACAGAGATATACAATGACCCTGAACCCGATCCTGGGTCGAACCAGCCAGATTCGGCAGCCACCAACTGGCCTGCTCAGCCCGTGACCAGCGCCCTCGCGCCAGTTTTCCCTTTCGAAGCCAACGAAAACTGCCAGAATCTCCTGACTCAGCCTACACAACACAACATTACCCATTATAGACCACGGCTGTGGCAGTCCAACTAAGTGTACGGAACGGACTGACATATGGTTGCACGATTTTTCTGTACTTTAGAATTACAGCGACCTTTACAGTAATACAGTTACGACGCTGCAGCGACATTTCTGTGTCATGTGTCCAGAGTGCCGGGCTGTCAGCACCGAACAGCCGAAGGTACCTCCCGCTAAAAAGAGTAATGTGAGATGGGCCTCAGGCAGCGCAAAATGCCTTACCAGAAATATGGCCGGTTCCAGCTTCCTGACGTTACCGACAGTTGTCTTACTTTTACTTTCCACAAGCCTATTTGGCAGGTGAGTGACTGAAGCTGCCTTTAGTTAAATAAACCCAGTTTGTGATGCTTCTTCGTGGACATGCTTTGATGTTTCATCGATGATGGGGTGAAAAGTCCGCCATGTTTGTTTTTCTGGTTTAGCTGCAGCGAACTCAGCGGGGCTACTGGGTCTCCCACGATTGCCGCAGCAGATTCCTCACTGGGAGAGATCCTGAAAAACTATGACAGAAACATACGTCCCAACTTTGGAGGTAAAGGAATGTTGCAATCACTGAAACATTGTGGATGCGTTGACTATCATATCTTGATTGCCAAATAATCTAAACCAGCTTATTCAAAGCTGAAGGGGCCACCATGTAATCTGGTGGTAATTCCATGAACAAATGAGTAATTAGTATCCCTATCAGGTAACATAATTGGTAATCCAGTTAGAAATAATATATTTCTAATTAGTTCAAACCATTTTGATATACCCATTGGAATAACGTGTAGAGGGGCTATCAATACATGTGCATGTACATATTGCTATCAATGTTCCGTGCACCCCCTGTGTGTTGCATGCAACTGTGGTGACAAAGAACGGCACATGTTATGGCTACGGCAACGACTAAGACTGCAAACGGTCGACGCAAGCAGGCCGTTCAGACCAGCTGTTGTTCCTTAGATTGTAGGTTTAGGTAGTATATTCAAAACGCTCTCAGCTGTAGCGCAGAGAGATGACAACCACGCTATGATTTGTACCGGCCTGACAGTGTGTTTGTTTGATCGACAGGCCCGCCTGTGCGAGTTGGCATCACCATGAGCATTGCCAGCATCGACAGCATTTCAATGGTCAACCTGGTAAGTGTCCTCCATGATCCAGTACACCAACTTCTAACGTAACGCCAACATGGCGATAATCGTATTGTACTTTGTTTTCATCGGACTTAATGTGATGTCTAAATGGCCCCAATGGAGCTGTATTTACAGGGCAATCGGTGGGTATCATAGAGCTGAACTACACATATCGTGTTTCACATACGAACATTTGATGCAGCCACAATAACCAGATGGCAACATAAGCTGATATATCTCTGTAATTCTTAAATCAATACACAAGTTCTTAAGTCAAGTACACACAAGCGTTTCTGTCTTACTAAGCAGGTCGTGTGACAAAGATGAGAAGGCTGGTTAATTTATGGTCACAAAAAGCTTAAACAGGGCGGCTCAAACGGCAACAGACTGCATGCATGCATGCACGGGTCGCCGAGTGTTGTCTGAAAATCGAAGCGTCACTGAGACTTCACGATTTCCGTAATTGTGAAGTTTGGATACCAAAAAGGTGCCTATGACATTCGTGTCAACTCAAGCCTTAATCCAGCTTATCTCATGGTCACAGTATGAACATACCTCGATATTCAAAATCCACGTCAACGACATGTAGCAGATGTGCTTGTGGCCATGATACAAGGTCTATGACCATGGCCTATCGCATAATTGGTGACCGACAGTACAAGGGCTAAGGCAGGACAACAGACCATGCACGAGGGCCCGTCGCTTACATGAAATGATACTAAGTACATGTGGCAACGTAAAATGGATATAATGAATTGCATGAACATTACCGAAAATACCATTCTGACATTA
This sequence comes from Branchiostoma belcheri, assembly GCF_001625305.1. NCBI lineage: Eukaryota > Metazoa > Chordata > Leptocardii > Amphioxiformes > Branchiostomatidae > Branchiostoma > Branchiostoma belcheri. The sequence goes on along the minus strand of NW_017804020.1, from coordinate 3,927,857 downwards.
CATTTACTTGCTTACTTCCTGACAGCAATTTTACAACACAGAGAACTTCGCACAGAACATAAAAGATATCTGTAAGGCGTAGACTGTAGTGTACGCAGGAGGGTAGTACAGTCTTTTGAAATTGATGGTCTGTCTGTCGTTTCTTCTTTCTGTTTTTGCTGTACCTCTTTTGCTTTCTCTCTGTCTGTCTCCCACTTTACACTGTCCGAATCCCGCCTTGTGTTCGTGATGTCACTGAATCTTTGCCTTGTCTTGCAACATGTTTCATTGTCAATGTCTATTTCACTGTAATACCCCACTGCACTGTTTCCCATCTGCCTTTCCCGTGTCTTCTCTCGTCTACTAACAACTTTGCATACACCCGCCAACACTACCGATGAAAACACTACTGATGAAACTACCGTGCATGTACGGGCTCGTGACGTGTGGTACAGGACTACACCATCACCGTGCTCCTGAGACAGTTCTGGAAAGACCCGCGCCTAGCTCAACCGTGGCTGAAAAACGTAACCCGGCCCATGAGCCTAGACGGAAGGCTGGCCGAGGACCTGTGGGTTCCCGACACATTTCTGACCAATGCAAAGGAAGCCTTCATGCACACAGTCACAACAGACAACGTGCTAATCAGGCTCTACCCTGACGGGTCTGTTATCTACGGAATGAGGTATCGTGTGTGTACACTGCTGACATGGCCGTATACATCGATACAACATGGTACACATGTATATCTATCAAGACATCATAATATTGTAGCACATACCAGAATTATAGCGACCGGTTAATCTACAGACATTCTGAGCCTTACCTAAACCTCCACCAATTCAAGTGGGATTTCGTAAGTGGTACATGTTAGGTGCTACTCATTCACACAGATGTTAACTTTAATGTTCTATGTCAAGATAACTTCTCAACATAGATGCACCATTGACGCCATTCGCCATTAATTATTCACATTTTCCAGTTTCTCGTTGCGTTGGGGAACACAACAATTACACATGATGCAAGCAAGGTGATGCTGACACAATTGAAGGTGATGCTGACTAAAAATGAGGGGCGAGAATTGCCCTGCTAAATTTCAAATTATAGTTGTAGAATTGACCTGCCAGCAAACAAAGCTGATCATGCCCAAACTAAGAAGAAGATAACACTGAAAGGAAACAACCTAATCAAGTTGTAGGCAGTGGAGGTAGTGGTTGCGGTAGTAATCACCTCAACACTTCAAGTATACAAAGTAAACAGTAGAGCCGTGAAAGCAATACGAGTGATCGCTGGCGACCGCCATGGCGTCGAGTCCAGCGAACGGTAGGCAAAAAGTGGTAGGTGGTTGGCTAATTTGCATATGTCTTCAAAGAACTTGCATGCATATGATGTAAACAAAACAAAGAACAAAATGTCAAGTTTCGTTCTTATGAGTGTCCCTTCTAAAGATAACACAAGGAGCAACAGTCAGTCTTGACCATTCAGGGAAATCTTTCGCACCATAAATGTTTATGTACCCAAATCTGTGACAAAAGAAAACGCGGGAAATCCATGATGCCGCCCCCTCCCACTCTGAAATGCGCGGCGGGAAAAACGAGTCAGAACCAGTTTGTCGCCGGCTAAAAGACCCAACTAGTCTTGCCTAGAGCTACAGTGAACTCTACACGCCATAAACAATCACTAGGTAAACTTACTAGTACCACAAACCTCTTCAAAACGGAGCAGTAAGAAGAGAACGAAGATCGAAGCTTGACTCTGTGAAGTTCGGTGTCTCAGGACCCTACCATCTAGTTCTCGGGGTCCAACATGGCTATGGTGCTAAATAAAATCAACGTGAAATCAATATAGTCATAAACTAATCACATTTTGCGGCTGTATCAGATTGAAAAAACATAAACCGTTTCTGTAGCTCAAACCAAAGCCACAGATAAAACACCAACCCTCATGGTCGTGCTTGGTTGATTCTGCAGGTCATGACCTTTGCTGGTCTTTGGTCAAGTCATGACCTTTTTCAGGTCAAGACCTTATTACCCAATTCAACAAGTGATATCCGCCTGACGATCACGATGACCCTTTCTTCTGTTTAGTCCTAATTAGTCAGCATCGCCTTGCAAGGTGAACTCGAAAGTCGACAGTGAAGGCATCAAGGATATCATTTAAGATATTAGCAACAGGTGTTAGCATGGGGGATAATACAAGTCTTAGCGATAGGTGTAGATTATCTTCGTCAGTTTCACCGTTTTGACGTTTAGTTTCAATATTTTACAAAATAGTACACAGGGGTACCATATTTCACACAGTAAGAACAATTGTACCAGACGTTGTATCTTATGATGACAAGTACTAAATGTAAAGCAAAACACCTGTATGTATACGGACACTTCACACATTTAGTCTTTGCAGCTTCTGGCCGTTATGACCAATGTCAACTGTGGAATTTGTACACCTTAAGTAGCATCTTTATTTCACTTCTTCTGACATATTTGTGTGTTAGATGCTGGCCTTTAGAGCCAGCCATTTGTTTCTATGTTGAAATAAGTAAGATTGTTTCTTTGATTTCTCGTAGGATAACGGCTGTGGCTCACTGCAACATGAACCTTCGGAAATATCCGTTGGACCAACAGAACTGCACACTGGAGTTCGAGAGTTGTAAGTCTTTTACTCGAAGATTCTTCATGGTTTTAACTTAATTCCTATATCGCTCAGGTATGGTCTGCTCTGTTGATTCTTACTCAAATATATATATATATATATATATATATATATATATATATATATGGTCAGACAGGAGTATAAATCCCTCCTACTATAAAATTGCAACATTACGTAACCAAACACCAGTTACCATGGTGAGAGACGTCAACAATTAGGTCATTGGCCAGGTCAGAGGTTCGTGTTTGGAACGGGAGAAGAGGAAACGTAGCAAAAATAATGTGTTTTCCTTCGGTAAACATAGAAAGGGTTGTTTGCTTTCCCGCCACAGACGGTTACACGACCGAGGACCTGCAGCTGTACTGGATGCGTGGCGATGAGTCCATCTCGGGGCTGCATTCTGTCAACGAAGACCTGCAGACCTTCCAGGTCGGGGACTACCTCACCTCCGAGAGAGTCGCGCACTATGAGACAGGTAACAGGCTATATGAGCAAGGTAATATGAGCCAGGTAACGAATTATATCAGCCAGATTATATAGGAATGTCATCGTATAACAGACCATGATTGTACTCTTAGGAGGTGGAATACTTTGAATACGAATTAAAGCAAAAGGTCACAGAATCTTAAAGTTGATCCGTACACTAATGACTCTAAATATGGTATACCAAGCAATTTTGTCATTCTTTTGAAATGTCTTGAAAAATTCTGCGCAACAGAAAAAAGATGGACAGTAAAGATGAAGGTTGGTTCAGGAATATGAATCATATTTCTTATGATATTTAAATCTCAGCATATGTGATCCACAGGAGACTACATAGTGGTTGTCTTCAAGTTTCACCTGACCCGGCGGATCATGTACTTCCTGATGCAGACCTACATCCCTGCTGCCCTCATCGTCATGATCTCCTGGGTCGGCTTCTGGGTCAACCCCTACTCCGAGCCAGCCCGAGTGGCTCTCGGTACGTAAGCGCTCATCCGCCCGCAAACCGCAATAACATCTCGCCGCGCTCTGTCTCCCTCCGCAGGTGACTACCCCCGCCTAATCTTCAGCTTCGTGCTGATCCGCCTGATCTCTTTCTTTCTGCTGCAAACCTACTTCCCCGCCGCTCTTATCGTCATGGTGTCTTGGGTTGGGTTCTGGATCAGTCCGTACTCCGAACCTGCTCGGGTGTCGCTTGGTAAGAATGCATGGCATGTTCTTACGAGTTTGTGGGTGCCATGAAGGATCCTAGATCATTGGGAATGAATCATAATTTCATATCACTCTTTTCTGGGGCTATAGGCATGGCATGATAACAGTCATAATAACACCTTCCCTGTTTTCAGACAAAACTAATACATACATCTACTACATCTACAAAACTAATACACATGCGTACTACTAGACCTTTGTTGATACCGATTCTATATTTTCATGCCAGACGAATTACCAAGACTTTCTAGAACTGACTTTTATTACTTTCTTACGGCATGACAGTGCTGTACACTGAATCAATGAGCATTATTCTTCTTTAAGAAATTTTCTCAGCTTAATTCAATGTGATTGACATCGAGCTGTATGTGATGACCTGATTGGACTTGAACCCTGATCTTCAAATATTAATCACCGAAGCAGAATCTGTTCAATTCTTCTAGGTATCACCACGGTTCTGACCATGACGACCTTCATCACCAGCGAGCGAGCCTCCGTGCCGAAATCTCCTATGTCAAAGCCATCGACGTCTACCTCATCATCTGTTTCCTCTTCTCCTTCGGCGCACTGATTGAATACGCCATCGTCAACTACACCACACTCGTCAGGCAGAAGAAGGAGACCAAGAAGTCACCCTTACCGTCCCCTATTGTCACCAACATCCCACCATCGGTGTGTTGATTTCATTTGATGTAATGATTTATTAAAGTTGCAACAGTGCAATACATGTGGGACACAGGCAGCTGTTGCTGGTGTTGTGTCCCACACATAGGAACAAATACAAGACAGACAATACTTATTTTCACTTGAGGTGAATGGGGAAAGTCACGTTAAGTGCCTTTCCCAAGAGCACAAGATCGGTGACATGTCGGAGCACTCTGCCATTGCACCACACGACCCCACGACAGACCGACCCCACGATAAAGTGGGTTGCTGTGCTCCGTTGTCGTTTGTCCTCCTCGGTGTTCATCATTATTGTTATTGATGACACCAGCACTGTTTCCAAATAGAAGCTCTCAGCGCATGATTTGTCGAAAGCAAAACAACACCACGTTAAAAACGTTGTCTATAGGAATGGAATATGATATTCAATGGTGTGACAACAAAACCGGATTAGGGCGAATTCATCAATGATATCTATTACACTAATGTGCAATGTTCTGTTACACTGTACTTTCTCATGTTGTATTTTTTCCTGCGCAGCCGATGACAACAAGGAATGATATACAGATGCTAGAAGTCGAAAGTGACGGAAGAATCGCGCCTTTGGCAACCGTGGTTGAGGCGGACATGGACTATGAGAATCCGTCCGACGCGGCCAGCACACCATCAGACGACAGCGGCATCAGCAGACCAACGTTCCGGTACAGAGTGAGAGACAAAGTCAAGGCGAGGACCACCCAGGCAGGCCACAGAGTCAGAGCAACAACCAGTCGAGTCAGACAGAGGGTTGGCAAAATTTTAGACGACGAATGCATCATAGACAGAAGGTCGAGATATCTGTTCCCCTTAGCATTCACCGTGGTCAACCTAGTCTACTGGTTCACGTACATATATGTAGACATGGACGATGAGAAAATAGAACGTGATTTTTAGCAGCTAAGGTACATAACCTTTATCTATCTAGAAAAAGTGTGAGCGGCGTTTGAAACGGCATGCAATCTACTATCGTAGAGTGGAACTCGTTGCCACCAAGCACAGTTGGGGCATCATCAGTAGAAAGCTTTAAATAACTCCTGCAATAAAATGTGCAAAGATTGTGTGTAACAAGTCGTTCGGTGTGATATGGCTAGCTGCCGCCGCGCCGCGTGCCTGGTTTGGACCTTGAAAGCTATGGATTGCTGCTGTTATAATAGAGAGTGATAAAAACAAGATTGAACTTGGCATTGGACAATCTTACAAATTTTACAAATTAGTTACACGTCCTGTTGCAATGGAATACAACCATTGTGACACACCATGCAGTGCTATATATATGATGCTCAGTGTGACCTACGATGGCCAATGGCATTTGAAAAAGCTGATCACCATAGTAAGCAGTATTACTAGAAGAGGTAGATAGCATATCAATTTCTAGTGAATAGGGTGTACCACTGTGTCTAAGAACTATTTAACTTTTAGTGGCTAGCACTCACTGAAAGTCAGTAGTAAAACAAAAGATGATATGATGATCATGAAAGTAGTTATGCAAGACTTCTAAATCTGATATCTGTATCAAAGATAGATCTGCGTTTTGCAAAACAAGGAAATGTAGCTATAGTTTTAAGTCAGTTGTCCATATTGATATCAAATATTGCTGTGTTACGGGTCAACATACAAGATATTGTATAAATTATCGCGTCATATTTTCAAATAAAATCGCAATTTAAAAATCGCCTTGTCCTTGAAACTCTATACTTGCCAATATTGCTAAGGCCACACCAATCTAATTTTTTGGTTAACGGATTCGCCCGCTTCATTATTTTCTGATTTGCAAAAAAAAAAAATTCAGAATCAACTGCAAAATGCTCATAGTTTGCCCTGAATAGTTGAAAACAGTCCTTTTCTTCCTAGTTGTTACAGTTATTCCATCTTTCATTAAAAGTTCAAAATTCATTGTTTTAATTTTAAACCAGCCTGGTGTGTTGGCTTCATGGCTCCTATCGTACCATTTTCGGCCATAATAGGATGTTTCGGCCATAATAGACCTGTTTTAAATTTCTTTTTTCGCCCGCCAGCTCCATTATTTTTCTAGAAAAATCCGTTAACCAGGAATTTTAAATTGGTGTGGCCTAAGGGGTATTTACTGCAAATACTAATGTTCACAAGGGGATTTTAATCGAAAGTCTTTGCCAGAATACCTCAAGTGACTCTATTACGCCGTACTCTATTCAATAATCTATATAGCGCCATAATTAAATTTACACATAATGGCAATTGTCACACTTGTTTGAAATAAGAACAAATAACTGGCACAAAGTATTATATTGGTTGTTTATATGAAATACTATACCGACCCGTTGGATAGGCTTGTTGACAATCACGTCAGCTTGGCATTTTACATCCCCTCAGTAATCGAGACGTGGATAATCTTTTTAACAAACACAACAAAACACATCAGACATACACAGATAGTGCTTAGGTTAGAAGGTCACAGGACCCATGGCCATAAGGTATTTTTGCAGGACAGCGCCGCATATCTCTTTGAGTATTTGACCTCTGCCCTCTCTATAAAAACAGCAGCATGTAATATTATCCAATCCGAATAACACTTGATACGTAGAATAACAAGACAGGCCATCTGACGAGGTACATTGTGATGATCCTCCGATCATTTTGTATTGGAGGACGGTTTTCTCCAGCTAAAATGAACTTAGGAACACTCGTCAATTTTGGATTACGTCTGACTATCTAGAAGACAAACTTTTTGACGATTTGATATTCATCTTAAATTCTTCATTCGTATAAGAAAATTAGCGATCTTGTCTCTAACGTAGAATGAATCGTCTATTGGTCAAGTATGGAATGGGTATCTACATCAGATAGATTTTATAATTAGATAGACAGTATTACAGTAACTTCTAGGGATAGATATGAACGGGTTAGGCGTGACATTTCATTCGGTGTGATACAGTCAACCACCGCCTGCGAGGCTGCTGTGTTACGCCAATGGGAGGTTGACCTATCCAAACATATCGCCAAAGTACACCACGCTGCTTCCTTTTTCTCCCATATATGTATGCTACATTCTGCACAATCTGTTCACTTTACTACCAGACAAACTCTAGACATGTAATATTGACATTGGCTACCCAGATATCACGCCCAACGCCTCATGCACACGACATACGTGCCACTGCAGTGACATAACCTTCTCGGCGAAGGTTACGTGTTTGGTGCTGGCCAGATGAAGCCAGATACCACAGCTCATCTCCATACGACATGTATACGTGACACGGGGGACATATGATACATCGTCTGCCCTGTTTGTCAGCGGTTAAACCACACGGGCACATCATGGCTTCAACCGACTCTTCGATCTTACTCCTCCTGTTATGTTTACTGTACCCTTATGAAAGGTAAGACTCAGCACTTGAAACTTTCATTTGGTACTTCTGTGATGTCTAATATCAAAGATGTAAGTCAAACTGGTTGTTTTGACTCCAGTTTTCAGGTTACGCCAGTAAGTACAAACTTAACGACGGTGGACTGGGACCCCCAGCCGATCCAGGACAACTACTTAGCGACCAGCTACACTCCTGCCTGGGTCCCTGATATGAAGAAAAAGCTCGTCAACTACAATCGAAACCTTCGACCTGGATTCGGAGGTTTGTATCAGTTCTTTGACTATGTATTCCTGACTTCGGCTCGACATACATGATCCTGCCAAATACATGACTCGGACACTACTAGGGGGCAATTGTAAGTCTATCCCTAGCCCTGAACAATGATCCCAACTCTAACCCTAACCCTAATACCAACCCCTAACCCTAGACCTAGCCCTAAACAACGTATGTGGCAGCTCAAGGATTTGGCTTAACATCGGTAGTAAAGTGACGGTTGCCTTATGACATGTCGACCCTCCTGCTGATAACCACTGCCTCAGGTAGGGAGGGGTGGGGATAAGTGTCAGCTTATATACATTAAAACAATAACAACAAAGTAAATGAGATACAGAGTCATTGTGAGGAATAACCATGTCACAATGGTATATTTTATTGTTTACCGTATTATTCTGTTTAGGACCACCACTTCTGGTGAGGATGAGTATGGACGTGGTGAGCATTGACCACATCTCAGAAGTTGACCTCGTAAGTTTCAGAATTCTGTTTTTCCATGATAATATACACAATATTTTCTACATTTTATTCGATGCGGTTCATAGAGTCATGGCAAAAGATATTGTGGTTTTCGTCTCTGAAATGCATTTAGAACCTGATCTAATTAATGCTACAATGCCATTAGCAGCCCAAACAACTTAGCTTAATGGAAAAGCCATTTATTGCCTATTATGCTGCTTGGATTTCTCGTTATTTCTCTAATACGTTTCATCGCAGAAACGGTCTGGACCGATTCCAGCATCCTGTTACTGTGCAATATGAACACTTTTAGATTCATTTTACCTCGTGGTAATTGCCTCAATAATAGGCTAAATTGAACTAATTCTCACCTCCATCTCTTTTATATATATGTACGTACATCCCAAAGTACATGTGTCATATATTTGTTATTGTACAATTGGATATTATAAAATACGAGTTATTCACTAGATAGCTCTAGAGAGATTTGATCATCAATATAAGCATATATTTTCACTTATTTGCATATCAATCAATAGTTCGTGCGTATAAACCTGCATTTCTCCCCTGGTCTCTTAGTGTCACTGACGAAAGGTAGTGGATGCTAGCTGAAACGTCTGACCGTTTCAAAAATCATATCCTTTTGATTGAGTAACTGCTTTTTGGTGTATGATATAAGCATCAATATGTTTTTTTCCTTACTACAGGATTTCACCATCTGTATCCTCCTGCGGCAGTACTGGAAGGACGAGCGTCTGGCGTTCACTGGGACCAACGAGAGCATCAGTCTGGACGGCCGTCTGGTGGAGTACCTCTGGGTTCCTGATACATTCTTTCCAAACTCCAAATTCTCATTTCTTCACAACGTCACCATGGCAAACAGGTTACTTCGTCTTTGGCCAGACGGGTCAATTGTGTATGGCCAAAGGTTAGTCAAATTGTTTAAAGTTTTGACCCAACACAAAAAGTTCTCTCACCTAGAGCTTTCGACCAGTCAGTCTAGTCTTCCTCAGTAGACTGACTCAGTGGCATCTACATGTAACTACCAGCACAGATGAACTTTCATAATAAGTCAAAATTGTCCTGCTGACCAACATTTCTATGTTGAATGTACAATTTTGCTATGTACAATGTGATAACACATCCTACTTCATACTGCAGGGTGACAGTTATTGCCGAATGTAACATGGACCTGAGGAAGTATCCTCTGGACAAACAGAATTGTAGCCTACACATTGAGAGCTGTAAGTACCCTGCTATTCGAAATGATTCACTCATGTTTCTTACAGCTAGGATTTCTGACAGCTACTTCATCTATAATGGTTCATCCTCAATCTGTGTTTGATTTGGGAATTTTCTTTCCACAATCGTTAGATGGCTACACTACTGACGACATGATCTTCAAGTGGCTGAAAGGAGACGACTCTGTTCGGGGCTTGCAGAACCTCCAGGTTGCACAGTTCACCGTGAAGAACCACCGGACAAAAGAAATGATTGCAACCTACGAAACAGGTACAGTGAAAGTGTCTTCGACTACACAATATCTAAAAAAAAACATTTTACCAATTTTTCTAAGGAATAACATCAAATCAGTCAGTATCCAATGAAGGAAACCAGCCTGTTTTTTGTATATGTAATATGGTGTGGTGGGCAATACCCACTTCAATGTACATAGGAAACAGTTAAGTGGGCAGTCAGTGGCTCACAGCTGCCAAGTGTTCTCATGTCGGTGGACTCTGACTTGGAAGGACTGCAGGCCGCTGTTGTTGATTGTACCCACAACAGTGTATGGTAGTTTGTTCCAAATCTGAACTTCTGTGTGGATGAAGGTCCGTTCGTTGGAATAGTTCGCTGATTCTAGATACCGGTTGTCGAGTGCACGAGTTGGCATAGCTAGGCTAGCTCTGATTATACGTCTGAGTACGCCGGCTGTACGGCCACTGCTGCTGGCATCAGTCTAAATGGCAATCGTGAATCTGTGTGTCTGCCCAGGAGGTTACCCACACGTGGCCTTCAGTTTCCGGCTGACCAGGGAAGTGGCCTACATCTTCCTCCAAATGTACGTCCCCTCCACCCTACTGGTCATGATCTCATGGGTCAGCTTCTGGATCAACAAAGACTCGCCACCAGCCCGGGTCTCACTCGGTCAGTATGTTTGATTTATTCAGAAAAACAGAAAAAAAAGAAGCGAGAAGAACTTGAACCTGTAACGTAAATAGTGTTCACATTAGTATTTGTAGTGTAAGTATTATTCTTTTTCCCTGTTTATTCATGACCTGTACTTACATTTAGCTTGTAAGAGCATAAACGTACAATAAAGGTCTTTCATTCTTTAAAATAAATACAAATGAAAGGACACAAACAAAGTGACTGCGAACTCAAGCTAGGCACAACGTATATTCTCCCAGCCACTTTTACGATGAAAAATAAAGGTATTTCACAAAACGTTTTCTATGATAGTTGTTTTGTTTGTTTTTTTGTTTTATATCCCCATTAAAGTAATTGGAGTAGCCTAACAAGTGGCAATGCCAGTTTGATGTTTACTTTGCTGACAACGTTGAAACTATTTCAGGTATCACCACGGTTCTTGCACAGACCACCTTTGTGACGTCCGCACGTGCCTCCCTGCCGAAGATTTCGTACATCAAGGCCGTCGACGTCTATCTTCTGATGTGCTTCTTCTTTGTCTTCGGTGCCCTTTTAGAATACGCCGTCGTCAGCTTCGAGTCTACACGTAGGAAACGCAAAGCTGCTAAAAGAGAGAAGGAAATTCAGGTATCATTTATTTTCTTCTTTCTTTTTTTCCCCTTTTGTTCTTATTTGTTGCTGCTGTTTCCCTCAGATGCCTTTCTGGCTCCTGCGACTCTATTGCCACACTTTTGCTGCATGCACTTTTTATTGACAACGTTTTGCAACTACGTGTAGAATCAATCCATAGTTTGTTCCCTTTAATATACTGTTTATTACCGTACAAACCATCACTGTATCTGGCAGGGGCTATATTGTATTGCAGTGTGTTATTTTGTGATGTCAGTACGTATCTTACTGACTACATTGTACCGCTTCTTGCAGTTTTCTTCGCAATTACTATAGGCTATACTAACAAGTGACTGAGTGTGTTCTTCATTAATGGTGTTTGGTGTCACCGGGTCAGCTGGGTATGCTCGATCCTGGGCATCCCGGCTCCATATTTGGAACGTAATGTGATGTCAAGTTCAACTTTCCTCTTCACAGACTCAGCGGGAGAGGGAGATAGCTCAGCGAGCCGCGTTCGTTGATCAAATTTTCCAAGTTCCTCCCGACGGAAAGTTGCCTGTCAGTGCTGTTGAACTTCTGGCGAGATCGACTTGGCTTACCAAACAGGCTTCCGCTTACGCAAACCAAGTTCGCTTTGTGTATTTAATTATACATCTGACGTGCTGGCAACATGCTAACCATATGATACTAAAACAACGATAACACCGAAGCTGAAGTGTCAGCGACATGTCTTACCAGTACATATTTTGTATCCTGTTTTTCATTTTTGTTTTAATCTTGAATGGGTCAATTGGGCTTTTAAAGATCACATTTGCATTGGCCTTATCGCCATAGATTGCACATCTGATATATCATTAGTGGTATGGACCATACAAGAAGAACTTCACCAATAAATAAGCCCATATAGCCTCTAGCAATCATTTTACTGTATTCTTACGCTAATACATTGGCATGGCTGTTAAACGTTCCCCGTGCTGCCTAACCCCCCAAGATCGCTAAAAGTTAACACACTAATTACGTTTCCTCCACTTTCAGTCCACTTTCTGTAGAGAACCGTTCATATAAAAGTATTTTACTGCCTTGTACACTTTGACCGATGTCCAGCATATATCTATATAGGTCTTCAGTCGTACCTGATGACACCTTCCCATTTTACTACTATTGTATTACATTTAGCTTTCTATGCTTATCAAAAGACAGTTATGTGTATGACAGTTTATCACGTGCTAGCATTTATTCTCTTTGCCATCAGGAGCTGCAGATGGTCAACACCGTGCCTGAAGAGGAGTCTTGGGACACGAAGGAGGGGAGTTCCAGTGGGATATCTGAGGAGACCAAGGCTCGCAGGATGGCCAAGCTCAGGGAGAAGGTGGCCAGAATCCAGAAAGTGTCCTTACACGACATAGAGGACGTGGATAATATAGACAGATATTCAAGAGTCCTATTCCCAAGTACTTTTGTCTTTTGTGTCGTCCTGTACTGGACAGTATATTTGCTGAAGATGTAAGCTGTCCTAAAATTTGAAATGGCCGAACGTTTTGTCATAGATACCTGCAAGATATTGAGAGGTGTACAACTTAGTCTACTAAAGATCTGATCACAGATGAATCTATTTATATGAATAAGTAGCAGATCCATGGATTGTTATACTGTACAGTACAAAATGATATTTTCAAGAGTACATGTCGATGTTGATTTAGAGGGGCATTAAAGGGAATGAAGCTCATGGTTATGAGAACATCGCCAAAGCGACTTAAACGTAAATTCCATTCGGCATTACTATGGCACCTGGTATAAAGGCAAGTAATCTATTATGGAGTGCATTTGTCTGGAGATTTATTTCACAACAGTTTCATTCCTGTGAAATTCGTATTGCTTACGTTATTTTATGTCATATGACTGAGATGTTATGAGGGATAAATTATAATTGTTACAGCCCAGAAAGCTGTCTGAAGGACGATGCCAGAAGGAGTCCTTGAATTTGAAAGTCAAATTACTATATATCTGCGATAGTGGTATTGCTTGTGGATTAGATGTTGTATTAAAACTATATTAAGATTTATTTTTGTAGCCTCGTGGTTGACAGTTTGCCTAATGGGGACGTTACACATACTGCAGGGGTTGTACCGCAAGGGGCGCCTGAAAGATATGTCAATCACGCAAGTAATGAACATACAATTCCTGAGGCAACCACCCCAACTTTCCAATATCGGCAACGCAATATTTGTTCACTTGCTTCTGTCACACATCTCATGTATAGCCGAAGGTAAAACTGGGCAGCATCTACAAGATTAATCTGGTCCGACACTAGCAAGCCAACCACAAAATGGCGGCCGATATATTTAGCTGCTGCAGCTGAGGATGAAATCTACACCAGGGCCAAGCGGTTTGGATGACATTTATGTACGTGTAGTTACGTCTCAGTTTAGGGGGGGGGGTATATTGTTTCATCATTGCACACACAACAATAATGGTGGTTATAGAACTAACTTAGTTATTATTATTATTCACCACCTAAGGATTACCAAACGACAAATAAGAGATTTATTTCGTGCTTTTCAAAACTGCTTTGAATATCGCGCGGCCTTGGCAACAGAGTACGGTAGCAGAATTAGAATCGTATGTGGCCATGGGATGATCTTTTTATCATATATTTCAGGTTCAGATTATCCCAGCTGAAGGACACAGATCCAAATTGTTATCTTATCTAATTCTTTGTATCGTTAACCGATGGTCTGTACACTTTAGTCCGTGTGAGCACGTCCAATATTGTTAACGTTATACACTAATAGAGTTATCTGCGATTGACACATACCGGCTTCTAAATGACTCATCATAGAAAATATTTGGTGGTCTGACTTGCTCCCACGCAACATTGCATTGTCCACATTACAAAGTTCAGTCAGCTAAAGCCGGCCGACCCCCACTGGGACCAACTGGTGCAATGCAGACCCAAAACTGCAGGTCAACAATAGTTTTATAGCAGGCAATAGATATTAAAGATAGTAAGATGTGTGTAGTATCAAATGATGATAGGGCAATGGTTTGGGCACGTTTTGTGGGTTAAAGGGTGACCGAACTGTCGACGTTGGTGGTAACTGGATCTACCATGTATACACGTGTAAGATATCCCCCATGGTCGTGCTCTATCTGTACTAGGTCTGTTATTGTAATCTACCCGAAGCGATTTGTTAGCTAGAGGTGGGGGTGCATGTCCAGTCGTCTGGTGAGGTCGTCTACGGAGAGGCCGTTGCCTTTTAGAAGATTAAAGATATTTTGCGCTTAGTAACAAATATTTAACAGAGATTTTACAGATTATGACAGATTATTAGGCCTAAGTTGGTATAAGGTGCCTTTGACTCACTGACATATGTGTTATACTTTGATTTTTTTCATTTACAAAATTTGTTCTTGGCCTTATCTCCAAGCAGATTCCTTTCGGTGGCAAGACAGTATCTATTAGCCAGAGGAGCCCTTCGGTGGCTAATGGATACTCCACTGGCCAATGGATACTGCCTTGCCACAGTATACGTATGGTCTGCTTGGATATTATACTTGACCTATTGGGAAAAGAATGCGCAGTGAAGTACAGTCGTATCGAGCAGATGGAGTTTTAACACGGTGACAGGTGTAATGCCTAATGGTCCCGGGGTGCGTTGGTGGTCCATCCGCTTGTCTTACTTCTACTTCGCCCATTCTGGATCAAACACCAGAGGATAGAACTGTCCTTCCACTTTGCAGTCCTTTGAAAAAAAAAGGATATCTGTTTGACTACAGTACTGCCAATTAAATCTTTAAGTTTAAGAATAGAGGGAACTTAAAACTTTCCATGCCGGGCAAATACTAACGAACTTGGCAAGCTAGTCGGTGTATTGGTTGCTTCCCTAGGAGTTGGGTATGACAACTGCTTTAAATCACCACAAGGATGCCAGACTGAATACGTCCATTCTGACCATTGGTCGCCTCCCAAGACTGTCATCACGACATTGGGACAAGCACCATATGGAGTCCAAGCTAATAAACTATGGCTAATTTATCCTTTGGGGACCATGTTTAATATACTCCGTTGATTTACTCCTCTAGCCGTTTCCAAATTCGATCTTTGGGGAATGAAAAAAATTGGCCAGCAAGAGTAAATGATTTGGCAAGGCAGCTCGCAAACCAGCGGTGGTCCAAAACACCGGATTTGTCTCTTCTTTCAAATGATCTACTTCAGATCTGTGGTTGATTCTGTTAGTTTCTACAGACTTTAACAGTAAAAA
>NW_017804020.1:3903340-3912185 GCF_001625305.1 Branchiostoma belcheri | reverse complement strand
TGATGCAGACCTACATCCCGGCGGCCCTCATCGTCATGATCTCCTGGGTCGGCTTCTGGGTCAACCCCTACTCCGAGCCAGCCCGAGTGGCTCTCGGTACGTAAGCGCTCATCCGCCCGCAAACCGCAATAACATCTCGCCGCGCTCTGTCTCCCTCCGCAGGTGACTACCCCCGCCTAATCTTCAGCTTCGTGCTGATCCGCCTGATCTCTTTCTTTCTGCTGCAAACCTACTTCCCCGCCGCTCTGATCGTCATGGTGTCTTGGGTCGGGTTCTGGATCAGTCCGTACTCCGAACCTGCTCGGGTGTCGCTTGGTAAGAATGGCATGTTCTTACGATTTTGTGGGTGCCATGAAGGATCCTAGATCATTGGGAATGAGATGAATCATAATTTCATATCACTCTTTTCTGGGGCTAGGCATGACACAATAACAGTCATAATAACACCTTCCCTGTTTTCAGACAAAACTAATACATACATCTACTACATCTACAAAACTAATACACATGCGTACTTACTAGACCTTTGTTGATACCGATTCTATATTTTCATGCCAGACGAATTACCAAGACATTCTACAACTGACTTTCATTACTTTCTTACGGCATGACAGTGCTGTACACTGAATCAATGAGCGTTATTCTTCTTTAAAAAATTTTCTCAGCTTAATTCAATGTGATTGACATCGAGCTGTATGTATGGCCTGGTTGAACTAGAATCCTGATCTGGAAATATTTATCACCGAGCCAGAATCTATTCAATCTTCGCAGGTATCACCACGGTTCTGACCATGACGACCTTCATCACCAGCGAGCGAGCCTCAGTGCCGAAAATCTCCTACGTCAAGGCCATAGACGTCTACCTCATCATCTGTTTCCTCTTCTCCTTCGGCGCCCTGATTGAGTACGCCATCGTCAACTACACCACACTCGTCAGGCAGAAGAAGGAGACCAAGAAGAGTCCCTTACCGTCCCCCATTGCCACCAACATCCCACCATCGGTGTGTACCTGTGCTGCGTTGTTGTTTTCCATCCTATGTGTTCATGATCATCATTATTGTCATTGATGACACCAGCAATGTTTCCAACTAGAAGCTCTCAGCACTTGATTTGCCGAAAGCAAAACGACACTCCACATTAAAAACGTTGTCTAGGAAAGGAATGTGATATTGTGAAAACAAAACCGGATGGACCGAAATAACCAGTTAGGAGAACAGAAGAAAATTGAACATTTTTCATCGAATTCATCAATGATATCTATTACACTAATGTGCAATGTTCTGTTACACTGTACTTTCTCATGTTGTGTTTTTTCCTGTGCAGCCGATGACAACAAGGAATGATATACAGATGCTAGAAGTCGAAAGTGACGGAAGAATCGCGCCTTTGGCAACCGTGGTTGAGGCGGACATGGACTATGAGAATCCGTCCGACGCGGCCAGCACACCATCAGACGACAGCGGCATCAGCAGACCAACGTTCCGGTACAGAGTGAGAGACAAAGTCAAGGCGAGGACCACCCAGGCAGGCCACAGAGTCAGAGCAACAACCAGTCGAGTCAGACAGAGGGTTGGCAAAATTTTAGACGACGAATGCATCATAGACAGAAGGTCGAGATATCTGTTCCCCTTAGCATTCACCGTGGTCAACCTTGTCTACTGGTTCACGTACATATATGTAGACATGGACGATGAGAAAATAGAACGTGATTTTTAGCATCTAAGGTACATAACCTTTATCTATCTAGAAAAAGTGTGAGCGGCGTTTGAAACGGCATGCAATCTACTATCGTAGAGTGGAACTCGTTGCCACCAAGCACAGTTGGGGCATCATCAGTAGAAAGCTTTAAATAACTCCTGCAATAAAATGTGCAAAGATTGTGTGTAACAAGTCGTTCGGTGTGATATGGCTAGCTGCCGCCGCGCCGCGTGCCTGGTTTGGACCTTGAAAGCTATGGATTGCTGCTGTTATAATAGAGAGTGATAAAAACAAGATTGAACTTGGCATTGGACAATCTTACAAATTTTACAAATTAGTTACACGTCCTGTTGCAATGGAATACAACCATTGTGACACACCATGCAGTGCTATATATATGATGCTCAGTGTGACCTACGATGGCCAATGGCATTTGAAAAAGCTGATCACCATAGTAAGCAGTATTACTAGAAGAGGTAGATAGCATATCAATTTCTAGTGAATAGGGTGTACCAGTGTGTCTAAGAACTATTTAACTTTTAGTGGCTAGCACTCACTGAAAGTCAGTAGTAAAACAAAAGATGATATGATGATCATGAAAGTAGTTAATAATAAACACCATGACAACATTTAAAAGGATAACACTCACTAACGAACCTATTTGTATCAGTAGGCAACTGCGTTTTGTCAACAACTTGCATAGCTATAGAACCCGTTTTGCTGCTAAACAGTCTTTTCTGTTAGACAAACCTAGAACCAACGCACAGAAGAAGTGTTTCATGTACAGGGCTGTTAGTGTGTGGAATAACCTTCCAATTGTTATGCAATCCACACAATCCCTGAGAGTCTTTAAGGAGGGTTTGCACAAATACCTCCATCAGTAGGTCACGAGCACTGTTCGACAGGATTGTCAGTTTTTTAAAATTATGTATACTAGTATTGTAAATATGTCATTGTTTTAGATATGTTTGTGACTTGACCAGTTGTCCATTATGTTTGTATAATGTATCGTCTGTATGTACATGTATGAATACCAGGAAGACTAGCGGTGGACCCTAGCGTCCACCGCTAATGGTTATTCTAATAAAGTTTCAAAGTTATGCAAGACTTCTAAATCTGATATCTGTATCAAAGATAGATCTGCGTTTTGCAAAACAAGGAAATGTAGCTATAGTTTTAAGTCAGTTGTCCATATTGATATCAAATATTGCTGTGTTACGGGTCAACATACAAGATATTGTATAAATTATCGCGTCATATTTTCAAATAAAATCGCAATTTAAAAATCGCCTTGTCCTTGAAACTCTATACTTGCCAATATTGCTAAGGCCACACCAATCTAATTTTTTGGTTAACGGATTCGCCCGCTTCATTATTTTCTGATTTGCAAAAAAAAAAAATTCAGAATCAACTGCAAAATGCTCATAGTTTGCCCTGAATAGTTGAAAACAGTCCTTTTCTTCCTAGTTGTTACAGTTATTCCATCTTTCATTAAAAGTTCAAAATTCATTGTTTTAATTTTAAACCAGCCTGGTGTGTTGGCTTCATGGCTCCTATCGTACCATTTTCGGCCATAATAGGATGTTTCGGCCATAATAGACCTGTTTTTAATTTTTATTTTTTTTCGCCCGCCCGCTCCATTATTTTTCTAGAAAAATCCGTTAACCAAGAATTTTAAATTGGTGTGGCCTAAGGGGTATTTACTGCAAATACTAATGTTCACAAGGGGATTTTAATCGAAAGTCTTTGCCAGAATACCTCAAGTGACTCTATTACGCCGTACTCTATTCAATAATCTATATAGCGCCATAATTAAATTTACACATAATGGCAATTGTCACACTTGTTTGAAATAAGAACAAATAACTGGCACAAAGTACTATATTGGTTGTTTATATGAAATACTATACCGACCCGTTGGATAGGCTTGTTGACAATCACGTCAGCTTGGCATTTTATGTCCCCTTAGTAATCGAGACGTGGATAATCTTTTTAACAAACACAACAAAACACATCAGACATACACAGATAGTGCTTAGGTTAGAAGGTCACAGGACCCATGGCCATAAGGTATTTTTGCAGGACAGCGCCGCATATCTCTTTGAGTATTTGACCTCTGCCCTCTCTATAAAAACAGCAGCATGTAATATTATCCAATCCGAATAACACTTGATACGTAGAATAACAAGACAGGCCATCTGACGAGGTACATTGTGATGATCCTCCGATCATTTTGTATTGAGGACGGTTTTCTCCAGCTAAAATGAACTTAGGAACACACGTCAACTTTGGGGTAACGTCTGAATATCTAGAAGACAAATTTTTGAACGATTTGATATTCATCTTAGATTCTTCATTCGTATAAAAAATTAGCGATCTTGTCTCTAACGTAGAATGAATCGTCTATTGGTCAAGTATGGAATGGGTATCTACATCAGATAGATTTTATAATTAGATAGACAGTATTACAGTAACTTCTAGGGATAGATATGAACGGGTTAGGCGTGACATTTCATTCGGTGTGATACAGTCAACCACCGCCTGCGAGGCTGCTGTGTTACGCCAATGGGAGGTTGACCTATCCAAACATATCGCCAAAGTACACCACGCTGCTTCCTTTTTCTCCCATATATGTATGCTACATTCTGCACAATCTGTTCAATTTACTACTAGACAAACTCTAGACATGTAATATTGACATTGGCTACCCAGATATCACGCCCAACTCGTCTAATATGCAAACATACGTGCCACTGCAGTGACATAACCTTCTCGGCGAAGGTTACGTGTTTGGTGCCGGCCAGATGAAGCCAGATACCACAGCTCATCTCCATACGACATGTATACGTGACACGGGGGACATATGATACATCGTCTGCCCTGTTTGTCAGCGGTTAAACCACACGGGCACATCATGGCTTCAACCGACTCTTCGGTCTTATTCCTCCTGTTTTGTTTTCTGTTTCCCTATGAAAGGTAAGACTCAGCACTTGAAACTTTCATTTGGCACTTCTGTGATGTCTAATATCAAAGATGTAAGTCAAACTGGTTGTTTTGACTGCAGTTTTCAGGTTACACCAGTAAGTACAAACTTAACGACGGTGGACTGGGACCCCCAGCCGATCCAGGACAACTACTTAGCGACCAGCTACACTCCCGCCTGGGTCCCTGATATGAAGAAAAAACTCGTCAACTACAATCGAAACCTTCGACCTGGATTCGGAGGTTTGCATCAGTTCTTTGACTATGTAATCCTGACTCCATATACATGACCCTGCCAAATACATGACTCGGACACTACTAGGGGGCAATCGTAAGTCTAACCTTAGCCCTGAACAAGGATCCCTACACTAACCCTAACCCTAACTCTAATACCAACCCTAACCCTAGACCTAGCCCTAAACACCTGATATCTCACGTATGTGGCAGCTCAAGGATTTGGCTCAACACAGGCAGTAAAACGACATTTTTTTTTGCATGTCGACCCTCCTGCTGATAAAAACTGCCTCATGTAGGGGGGGGGGTAAGTTTCACCATATATACATTAAAACAATAATACGATTAAACAAAGTAAATGAGATACAGATTCATTGTGAGGAATAACCATGTCACAATGGTATATTTTATTGTTTACCGTATTATTCTGTTTAGGACCACCACTTCTGGTAAGGATGAGTATGGACGTGGTGAGCATTGACCACATCTCAGAAGTTGACCTCGTAAGTTTAAGAATTCTATTTTTCCATGATTAATATACACGTTTCTACATTTTATTTGATGTGGTTCATATAATCGTGGCAAATAAAAAATTGTGGTTTTCGTCTCTGCATTTGGCAACATATCTGATTAATGCTACATTGATGCCATTAGCAACCCAAACAACTTAATGGCTTAATGGAAAAGCCGTTTATTTTCCCATTATGCTGGTTGGATTTCTCGTTAGTTCTCTAATACGTTTCATCACAGAAACGGTCTGGACCACTCCAGTATCCTGATACTGTACAATGTGAACACTTTCAGATTCATTTTATCTCGTGGTAATGGCATTAATTATAATAGGCTTAATTGAAGAAATTCTCACCCAAATGTCTTTTATGTACGTACATCCTAATTTCGTTATGTGTCATACGAAATTTTATTGTACAATTGGATATCATAAAATACGTGTGATCCACTAGCTAGCTCTAGAGACATTTGATGATCAATATAAACATCATTATGTATTGTTTTCTTTTTACTATAGGATTTTACCATCTGTATCCTCCTGCGGCAATACTGGAAGGACGAGCGTCTGGCATTTACGGGGACCAACGAGAGCATCAGTCTGGACGGCCGTCTGGTGGAGTACCTCTGGGTTCCTGATACCTTCTTCCCAAACTCCAAATTCTCATTTCTTCACAACGTCACCATGGCAAACAGGTTACTTCGTCTGTGGCCAGACGGATCAATTGTGTATGGTCAAAGGTAAGTCAAAAAATTGTTTAAAGTTTTGGTCCAACACAAAATGTTCTCTCACCTAGAGCTTTCGACCAGTCACTCTGGTCTTCCTGAGTAGACTGACCCAGTGAGGCTTGTCACGTGGCATCTACCTGTAACTACCAACACAGATGAACTTTCAGGATAGTAAGTCAAAATTGTCCTGATGACCAACATTTCTATGTTGAATGTACAATTTTGCTATGTACAATGTGATAACACATCCTACTTCATACTGCAGGGTGACAGTTATTGCCGAATGTAACATGGACCTGAGAAAGTATCCTCTGGACAAACAGAATTGTAGCCTACACATTGAGAGCTGTAAGTACCCTGCTATTCGAAATTATTCACTCATGTTTCTTATACTAGGATTTCTGACAGCTACTTCATCTATAGTTGTTCATCCTCAATCTGTATTTGATTTGGGAATTTTTTTTGCATAATCGTTAGATGGCTACACTACTGACGACATGATCTTCAAGTGGCTGAAAGGAGACGACTCTGTTCGGGGCTTGCAGAACCTCCAGGTTGCACAGTTCACCGTGAAGAACCACCGGACAAAAGAAATGATTGCAACCTACGAGACAGGTACAGTGAAAGTGTCTTCGACTACACAATATCTAAAAAAAAACATTTTACCATTTTTCTAAGGAATAACATCAAATCAGTTAGTCAGTATCCAATGAAGGAAACCAGCCTGTTTTTTTGTATATGTTATATGGTGTGGTGGGCAATACCCACTTCAATGTACATAGGAAACAGTTAAGTGGGCAATCAGTGGCTCACAGCTGCCAAGTGTTCTCATGTCGGTGGACTCTGACTTGGAAGGACTGCAGGCCGTTGTTGTTGATTGTACCCACAACAGTGTCTGGGAGTTTGTTCCAGATCTGAACTCCTGTGTGGATGAAGGTCCGGTCGGTGGATCTGGTTCTAGATACCTGTTGTGCAAGTGCATGGGTTGGCATAGCTAGGCTAGTTCTGGCTGTACGTCTGAGTACAGTTGTACGGACACTGGCATCAGTCTAAATGGCAATCGTGAATCTGTGTGTCTGCCCAGGCGGTTACCCACACGTGGCCTTCAGTTTCCGTCTGACCAGGGAAGTGGCCTACATCTTCCTCCAAATGTACGTCCCCTCCACCCTCCTGGTCATGATCTCATGGGTCAGCTTCTGGATCAACAAAGACTCGCCACCGGCCAGGGTCTCACTCGGTCAGTATTTTTTTTTAATTCGGAAACACAGTAATGAATACATATATATCAAGGTTTTATCTTTTTTAATCATTTGTATCGGATACATGAAATATCAAGCCGTGATAGAATTGTTTTCAAATATTGAGGAAAATGATTTATATTATGAATGTCTCCGTTATAACAGTGCTGACGTGTCGAATATTACTTTTGAATATTTGTAATTTTGTTTGCAATTCAGCCAAAAGGCTGTGAGAGAGATTCTTATTGTAGCCCATTCATTCATTCATTCATTTATTCATTCAAATGAAAGCCACAAAGTGACTGCGAACTCCAGTTAGGCACAACTTATATTCTCACAGTCACTTAAAATAAAAGTATTTTACTTAACGTTATGTATGTTAGTTATTTTGTTTGTTTTTATATTCCCGTTAAAGTAATTGGAGCAATCTAATAACTAATGGCAATGCCAGTTTGATTTTTACTTTGCTGACAACGTTGAAACTATTTCAGGTATCACCACGGTTCTTGCACAGACCACCTTTGTGACGTCCGCACGCGCTTCGCTGCCGAAGATTTCGTACATCAAGGCCGTCGACGTCTATCTTCTGATGTGCTTCTTCTTTGTCTTCGGTGCCCTTTTAGAATACGCCGTCGTCAGCTTCGAGTCTACACGTAGGAAACGCAAAGCTGCTAAAAGAGAGAAAGAGATTCAGGTATCAATTATTTTCTTCTTTGTTTCTTCTTTCCCTTTTGTCCCTATTCGTTGCTGCTGTTTCCCTCTGGCTCCTTTCTGGCTGCCTTTCTGGCTCCTGCAAATCTATTGCCACACTTTTCCTACACTTTTTCTTGAAAGCGTTTTATAACTACATGTAGAGTAAATCTATAGGTTGCTCCCTTTTATATACTGTTCATTATCGTACAAACCATCACTGTATCTGACAGGAGCAATATTGTATTGCAGTGTGTTATTTTGTGATGTCAGTACGTATCTTACTGACTACATTGTACCGCTTCTTGCAGTTTTCTTCGCAATTACTATAGGCTATACTAACAAGTGACTGTGTTCTTCATTAATGGTGTTTGGTGTCACCGGGTCAGCTGGGTATGCTCGATCCTGGGCATCCCGGCTCCATATTTGGAACGTAATGTGATGTCAAGTTCAACTTTCCTCTTCACAGACTCAGCGGGAGAGGGAGATAGCTCAGCGAGCCGCGTTCGTTGATCAAATTTTCCAAGTTCCTCCCGACGGAAAGTTGCCTGTCAGTGCTGTTGAACTTCTGGCGAGATCGACTTGGCTTACCAAACAGGCTTCTGCTTACGCAAACCAAGTTCGCTTTGTGTATTTAATTATACATCTGACGTGCTGGCAACATGCTAACCATATGATACTAAAACAACGATAACACCGAAGCTGAAGTGTCAGCGACATATCTCACCAGTACATATTTGTATCCTGTTTTTCATTTTCGTTTTAAT
>NW_017804020.1:3896811-3897556 GCF_001625305.1 Branchiostoma belcheri | reverse complement strand
GACAGACGTCTAATCAGGTCATTGACCTTATTTGTTAGGAGAAGAAGAAGAAACAAGAAAACATATGTTTTCTTCTGAGAAGGTAAGCATAAGAAATTCAATACACAGGGCTTTGGAAGGGGGCAATAAAAGACGTTTCTTCTCTTCCTCTTCTTCTTCTCCAAATAAAAAAGGTCAATGACCTTAACCAGACTATCTGTTACCATGGTAACTAGTTGTCACTTTTCTCAGCCCCAAAATAGACAGGTCACATTGTCAGGCTTCACTGGGAAACTACACCCTTATCATCAACCACGCCATCATGAACAAGACTGCCATGGACCGCCTCATGGCGCCCGGTACCAGGTACATCGGCATCGTGCGTCACCCGCTGGAACATTTCCGTTCCATGTTCTTCCTATGGGACCCACCCGCACCAGAAAAGGAAAATCCGCTAGGCGAGTACTTGGACCGCAATGTGAACTACAACTTGGAGAGGGATAGAATGATAAGACGCTGGAGGCTTGTCCCAAAACTGAAGAACTTTCAAGCATACACCTTGGGCTTCCACAGACAGATGGTCGTGAGCAGTAATAAAACCCAGATAGATGAGATGATCAGGTGAGTTGAAATGATCACGTTGTCTGGGTGAAAATCTTGTCTAGACTCTTTGATATTAAGTCAACCTGGTATTGCTTTTGTTTCTCTTTATTGATCATTTGCCTGAGAGAGAG
This sequence comes from Branchiostoma belcheri, assembly GCF_001625305.1. Lineage (NCBI taxonomy): Eukaryota > Metazoa > Chordata > Leptocardii > Amphioxiformes > Branchiostomatidae > Branchiostoma > Branchiostoma belcheri. Next base: position 3,896,843 of record NW_017804020.1, on the reverse strand, counting down.
AGAGAGAGAGAGAGAGAGAGAGAGAGAGGAGG
>NW_017804020.1:3886591-3896791 GCF_001625305.1 Branchiostoma belcheri | reverse complement strand
CGCGATATGGACCTGCAAAGTACATAATTACGTTGGCGTGGAGACAGAGATATGATTATCTGATCATGTCATGTTTAGTGCAGCAAATATATGTAATGTAAAATATGGTGTGAACTACTATTACTACCAAACGTGTGCTAATCTTTGAAAGCTATAGTTTCAACTATATTTCAGTTAGTTCATGTTAGGTCATGCAATAATGGTTTGTCTATGGTACTGTCGGCCAGAAACAAAACGAAATGTAATAAATACCGTTAAGTGCATCATGGGTTTAGTCCTAGTCCAGTAGGAGTAGTCTTGGTGCCTGTAGAAAAAAAAAATTAAGTATTAAATGCTTGTTCTAAATGCCAGCTACAAAAGGCCAAAGAAGTCGAGAAGAAGAAGCCCTGGTCCTACCACGCCACCACGCCCCCATGTCTGGCCGGCTTAGCGAACATCTGATCGTGCCACAGGCGGACAGGCCGGAGTTTGTCCTGGTCCAGCAGCTGCGAGGAGGGGACCTACAACAACATGTGCACGGAATGAATATACATGGGTAATTCAACTGTAAACATTTTAGTGCAAATATTACTTGTGTCGTAGTTTTTTATCTTGATATTTTGACATTACAATGTGCATTTTTGGTTGTGGATAATCGTTATTGAAGATGCAGCGGTGTTGCATCGAGTCGCCCACTTCTCCCAACTATAAAGTATTGATTTGAAAGAAGAAAAAATGAGTTATGAAATATAGACATATTCTAGGACTTACCCCAATTCATTGGGGGTAAATCCCAATTCATTGTACACATTGCCATTTAGCAGGAGACGGTCTACATATTAAGAACTCACAGATCTACCCTGAACAGAGACGGGGGGCGACACAACTTATCTGGCACGTATGACCCGCTACTACGGTCACGTGTCTCTAACGTCACGTTCCAAGAGTAGACGGGTCCATTCCGCGAAAATTTGGGGTAAGCTCCAATTCATTGTAGTCTTTATTTCATAATGACTTGTACCACCACACACGAACATTCATGCTAACAAAATGAGTTCATTACGCTGATTGCGGGGAGGAAGACGACGTCGTGGAACAGCCGTGTGAGGCGCCACTGCCCCAGCCCGTGCATCAGCACGTTGCTGCTGTCCCCGCTCTGGTTACTGTGGTGCTCGTACAGCATGGCGTGGCCGGGGTGCCGCTTGGACGGGTCCTGCCGAGAAACCGGCACGTATAAGTAGGTAGGTCACCTGCCTCTTGCTTATCTCTCCATCTCAATCTGTTCATCTCAAATAAAATGTTGATGTAGTGTTGTAGAATAATTTTATAAAATGTTAAACTCCCGTAGTAGATTGTGAAACCATAAAGCAGAAACCTCCGTGAATAGAAATCAGGTTGGTTAGTCACTTAGTAAAGATTCTGAAGCTCTTTTTTACACAGCCAAGTGTTTTATTATATTCACAGCCGACGTTTCGGTGACCGTCTGTCACCTTTTTTTTTTTTTACTTGGGGGCAATTCTGACTGGTTCACATTGCACTGCAGCACAGGTGTCGCTGCTATAGAATCTGATGCATTCCCATACGCATAATATTTACGCCTGCAGTACAATGTGAACCAGTCAGAATCGCCCTGAGGAAGGTGACAAACGGTCACCGAAACGTCGGCTATATGACTAATGACCAAAGAAACAGGGGAAGCCCCAACTATACGGAGACAATAATCTATCAATGCTATTCTCGAAAAAAACATGCCTACAAACCTTTATGATTTTGGTTAAGAGCATTTTTTTGACTGAATTTTTTTTTGGAATAGCATGAAATTATCTAAAAAAAGAATATTCACAATGAAATGTTCATAATCCTTCAGGATCCTGTCGCACTGTTCCTCCGTCAGAACCCGTATGTTGCTGATGTAACCGCGCTCGAAGAACTCGGCAACCTTCTCCTGGCCGAGATAGTGCTTCTCCCAGTCACCGGCTGTCTGGAATGTAGGAAAAGGAGCAGGACAAGAATGAATAACGGCCTTTATTGCACATCTTTTGCCACACTGGGCTAAGCACAGGTCACAACAAAATATGATGAACAGATACAGTTTACAGATACAAAATAAAGCTATGATTAGCATGAAAGTTTATCTGTGTTAATATACTTCATTATGACAAAAAGGGCTAAACATTCATACCAACACTGAATAAATTGGGACGTGTTTCCGACGTCACGTCCCGGAAGCTGCAATAGAAGGGTCCATTCCGTGAAGTCGGTCGAAAATTTGGGTAAGTCCCAATACTCAGTGTTGGCAAGAATGTTTTTGATTTTATATGATTTGGCAGACTACCGTCTAAGATTAAGACAATAACCACCCTCTTCTTAGACTAGTTTCTCAAATACGCAATGCCTTTGAAGTCGACATTCTTGTGCTCTGAATCTTTGACCTATTTATTCGTCGTCACACAACATGGCAGACGAGACAAGATCTTTCCAGGGCCATACACACGTCACAAAGCCTGGATCAAAGCCCTTATCTTCGTCTCCTCTAGCTATATTACTTTCCGCTTGATTGCGTTTACTAGGCAAGCTAACACACAGACGATGGCCTCGCTGAGGCTGACGGCGCTATATGTGAGCTGCCTGGCAGTAGTGCTGTATGTTGGCATGTTGTGGAGTTGGAAAGACACGGAGTTTAAGGTGAAGCAAAGGTATAGTAGTGATTCCCATGGCGAGAACAGGTGGGTGGTGTTCACATGTGTTCAAAGTTCTTGCAAATCTAATTCTGATTGTGACTTCTTAAACGTTGGTGGTCATGCAGGTCTATATGCATTTTACCGATCCGTATGCCCCTGCAAATTAGCACAAAATAAAACTGTGGGGCTAAATACTGGTCATCTGCCTCACGTAACGTTTGGAATTATCGTGTAGCAATTAAAACAAGTAAACAGTGTCCACAACAAGGGCTGTTGGTTGTTACACAGGTCAAGGGAGGGCACAGTCGCACTAAACACAGCTACAGGGCATCGGACTGTAGCACGGAGTGACGTGTCCACGAGGGCGTCAATAAACCAGGCCAGGTGTGATCGTCCGGTCACAAACTTCGTCTTCATCAAGGTACATTGTAGAGTACGTGTGGGAGGGGGGCAACAAGTACAACAAAAGCTTCGCGACTTCGCCTATGTACATATACAGAAGTACAGAAATTGGCCTGCCTCAAGCAAGAAGTCCTACACAATGGCTACATTCATAGCAGACGCTAAAGAGGTCAAATACCTTACAAGGCCGAATATCCCTTGCAGCTACTAAGGGCGTTGTGTTTAAGCGCATGGAAGTTGTAAAAAGGGTCGCGGATAGGCTGTATGCCAGATTTAGCTAATACTTTTCTTGTAGTTTTTTTTTTTTATTTACTAAGACTTTTTGGCATCCTGATATCTTAATCCAGGTCCATAAGACTGCCTCCGGCTCCACGTTTTTGATACTAGCTAGGTTCGGCCGGAACCATGGAATGACTATGTGTTACCCTGTGCACGCCAGTCATAGACGGCTTTCCTACCAAAAGTGAGTTTGAGGTTGTTTGAAGCCTTGATGCGTTAATTACCATTATTATGAACACTGATGTGATGGAACATTTACAAAATGTAAACGTGCGACCAGCGGCTGCAGGGTAAGAATCTCTGAACATAATTATTGATGGTAGATCATTTAGATGAGCTACGGAGATCGATATCATTGAACATCATGCATTCAACGATTTTAAAGAGACATTCGAGATCACTGAAACTCAACATTAGATTTGTTTCATGAAGTCCCTCGGTGAACTTTGGAATCACCACTTAAAAAATATCACCCAACAATAACACCAACATTCCATCCTCTCTCCCTTCAGCGCCAGAATAGACAGGTCAGCCTGCAGACCGGCTCTGGGAAGGAACTACACCCTCCTCATCAACCACGCCATCATGAACAAGACTGCCATGGACCGCCTCATGGCGCCCGGTACCAGGTACATCGGCATCGTGCGCCATCCGCTGGAACATTTCCGTTCCATGTTCTTCTACCGACGCTCGCCCGCAGAGGACAAGAGCAATCCGCTGGGAAAGTATCTGGACAACAGGGCGGACTACCAGCCTGGCAATCGAAGAAGACAGAAGACAATTTCGAAACAGAAAAATTTCCAAGCATACACCTTGGGATTCCCGACGAAGTTGATGGCCAGCAAAAGTACAAGCCAGATTAATGAGACACTCAGGTAGGTCAGGGGTAGACGAAAGGTAATCTCTAAGCAGACATTTCGCTGGGGATAAGACAGTATCAAATTGGCCAGACAGTACCCACCAAAGATGGGGAAATGGATACTGTCTGTCAAATGGATACATACAGGCTGGCCAATCTCATATAATACTGTCTTACCCCTACCGAAAGATCTGTTTGGAGATTCGACAAAAGAAACCATCCACTACCTTTTGTCACTGACGAAAGGTAGTGGATGCTGCCTGAAACGTCTGACCGTTTCCAAAATCATTATGCAGTTGCATGAGTAACTGTTTTTTTTTTTGTGTGTGTATTTTTTTACCTGGATGTCTAAACATTGACATGTCAGGCTAGGGTCAGATTTGTCTGTTCCAAACTGGCAGCTTGGAATGTACTTTATTAAATGATTGACTTCCTCTTGTTTCAATTTTTTCTTAGTTTAACCTGTCTATTTTGATTGAAAAAAATCGACATTGCGTTTCGTTGATGAATTAATTTATTTTTCGCAGGACCGTTGCGGACTGGTACTCAATTGTGTTGATAACAGACTACTGGGAGGAATCCTTGGTGTTGTTGAGAAGAACGTTTTGCTGGACCATGTACGACATCCTCCACACAACAAAAAGAATCCACGTTCAAAGAGATCCCAAAAAGTCAGCCCCACTCACGGACAAACAGAAGGAAACACACAGAACATTAAGCCCCATAGACTATAACATATATGAACATTTCAATAGGACATTTTGGGAAAGGGTAGCCAAGGAAGGACCCGAGTTTTGGGACGAAGTGGCGTCGTTTAAGAAACTGAACCTCGAAGTAAACCACCATTGTCGGAAAACTCGGAAAACCAAGAGGAATAGAGTCTTTCCAGGTGACAAATGGAGCCAAGAGTTCGCAGTAGATTCTACTTTCTGTAAAGAACTAAACTGGAGCACGGCTAAATGGTCGTCAGCGTTGCTGCGCCAACTTGATGAACATAACAAAGAGATAGAAATGAACGACAAATGAAATAAAAATCAGTGAACTCTACTTTATTATTCTGTGTTTATGCGTTTGTTTGTTTGTATGTGTGTGTGTTTAATTATGCGTTTGTGTGTGTGTGTGTGTGTGTGTGTTTGTGTGTGTTTGTGTGTATGTGTCTGCATTTGTGTGTGTCTGTGTCTGTATTTGTGTGTGTCTGTGTGTGTGTGTGTTTGTGTGTGTGTGTGTGTGTGTGTGTTTTTATGTGTCTGTGTGTGTTTATGCGTTTATGTTTGTGTGTTTATGCGTCTGTGCGTGTGTGTGTTTGTGTGTATGTGTGTGTGTCTGTGTGTGTGTGTGCTTGTGTGCGTGTGTGTGTGTGTGAGTCTTGAGTGTCGCCATAAAACTACATCGCTGCTAATATCGTCTGTGTGGTTGGCAAGGTCACAAATCAGTATAGGGTCGTGGGCTCATTGTGACAAATGATCTCATCAGTCCCGGCCTTTGAGCTGGTCTTTATATCTAGTAGTTTTTCCGGTTAGGCAACGTACGCATTACATCACGCTTGACTTACGGCCCTGCTATCGTCGATCGCGCCCTTAGTCTTAGACAACCGAACTATACAAGCATGTACACACAATGGCTTCGTTAAGGTCTAGGATACTGCATTTCAGCTGCCTGGCTGTAGTGTTGTATGTTGGCATGCTGTGGAGTTGGAAAAACACGGGGTTTCCAGCGAAACGACGTTATGGTGAGAACAGGTGAGGTGACAGATATTTTTGAACTATCAGACGGAAACATTTCTGTGGGCCCTCCCAACGTTTAGAGACTTTTTAGTTAGTAAACCTACAAAGAGACTGACAAGTGGCATCATGACAGTAGTAATTACTAGTCTCTACCAGACTGGGGAGTTTGGCCGCCTTGTAGGTTTGACCGGAGGGAAAGAAACTACCTCCCCGCGGCCGGACTCCCTTGGCCAATTTTACTCTCCTTTTTGCCGAATTCTACGATCCGTATTCCCGTAGAAAGGCCTGGTGGAGGCTAAGTTATTACTGGAATGCCGGTATTGAATCCTTTAAAGTTACCCTGTTCCCAGCAAATGTTGCTTGTTTTTAACAGGTCACATGAGGGCATGATTACCGGGCGAGGCCCTACATTACGGAGTGACCTGTCACCATCCTTCACAACAAATCAGGCCAGCTGCGATGGTCCGGTCACCAACTTCGTCTTCATTAAGGTAAATGCTGAGCCAAAGAGTAAAATCGACTTTGATGACTTCAATTAGAGTACAAAATACAAAGAACACACACAGGCTCTGCCGAGGTAAAAAAAAAAAACTAGAAAGGCAATATTTGCAAAGCAAATGCTTAATGTTAACCTTTGCATATGGTCTGCTCTGTGGAATCTTACTCAAACACATTCACATATATGGTGACAGAAGTATAAATCCCTCCTACTATAAAATTGCAACATTATGTAACCCAACACTAGTTACCATGGTGACAGACGTCTGGTTCAGGTCATTTATAAGGTGAGAGGTCAGTCTTCGGAACGGAATAAGAAGAAGAAACAGAGCAAAAACAATATGTTTTTTTGCCTTCAGTAATCATAATGAGGAAGACGAATATTCCCCGTTGACACTGTGTACGTGTCTGGGTTTCTAAAGATTGTGAATGGGATATTCTTCACCATTTATCTCCAACAAATTCCACTCCACCACAAAATATGTTACAGTAGAATGATCGGGACCCACCTTCACGAAGACTTTCGTGGTAAGGTATAATTTGCAAAGATAATAGTTGACTGCATGCAGTGTTGACACACTTATGTCTCTGTCCAGGTCCATAAGACTGGTTCTGGCTCTACGTTTTTGGTACTGGCTAGGTTCGGCCGGAACCACGGAATGACCATCTGCTACCCGATTCACGATAAGCACAGGCGGCTCTCGTACAACAGGTACTTTTCACCAATTTTCTGGGTGGTACCCTAAAATCAGCCAAGGGTCCTTCCAGTGACCATTTTCCGTCAGAATTTTGGGTATCTTTGCTCCATGAGGGTCAATTTACAACTCAGTTATGTAGATAAGTGATTAGAATATTGACTTTGAAAGTTTCCAAGCCCTAAAAACTTCATTGAATGCCTTTAATGCTCTTGTCACGTTTCAGCCCAAACTTAGACAGGTCGGCGTGCCAGCCTTCCCTAGGAAACTACACCCTCCTCATCAACCACGCCATCATGAACAAGACTGCCATGGACCGCCTCATGGCGCCCGGTACCAGGTACATCGGCATCGTGCGCCACCCGCTGGAACATTTCCGTTCCGTGTTCTTCTATGAGAATCAGCCGGCAAAGGACAGCGTCAACCCGTTAGGGAAGTACCTGGATAGCAAGGTGAACTACAAGCCAGGACGTACTGGCATGGGAAAACTTGGGAAGCCGGTCTGTCAGCAGAAGAATTTCCAAGCTTACACCTTGGGCTTCCCAAGGAAGCTGTTTGGGAGCAGGAAGAAAAGTGTACTAGAGGAGACTCTTAGGTAAGTTGCCTCTTGCTGTGTGAAAATCTTGCCTAGATTTCTGGCAAGAATTGGTATTATCTTTGGCCAGTCGCCAATTTCCGATATACACAATAAAAGTCATATATCTTTCAGTGATACTATGTCATATGACCATACAACTGAAAGGATCGCAGTGCAGTTCAGGAAAGTAGGTAAGGTTTGCCATCTGATGCTGATTCCCTTCTTCTTGTTGTTTTAACAGAACCGTTGGCAGCTGGTACTCCATAGTTCTGATAACAGAGTACTGGGAGGAATCCTTGGTGTTGCTGAGAAGAACGTTTTGCTGGACCATGTACGACATCCTCCACACAACAAGAAGACTCCACGTTCAAAGAGATCCCAAAAAGTCAGCCCCACTCACGGACAAACAGATAGAAACTCACAGGAAAATCACACCCATAGACTATCTCATATACGACTACTTCAACAGGACCTTTTGGGAACGGACAACCAAGGAAGGACCCGAGTTTTGGGACGAGGTGGTGTATTTTAAAACACTGAATCTCCAAGTAAACAACCACTGTACACTCTCCCAAGGAGATAAAGTCTTTCCTAGCGGCAAATGGAGCCGAGAGTTTTTGGCTGACTCGACCTTCTGTGAAGAACTGGACTGGACCACTACGCAGTGGAATTCAGCCTTGTTGCTCCAACTTGAAAGGCAAAACGAAGAGATTAGTAGAAAGCAAGCCCAAATTGAATCTGAGTGACCTCAAATCTACATCAAAAATATTTACACGTTGTCTAGTGGTGTGTATCAGAGAACACACTTTGTAGCATTGAATGTAATTCATTTTGTCTCAAAGATATTTACTTTGTATCAAAAAAGTTCAATACACTTTGTTTCAAAGGACATAATACATTTTACGTTTTCTCATAAAATATAGTTCATATCAACGTTCAATATACTTGATTTTAGAGAGTATACGTTTCTTACTTTGTATCAGAGAACATATTAAAACTTTGTGTTTTATCAGAAATTTACTTTTTTCAATGTCTTTTTTTAAATGTGTTTACCAAAAACGACTCTGCGTTGTTACGACATTGTACATTGAATCCTATTTTTCGTGTAGTTATAGCCAGCAAGAATCGGTCTATTTTATACCATTACCTGCAAGCTGACTGGACAGACAGAGTGTCGTGGGTCATTGACCTAATCGGGCCTACACACTGGGAAGGTCTTTGTGTTTGGTTAGAGTTGTTCTTCCGGTTTGGGCAACTGACGCATCAGTCTCCGACATTTACCCCTATTATCGCCGCGCCCATTGCATAGCCGACTAACAAACATGGCTAAGTTGAAGTCAAGGGTGCTGTACTTGGGTTGCCTGGCTGTGATGTTGTATGTTGGCGTGCTGTACAGCTGGAAAGACATGGGGTTTCCACTGAAACAACCGTACGGTGGTCTCCATGGCAAGAACAGGTGAGGTGACTGAACTATACCTGTGGGTAAAATTTCCACGAACCCACTCAGTGTTTAGAGACATCTACATGTCAGTCGAGTAAACCTCCAACAATCTTCTTGGCAACAAGGACATTGCTATGTAATTACAGTTTGGTCATAGATCAACTATCATCGCTTTGGGCAGTTTAGTACTGACTCCCTCTGTGAGTCCACTGTGTTTAGTGTTCTCTACTTCTGTACTGTTCCAGTCGTCAACTAACACATATTGGTTGATTGGTAAAACCTTTCATATAACGACCTGAAAAAACCTTCGTGCCGCCATAGACTACGCATAGCCAGATGTGACATATCTACGAACATAAAATAAACACAGAATACGACGACTAGTACACTTCTCGTTTCTTTGTTCGGGTGAAATTGCTGGAACAGATCTGAGTTCTGCTATACAAGGTCGCGTAGCTTATATCACCGACTTGTTTCTGTGCAACTCATGAGCGTCAACAGATAGTCTGCTTGAATGAAGACATTGAATATTACATACTTATTGCATTTATTACATGGTATTGCATACTTAAGGTGATTTTTTTCCAAAATGATTTCTGGCCCTTAACAGCTCAAGCGAGGACAAGGCTAACGTGGCTACACATAATGACTTCCCATTCGACACAACAAACAAGGTCAACAGCTGTGGTCATCCTGTTACTAACTTCGTCTTCATTAAGGTAGGTTCAAGACAAAGAGTAAAAACGACTGCAATTTAGAAAACAATATAAAAAGAAACGCCTATTATTTGTCGTACCTACAGACGCTACAGTTGAATGTTCCTTGCACTGCAGTCAAAGTTTGTGAATCGGATTCTCGATTATTCAAAACCAATGGAGATTTGTGTGGAATGATCGGGACACAAGCATTTACGTGGTATAAGTCGCAAAGTCAAAGACAGACGCTACAGTCGAATGTTCCTTGCACCTAAGTCAAAGTTGTGAATCAGATTCTCCATCATTCAAAACTATAAGTAGCAAATGCGGTACGTAGCTGACTGCAATGTTGACACATTTATGTCTCTGT
>NW_017804020.1:3884237-3886571 GCF_001625305.1 Branchiostoma belcheri | reverse complement strand
TGTGTGTGTGTGTTAGCCGAGAGTTTTTGGCTGACTCGACCTTCTGTGAAGAACTGGACTGGACCACTACGCAGTGGAATACAGCCTTGTTGCTCCAACTTGAAAGGCAAAACGAAGAGATTAGTAGAAAGCAAGACCAAATTGAATCTGGATGAAAGATATATACACTTTGTCTAGTGATGTGTATCACATTGTCTAGTAGTGTGTATCAAAGAACACCCTTTGTAGCATGGAATGTAATTCATCTTGTCTCAGAGAATATATTTACTTTGTATCTAAGTTCAATACACTTTGTATCAAAGGATATAATACATTTTACTTTAAATTTTCTCTTATAGTTTATATCAACGTCCAATATACTTTATATTAGAGAGTGTACTGTACCATTGTCGGAAATCTAGGAAAAGCAAGAGGGATAGAGTATTTCGAGATGACAAATGGACCCAAGAGTTCGCAGTTAATTCTACTTTCTGTCAAGAACTAAACTGGAGCACGGCAAAATGGTCGTCAGCTTTGCTGCGCCAACTTGATGGACATAACAAAAAGATAGAAATGAACCACAAATGAAATTAAAATCAGTGAACTATACTTTATTATTCTGTGTTTATGCGTTTGTTTGTTTGTATGTGTGTGTGTTTAATTATGCGTTTGTGTTTTTGTGTGTCTGTGTGTGTTTGTGTGTATGCTTCTGTATTTGTATTTGTGTGTGTCTGTATTTGCGTGTGTCTCTGTGTTTGTGTGTTTATGCGTCTGTGTCTCTGTGTCTGTGTGTGTGTGTGTGTGCGTGCGTGAGTCTGTGTTTGTGTGCGTGTGTGTGTGTTTATGTGTCTGTGTGTGTTTATGCGTCTGTGCGTGTTTATGCGTTTGTGTTTGTTTATGCGTCTGTGTGTATGTGTGTGTGTGTGTGTGTGTGTGTGTGTGTGTGTGTGTGTGTGTGTGTGTGTGTGTGTGTGTGCGTGAGTCTGTGTTTGTGTGTGTGTGTGTGTGTGTGTTTATGTGGCTGTGTGTGTTTATGCGTTTGTGTTTGTTTATGCGTCTGTGTGTGTGTGTGTGTGTGTGTGTGTGCGTACGTGTGTGTGTGTGTGAGTCTGAGTGTCGCCAACTACATCGCTGCTAATATCGTCTGTGTGGTTGGCAAGGTCGCAAATCAGTATAGGGTCGTGGGCTCATCAGTCCCGGCCTTTGAGCTGGTCTTTATATCTAGTAGTTTTTCTGGTTAAGCAACGTACGCATCACATCACGCTCGACTTACGGCCCTGCTATCGTCGTGCCCTTAGTCTTAGACAACCGAACTATACAAACATGTCAACACAATGGCTTCGATAAGGTCTATGATACTGCATTTCAGCTGCCTGGCTGTAGTGTTGTATGTCGGCATGCTGTGGAGTTGGAAAGACACGGGGTTTCCAGCGAAGCGACGTTATGGTGAGAACAGGTGAGGTGACAGATATTTTTGAACTACCAGACGGAAACATTTCTGTGGGCCCTCCCCACGTTTAGAGACGTATCAGTTAGGATCATCCCTTCGAAGATATGCTTAGAGACTGACAAATGGCATCATGACAGTAGTAATTACTAGTCTCTACCAGACTAACTACTCTGGCTATATACATGTATAGGAGAATAATTGGCAGGGGAGTTTGGCCGCCTTGTAGGTTTGACAGGAGGGAAAGAAACTACCTCCCCGCGGCCAGACTCCCTTGGCCAATTTTACTCTTTTTTTTTGCCGAATTCTACGATCCGTTTTCCCATAGAAAGGTCTTGTGGAGGCTAAGTTATTCCTGGAATGCCAGTATTGAATCCTTTAATTTAAGGTTACCCTGTTCCCAGCAAAGGTTGCTTGTTTTTAACAGGTCACATGAGGGCATGATTACCGGGCGAGGCCCTACATTACGGAGTGACCTGTCACCGTCCGACACAACAAATCAGGCCAGCTGCGATGGTCCGGTCACCAACTTCGTCTTCATTAAGGTAAGTGCTGGGCTAAAGGGTAAAAATGACTGTGATAACTTTAATTAAACTACAAAATACAGAGAACACACAGGCTCTGCCGAGTTAAAAAGGTAACATTTGCAAAGCAAATGCATAGTGTAATATATTCGCATATGGTCTGCTCTGTTAATTCTTACTCAAACACATTCACATATATGGTCAGACAGGAGTTTAAATCCCTCCTTCTATGACATTGCAACATGATATAACCCAACACTAGTTACCATGGTGACAGACGTCTGGTTCAGGTCATTTATAAGGTGAGAGGCCAGTCTTCGGAACGGAATAAGAAGAAGAAACAGAGCAAAAACAATATGTTTTTTTGCTTCAGTAATCATAATG
>NW_017804020.1:3883458-3884217 GCF_001625305.1 Branchiostoma belcheri | reverse complement strand
GTTACAGTAGAATGATCGGGACCACCTTCACGAAGACTTTCATGGTAAGGTATAATTTGCAAAGATAATAGTTGACTGCATGCAGCTGTTGACACACTTATGTCTCTGTCCAGGTCCATAAGACTGCATCTGGCTCTACATACCTGGTACTGGCCAGGTTTGGCCGGAACCACGGAATGACCATCTGCTACCCGGTCCATGATAAGCGCAGGCGGCTCTCGTACAACAGGTACTTTTCACCAATTTTCTGGGTGGTACCCTAAAAATCAGCCAAGGGTCCTTCCAGTGACCATTTTCCGTCAGAATTTTGGGTATCTTTGCTCCATGAGGGTCAATTTACAACTCAGTTATGTAGATAAGTGATTAGAATATTGACTTTGAAAGTTTCCAAGCCCTAAAAACTTCATTGAATGCCTTTAATGCTCTTGTCACGTTTCAGCCCAAACTTAGACAGGTCGGCGTGCCAGCCTTCCCTAGGAAACTACACCCTCCTCATCAACCACGCCATCATGAACAAGACTGCCATGGACCGCCTCATGGCGCCCGGTACCAGGTACATCGGCATCGTGCGACACCCTCTGGAACATTTCCGTTCCGTCTTCTTCTACAAGCATCAGCCGGCAAAGGACAGCGTGAACCCGCTAGGGAAGTACCTGGATAGCAAGGTGAACTACAAGCCAGGACGTACTGGTATGGGAAAACTTGGGAAGCCGGTCTGTCAGCAGAAGAATTTCCAAGCTTACACCTTGGGCTTCCCAA
>NW_017804020.1:3870314-3883438 GCF_001625305.1 Branchiostoma belcheri | reverse complement strand
AAAGAGAGAGAGAGAGAGAGAGAGATGTATAAATAAGAACCGTTGCCATACGCCCTCAACGCTACTGAATATATTCCTTCGACTGGAAGGATTGCAAAAAGAACTTAGGTAGAAGCGGGTGAAATCTGCCATCTACATGTATGATAACCTTGTTTTTACACAGAACCGTTGGCAGCTGGTACTCCATAGTTCTGATTACAGACTACTGGGAGGAATCCTTGGTGTTGTTGAGAAGAACGTTTTGCTGGACCATGTACGACATCCTCCACACAACCAGGATAGCCCACATTCAAACGGACCCCAGAAAGTCAGCCCCACTCACGGACAAACAGATAGAAACTCACAGAAAAATCACACCCATAGACTATCTCATATACGACTACTTCAACAGGACCTTTTGGGAACGGACAACCAAGGAAGGACCCGAGTTTTGGGACGAGGTGGCGTATTTTAAAACACTGAATCTCCAAGTAAACGACTACTGCATACGTATGCTCCCTGAAGGAGATAAAGTCTTTCCTAGCGGCAAATGGAGCCGAGAGTTTTTGGTTGACTCGACCTTCTGTGATGAACTGGACTGGACCACTGAGCAGTGGAATTCAGCCTTGTTGCTCCAACTCGAAAGGCAAAACGAAGAGTTGAGACAAAAAGAAGCCTAAATCAAAACTGGATGCTGCAAGGGCAAATCTGCATCTTATGTAAAATATCCAAGTCAGAGAATACACTTTACTCTGTAGCAGAGAATACAAATAATTAAGATACTTCATGTACTTAACGTTTTCTCAGAAAATGTATTTTTCTTTGTATCAAAGAATATGGTTTACTTTGTATCAAAGAATATGTTTATTTTGTATTTTGTATTTTGAGCTTCAATATATATTTTGTGCTGATATATGATATTTTGTGCTCCAAAGTGTCCGATAATATACTTTACTTTGTAGAACATATATAGGAGAATATACCTTACTTTGCCAGTGAGTATATCTTTTTATACTTCGTATCAAAGTTCAAAGGGCAAAACTTTACTTTGTCTTTGTATCACGGAATATACTTGACTTTGAGTCTCTAGAGAATATACATTACAGAAATAACCTAGCGGTCATTGGACATCGCATGTTGAACAGCTCGTTTATACACAAAATGCCGGTGTAGAAAATAAGTGACCGCGTCAGTTCATAGTCCAAACGTCGATAGCTGCTGCATATCAAATTTGTGGCTACATGTACTTAAAAATAGAACATGGCCTTCCTTTGAAACAGGTTAATTATAATATGCACGTCTGTTGCCTTACGATAATAAACCTGTTTTTAGTAGTATTATATGACTTCACCTTAAAGTCAACTTTATTTTGCGTAAGTTCCGACTCCCAGGCGCACTATAATTGCAAAGTAGACAATCAGGAAATTCGGGGGGACTTTTCCGGATCCACAAGCCGGGATGACTTCCTGATAAACAAAAGAAGGGCTGATTCTGATGTTCATTATTTTTGTATTGCCCCTATAAATGTCCTAAAGTGTCTTTTAGTTGTCCCAGTCTTAATTTTAGTGGTGAGTGGCCATTGGACCACAATTAATTTCGAGCCCTGACATGATGGTCGTGCTTACCTGTGGCGGATCCCCCAGCTCCCCCAGAAGTCTGTGGACGGTGCTCCAGTCAGGGACGCCCGGGGAGAACTCAGCCGGCGTCACGCTGTCAAACTCCGGCATCGTGCTTGTACAACTTGGCCGAAAAAAAAGACAGTTTGTTTATAACCAACGATCTGTAGCTACATGTAGTTTGATGGCTTCCTCTAAAACTCGAAGTGCAAGAAAACAGACTTACCAGGTGTTCCAACAGGTGTGCAGAGAAGGAGAAAGACTTCTGACCCATAACAAAGGTCAGCTTACTGCCACACCCCCTCAAAAGGCATTGGTTAATGTAACGACCAAAGTCCAGTGTTGGATAGCCTGGTCGCCAGCTCTTTGGCCAACATGCCACCCCCCCCCCCCCATTTGGTTGAATATTGCCAGAGGTGTTAGCCAACCTACTAGCAAGCTAAAGTACACCTTTGCAACCAAAGCTCAGTCGGCTTGGTGGTCACTTAGTACTGGCGAGCTGTACAATACACTATGTCACACTTTTATATTACACTTGAAAAAGAGATGCCTCTGGATGCTGTAAATACATGTACATTTTTTTTTCACCTTTCAATACTGAAACTGTTTTTGGTGGCAGAACTAAATTCTTCCTGGGTAGACTTGGACAAATTGTCAACTGCTTGATGCCACAAGACCCACAAGACCCAACTCATATCAACATTATCTGCCCCACTAGTGAATGTCAGTGACTGATGCGTACACTAGAAATACAAACATACATGAGTCAACAAGTTTTATTGTCCAAAAGATAGACAAAGTAGTAATGATTTGGTACCTTTTTATAATCTAGGCTACAATCATTTGTCCATTCTGTAAACCAATAGTAATACTAACTAAGCAATCTTTTCAAGACATACATTTCTAGTGTTGTTTAGTATGTAATGATAGCTACATTGTATCCCAATATGTCTACATGTACAATGTAATGTACTTTGTCCTAAGAAATACATACAAACACAAAAAGCAATCCTGACATTGTTGAAAACACATCATTACATTTGCAAGCAAAACAGTAAGTAAATTTTTGGCAAATTCTCCATTTTAGATGACTATGGTAACAAGACATTGAAAGAAGGTGCAATGGATGCACATAAATAAAGACCAATATTTTCAATTTTTTCAAACAGTAAGGCCCTCTTGGTCAATGTAAGACAATTTGTGTTAAGAATGTCTCGGCCCTGCTTTGATACCAAAACAGACCTACTTTATGTCACAACTGATGAGACTTGTACACATATCCATGATAGAGTTGAGTACAGCTCCAATTCGTACATTTTTCAATAATCATGATCATTGAAGAGATGATATAGCACATATTCTTATCAGGGGAAGTAACATGACTGCCCTCTGGTTCAGTGATAACACTGAGTCCACCTCAACAATATTATTTGTCTCCCAGACTTTGAACAACTGTAAACTCCATGTCAAGATAAACAGCATCTTTAAGGTTCAGCAATCATTTGACACAAAGTCAGCCATTTGCACTTGCAATTCCTGCATCTGAATTCTTTCATCTGAGAAACAAGTCACATTGTTGAGGTGGGTTGAAGTTGGTGAAATCAGATTTCATGTGTACACAAGTTGGATCAGTCTTCAGGTTACAGCGTCTGTATGATGAGTTTGCGCTTCCCGTCGTGGGTGAACCTGTTGGTCTTGAAGACGTCGCTCTCGTAGAACGCGGACAGGTTGTGGATACCGATCTGACGGGCCTGATGGGGTTGACAAGAGGAGGTGAGGACATTTACAAAATTTCGGGAAAAAATTATTGCATGGCATAGACATACTCGTGGTGTAGCTCTTCTCAAACAATCAGCCCTACAGTTTAATACTGGAAAGTTTATTGCAAATACATGCCCGAGGGCTAATTGCAGGTACAAACAACATGTATGAAAAAAGAAAATACAATAGTATGAGAGACTACGTCTATTATACTATATTCTACAACACAACATACATGGTACATGTACTAGTTTTGCTGGGTTTGACTTCTTCTTTTGAGGCTGTGGAACACACATTTGCCTACTTTTTCTATAATGTATCTAGGTTCTTTGATTGTAGTAGTAAAATTGTTTTCTCATGGTAGGAAATAGTGGGAAGTAAGGGAGCATTTTGGACATGATGGTTAATAATTTTTTTCTGTTATCGTCAAAAAATGAGCAATTCATCCCCACCTTGTCCTGCAGATCCTTCTCGGAGACCTCCACGAAGTCCTGGTCAGTGTTCCCGTAGCGGTTCCTGTGGAAGGACAGCTGCTCCTGCACCAGCTGTCGCAGGATGAAGAACAGCAGCTCGTTGTTGTCTCGCCTGAACGCCAAGTAACGGGCAAAGTTCTGTTGGAAAAAAAGGTATGTGTTTGTATTAACTACTACAAGGGAAAGGGAACTTGCTGCTGCTGTGAAAGGAAAGGTAAAAGCCAAAATTCTGTGGAAGAAAAACACCAAAGTACCCTGGTAAATGTGTCTGGATACAGTTTCACCCAACTGAAGAGGTACCCTTCTACTATCTGTGTTGGTAGTTACCATGCGTAAAGTTAAAACTTTTGATCCAACACAATAAAATTCTCTCACCTAGAGTTTTCGACCAGTCATGCTGGTCTTCTTCAGAAGACTGACCCAGTAAGGCTTGTAACGTGGCTTCTTTGAAGTGTGATGTCAACACTGGAAGAAACCACGTGACAAGCCTCACTGGGTCAATCTATCAAAAAAGACCAACTCTGTCCCTGTTTCAACGGTTTCAGAAAGTGCCAGTACACTTTCACTGCAATCCCAGTACAATTTAAGCACAGCTTTAGCACAGTTTCAGTACACTGTCCCACCTTTCTCATGCTCCTCATGACGCTGTACTTCTGCGTGTCGATGAAGCTCTCCAGCATGACGCGGATGGCCATGTTCACGTCATCCTCGTTCACGTAGTCCCGCAGGTGCATGCGGGCGTGAGCCTCCGCCATACGGATCATGGACTCGATGTGTCGTACCGTGATCGGCACACTGCCTGTGGCCTGAATGATTAGATGTCAACATTAGCACAGGAGTATGCACTTCTCCACTGTCATCATTATGTTTACCGAAGGAAAACATACTGTTTTTGCTGTTTCCTCCTCTTCTTCTTCTCCAAACCAATAAGGTCAATGACCTGAACCAGACGTCATCATGGTAACTGGTGTTGGGTTACATCATGTTGCAACTTTATAGCAGGAGACTCCTGTCACCATATATATGAATGTGTTTAAGTAATATGTAACAGACCAGACCATATGCGAAGATAAACATTATGAATTTGCTAAGCAAATATTTACCCTTCTAGTATTCTTCTAGTAGTACTCTATCTGTTATTTACCCATGCCAACTCAAATTTCCTGGTTCCCAGATATGAAAAATGGTTTCCTAGTCTTACCATGGACTCCCTGCGCAGGTCTGAGTACATGCGAGCCACCTTGTCCTGGTCCATGTTGTGCAGTTTGGGGTGAACCTTCTCCTTACTGTAGATGACATACTTCTTAAGGAGGTCCTGAGGAACTGGCTCCACTCCTGAGGTGGTCGGGGGCATCTCCTGGAGACAAACAACAACGTCTTAAATTTCAGGACAACACCAAGACAACTACAGCATGACCTCTCAGCTTTAAGCACAACTTAAAGGCATCCAGTGCAGTTTTTAGGGCTTGGAAACCAGATTTGTAAAGTCAATAGTCTAGTCACTTATCTACATACAGATTTGAAACCACCCTATCCCAATGTATATTGACCCTCACGGAGCAAAAATACCCAAAATTCTGACGGAAAATGGTTACTGGAAGGGCCCTTCATTGACTTTTAGGGTACCACCCAAAAATACAGTAGTGTCAATATCATAAAGATTGCATTATTCAGAATATTTCCAGTTTTGCTGCTCTGAAATCGCATTGGATGCCCGTAAGGGTTTAAGCAATACGACCTAACACCTGAGATTACCTTGTATGCCCACAACAGAGTTCTACAATGTTTGTAAAGTTTACCTGAAACATAAACAACTGTCTTGTAGTCTCTCTTCTGGCTTTTATCGTTCTACTTGACTCTTGGTCTTTCTACCTATAAAAGATACGCTGTAGGCTTACCTGTTGCACTCCATCTTCCCCACTGTTGGAGGGGTGGTGTCTGATGTGACTGTTTACAACAAATCTGGCCAACAATTCGTCCTGCAGTAAACAAACAATATTACATCTTAGCAACAAACCCATCACTCATAAACTTCACAATCACAAATATTAAGGGCTCAAGTACAAGCACAAATATTAAGGGCTCAAAATATTTGAAATGATGTAGAACTGTACAGTACATCTGGTACAGACCTGTACAGGGTCCACCGTATCCCTCACCACACACAGGATGTCAAATCTGGACAGGATGGGCTCTGGGAGGTCCACCTGGAGCAACAATATCATTCAGTTAAAACAAGAAAACTTATCACATTATCGTAAATATTGCTCACTAATGAGTTGGTCTTATGTGGTGATAACAGGAAATACAAATGTATTGTATAACAAACTGATACATGTTCACTGTTCTGCTGAAATTCTCTTTGCAACAGTAGTAAAACTAGTATTGCAACTAGTAGGCAACCTTTCAGAATGGAATATCTTTGTAAGGTTACACGTTTTATCACCAAATTAAAGACATTATGATGCAAGGGAAATCATGATCTTTCCAATGACATGTAAAAGTTAACTGTATCTTCAGTAAAAAAAAAAAGTTAAAAAATTGGATCTCCAAGATGGCTGCCTTGAAATCAGGAAACTGAACTTCCCAGTTCAAACTGACCAGTGTTAAGTGTCCTTCCAATAAACCTATTAAATTATAGAAGCATCAAGTCTCACATTTTCAGCAAAGGTGAGGGAGGGGTCGTAGCGACCCCCGATGGGGTTAGCGGCAGCGAGGATGGAACACCGCGCCTGTAGGGATGTGACGATGCCTGCCTTGGAGATGGAGATGGTCTGCTGCTCCATGGCCTCATGGATACTGGTACGGTCAGCATCGTTCATCTACAGAGATATCAGAAAATTAGAACAGATCACAATCTTAGTGTAAATCTACAGATGTAAGACACACTCTGGGTTTGAAATGCCAAAATCTCTCTATCCTGTTTAACATGATTTTCCCCCTAGAATTGGGGGTTAGACTGGGGGTTTTTGAAGCAAGATTTTTTACAGCTGGATGCCCTTCCTAACGCCAACCCAAACCCTAGTAGGGCCCAGGATCCCCTATCTGAGGGGGGGAAATACGTGTTAATTATAAGTGCCTTTCTCAAGGACACAACGTCTGGGTGCAACCCTGGGGATTGAACCTGGGTCTTCTTGCTTGACAGTCGGATGCTCTACCACTACACCACACAGACGCTACAAAATGTCAATGGAAACATTCTATGATTTTATTCCCTTGTGTTCTTTTGTGTTCTCACCGAGTCAGTCACTCACTAAAACTCGCATTCTCAAACCTGTCAATGAGACAGAAAGTTACTGGCTGGCAGAAGGCTCATTCATTCTTCACTCTCTCACCTTGTCAAACTCATCGATGAGACAGACGCCCCTGTCGGCCAGCACCAGGGCTCCGGCCTCCAGTGTCCACTCCCTGCTGACCGGGTTCCGCTGGACATACGCCGTCAGACCCACCGCCGATGCACCCTGGCCTGGAGAGGAGGAATGATCAAGATTTAGAATGTAGAAATGTATGTATAATACCAAGAAAGACAGTGGAAAGCAATGATGTATTGCAAAAATTAAGGCAACACATTCACAAGCAGTGACATTATCATAAAAATTCCAGAAGTTTAAAGTCACATCATGCTATTTCCAGTCACACTAGTACTACATGTATAGTAGTAGTAGTAGTATTACTGTAGTACTAGTAGAAGCAGCAGTCGTAGAAGTAGTAGCAGCAGTAGTATAGTATAGCAGCAGCAGTAGCAGCAGTAGCAGTAGTAGCAGTAGTAGTATTAGTATTAGTAGCAGTAGTATAGTTTACAGTTAATCTGCTACGCTTCCTTCCTTCTGGTACCATCTGCAATATTTTAAATGGTCAGAAAACACTTAGCTGATAAGCAAAATCTTGACCAGTAATTTTGTTCGAGTAAAATTAAGATGCCTGTCATTAAGTTCAAACCCTACCTGTAGTGAAGACAGGCCGGTGTGCCGTCTTCTCCACATACTTGAGGAACTGAGACTTGGCCGTCCCTGGGTCACCACACAGCAGGACGTTTATGTCTCCTCGTACCTTGTGCTTCTGGCCTGAAGACACAGAGAACCAATCATGACTAGAAAGATAACATTTGCAAAGCAAATGCATAATGATATTGTTTACCTTCGTATATATGGTCTGCTCTGTTATAGTGTTAATTCTTACTCAAACACATTCATATATATGGTTAGACAGGAGTCTAAATCTCTCCTGCTATAAAATTGCAACATGATATAACCCAACACTAGGTACCATGGTGACAGACGTCTGGTTCAGGTCATTGACCTTATTGGTTTGGAAGAAAAAGAAGAGGAAACAGAACAAAAACAATATATTTCCTTCGCGTGATCGGTAAACATAATAATCTGTTAAACACGGGTTTATCATTGCATGTAGACATACATGTAAAAACTGGGAGACAGGAAACTATGGAACAGTTTGTGGAAGGCTATCATACCTGGATTTTTGGCTTCTCCTCCAAACAGAGCCAAAGCCAGGGCTCTCTTGATGTCATCATGACCGTATATGGAAGGAGCCATGCTGGCAAATATCTGTAAGAAAAGCATGGCAACATTAGACTAGTGTTTCAAAGGAATCAAAAACCTAACACAAAGATATATGATCTGTTCATATGAAGCTGTAAATTACAGTGATTTTGGCCATGATATTTGACTTCTATAATACATTTACATGTAGGTACATAATTATGCATTACTGGCTGAGAGAAATATAAGCCACATGGTTCTACTTGCTAATGATTTTCTCCAAGCTCTATGTACGAGTTCAAGCAAAATAAACTTGTTCCACAAACGTTCTACCTTCTCTCCGATGCGTTCATCCTTGGAAAGCGCCACAATGGCCTTGACATCGTCGTCTGTCAGGCTACTGACGGCCAGTTTGTCATCCTTCTTGGTGATGTAGTTGGCCTGGATGACAGTGGCGAACACCGGAAAACCATTCGCCATGTTCAGGGAGCCGTCATAGTTGTTGTGGTAGATGCCGGTAAGTTCCTGCAATACAAGCAAAACAAAGTGTTGGCGATCATGAACCACAGTCCATAAGTAAAAGATACAGATCAGAAATTATTACACTAAATATATGAAAAAAAGCTATTTGGGTATTCAAATGTGGGTTCATTCAGCACGTTGACAGAACGTACTGCACCTGCGCAAAACCCAGATTTTTCACGGTTTTCGTCAGGTTTTAGGTCAACGTTGCATCAGAATTTTGCCTGTTGCAGAAGATATCTTTTCTGACTTAACATTTGGAAACTACAGATGGAATGGTAACCTTATATGCACAAATACGACCTTATGTGAGACGTCCTATACATACGTCCTATGCACAATACATTACGGGTTTTGCGCAGGTGCAGTATGTTCTGCCAGCGTGCTGGTTCATTCCAAGTTTACTTACAATCTCGTCCCCAGGTTTACAGGAGTCCACAAGGTCAGCGAGCAAGATGGCGTCTTTGGAGCGCGGCAGACGGCCGGCGGCGACCTTCCCCGGGCTCTCCTGGATGGTGATTCGCTGGTAGTTCTGGTACACCGTCTGGTAAGTGATGAAAAGTTGTACAATCAGTTATCAAACATTGACTTGGAGAACAAAAGTGTCCTCATGCAAGTTTTACTTGTTAAACTGTATTGTATACATTGGACCACAAGTTGGATCACTTAGAGATTGCCAAAGTCAAGCAAAAGAAAAAAAAGATAATCTCTAATTACCAACCCGAATTTTTACAGGACTGAAACAGGAAACACAACATTTTTTCCCTAGGCCGTAACCAGCGTGAAAGTCCTACCTGTTCCATGTTGATTTCAAACGGCCCGTTGGACTGGCACTCAGGACAGGAGCCCGGCTTGACCTCCTGGTTCTGTGTCTGGTAGAAGGGGCCGAGCACGAAGCTGCACTTCTGACAGTCATACTTGATCATGGACAGCTGGGGCAGGATTCCTGTGGTGCTGGTCACCACTCCGCTAGTACGGATCAGCTGGTTCAGATGCAGCTGTCTGTGGGACAAAAACTACTATTTTACCTCCTCCTTCAGGGCTCGAAAATCCTTATTTCAGGTATGTGCAAAATTGCACGTTTGCAAACATTTTAGGTGCAATTTGAAAAATTTATGTGCAAAATTGTATTCATTTTAGTTGCTCTACAACTGTTTTCCACCTGGTTTGAAAATGGTACTAGTATACGATTTCTTTTTCCAGGCCTGGTGACTCAGGGGAAGGATCCTGCTAAAATTATGTGAACATTTTGCATGATGTTTCAACTTAAAAATAAAAAAAAAATGAAAAGCTTTCAAATAAGAAGAAATATCAAGAGCAATAAATTATTTTTATTTTGCATATCTGTTTCTCTTGATTATTGTGCACGACATGAGTAAAATATGCTTATAAAAATAAGTTATGGCTATTCCTATCATGGATTTGGGTCAAATGTCACCCAAATGTGTACGGGACTGATATAAACTAATGTAAGGATACAATATACACCCCCACAAACTATTGGACCAGTCCGGTCAGAGGTCACGGACTGCACATGTTCTGACAAGAATACATTTCATATCCCAGCACTTCTCGCATCTTCATTCCTGGAGTGATTACTTATAAGTTCCAATATTTTCACCAACTGGACACTTATATTGGTGGCAGCGGTGTCTGGCTTCGAACTCCCGCCAGCTCTGTCTTGTGGATCGCATTTGGAGCACATTGCCGACCGACGTTCGAGCGCCCCCCTCCCCCACCTGGTTGACTCGTGTCTACCCTGCTCTACCAAGACTCCAGGTATGGCTAACCTCCGTCCGTTTACGCTAGAAGACGATGAGGAAATTACCTTTCCACGGCTGCGACCACTGTTGTCACCTTCAGAAATTTCCCCCATTCAATCCCGTGGCGCATCCGGTGTCCGAACTGCAACCACCCTCCCAGGCGCCCTCCCACGTACAACACCACAGGTGGGTCCCACACCACTGTACAATCAGTATGCTCAGTCTGCTTACGCTACAGGATCTTTTCCTGTTAGGGGTACCGTGCCCACAGCCACGTCTGTTGCTGAATCCAACACTCATGGGACCAGCCCTGCCGGGGCTTCTTACCACCAGGCTCCACCCCCTGCCATGACTCAGGACACCACCAACCAGCAACCCTCGTCAGACCTCCGCCTCAAGACAAGACTGCCGCCCACATTTAACGGCACTGATGATGACTTCACCTTGTGGCTCAACAAATTTGACCTTTATGCCACTTCCCAGAAGTACACCCCTGAGGAACGTGCCATGGCCCTCCCAACTTTCCTTGACCACCATGCCCTGCGTTTCTACCTTGGTTTGCCGAGGCAGGCCCGTGCTACCTATTCAACACTGACTCAGCGCCTGGCCACTGCCTTTTCCAAGGAACACTACATTTACACGTTCCGCCAGTCGCTCCAGGAACGAACACGCCAACCTGGAGAACCCTTGATCGTATTTGCACTTGATCTACGCAGGTTGGTAAGCCAAGCCTATCCTGAGTACAACGAAGCAGCGGTTGAGGGGCTTACCTTGGACTACTTCTTCAGGGGAATTGATCCTACCATCCGCAGACGGCTTCGCGAGGTGCAGGCCACAACAGTGGACCAAGCAGTCAAAACCGCTACCATGCTGGAACAGGCCGCTACAGCAGCTGCATGGGAGGCCAACAACGCTCATGCTGTCGATCCTACCTTCCATCACCCCGCGGTGAGTGCCGTCCGCAACGATACCTCCCTACACCGTACTGTTGCTGACCTGGCCCGCCAAGTATCAGACTTGACAGACCTCTTGAAACACCACCGCATCTCCCCCACCGATGACCCTCCGCGGTCCACGTCTCCTTTCCGTCCCCGATCCAGAGGGAGATCACCGTTCCGCTCATCAGACGCCAGCCGACGTTCTGCTCGCTCCCCTTCTTGGGACAGAACCTCACGTCGCCCTTCTTCTAGAGACAGGGACTACCACCGTCCGTCTTCCGACCGTTACCGTGCCCGCTCGCCTTCCTGGGAGCGTGATTCCCGACCTCCTTCCACTGATCGTCGCCAGAGTCGGTCTCCATCTCGCTCGGTACGTTTCGCATCATCTTCCACACAGGGAAACGACCCTCTGCTGGCACCACGGGCCGACCGCCAGTAGATCACTCCCAGGCCCGCCACGCCTCACCTACTGCTCACACTACAGCAGTCCTCGACGGACATGCCACCCGCATTCTTATAGACACGGGTTCAGCCATATCTCTAATCAGCGAAACCTTACGTGATACGATTCCTTCTCTCCGGCAATCCCAACTCAAACCTTCCTTCACCACAGCAAAATCAGTCACCGGTGAACCACTTGATGTCCTCGGCGTGTTGGACATCCACATCCGTATTGGTAACTACGACACCTGCCACCCCGTCCATATTGTGCGAGGGGCTGACCAGACTGCCCTGTTAGGATGGGACTTCTGCGTCTCCAACTGCGTAATTCTTAATGCCAGTAGAGGTACCCTCACGGTAGGGGACGAGATTGTGCCTCTCCTGACGGACACAGAACTGATTCCACAAGTCTGCAACGCATCCGTGTGCCGGATCACCACAGTCCCACCCCACGCGGTGATGGCCGTTCCCATCACCCTCACTCCTCGGGATGCCCATGGGGTTTCTCTTCCCACGTATGTTGGCATGCTTGAACCTCGCCAGCACGACGACCGCGGCCTTGCGGTGGCCCGTACCATTGTTACTACAGACAGTTCTCAGGCCTATGCTCAAGTAACCAATACCTCAGATAAACCCGTGGTTCTCCAGCCAGATACGCCCATGGGTTCCTTTTGGGCCCTCCAAGACGATGACATCGCAGATTGCCTCGGGCCATCTCCGCCCGCGGTAGCTACAGCAGGCCCACCCATTGACCTCAACGAAACTGACCTCTCCTCGACGCAAGCTGAACAGTTGCGGAAGCTGCTGGACAACTACTCCGATGTCTTCAGCACCGGACCTAGGGACAGGGGTCGAACTAACCTCACCACTCACCGCATACATACGGGTGACTGTCCGCCTATCAAACAAAGACCACACCGCACACCTATCCACCGTCAAGCGGAAATCCACAGACAAGTTGACGCCATGCTGGCAGATGATGTCATAGAGAGGAGCCAAAGTCCCTGGGCCTCTCCGGTGGTGCTAGCTCGTAAGAAGGACGGCTCGTTCCGCTTCTGCGTCGATTACCGCAAGTTAAACCAGGCGACCATCAAGGATGCGCATCCCCTTCCCAGGACCGATGATGTCATAG
>NW_017804020.1:3835355-3869360 GCF_001625305.1 Branchiostoma belcheri | reverse complement strand
TACGATGGAAACGCCATCGACGGGGCCGACCCCCGTTCAATGACATCCAGCACAAAGGACGCTATCTAAAGTCCCTGTGGCACCAATACCCAAACTTGACCGTCAAGGGCGGAATCCTCTACCGCCGATGGAGGCCCGCCTCTCGTCTACTACATCAGCGTGTTGCGCCCAGAGCCTTGGTACCAGCCATTCTACGAGAAATGCACAACGGACCATTCTCCGGCCATCTGGGCCCCGCCAAGACACTACGACGGGTATATATCCGTTTTTACTGGCCCGGCATGACACAAGAGGTCAAGAAGTGGTGCAGAGCATGCGTTCCATGTGCCACAAGGGCAACGCCAACACCGACAGCCCGGGCACCCTTAAGGCCAATTCGGGCCGACCGACCCTTTTCCAAGGTGGCCATGGACATCACCGAACTGCCAACATCCAAGCATGGCCACCGCTATTGCCTGGTCGTACAGGATTTCTTCACAAAGTACGTCAACGCCTACCCCTGAAACGCCAGGACGCCGCGACGGTGGCCAACGTACTTTTCACGGATTTCATCCGTGAACATGGCATCCCACAAGCCTACATTCCGACCAAGGCCGGCAGTTTGAAGCGGATACTATGAGATCCCTTTACAAGGCACTGGGCATAGAGAAGACCCCGTTACAACCGCCTACCACCCACAAGGGGACGGCTTGGTGGAAGCGGTTCAAACAGAACACTGAAAGACATGCTCTCCAAATACGTCTCCACCACCGGTGATGACTGGGATGATCATCTCCCCCATGTCCTGCTCGCCTATAACACTTCGGTGCATGCCTCAACAGGCTTCACACCCTTTTTCCTCACCCATGGGAGGGAAGCGAACTTGCCGGCAGATGTGATATTCGGCCAAACCCGCAGGCATCATCAACCGTCACCTCAATGGCCTACGCCCGGTCCTTGGCGTCCAGCCTCCGGACAGCCTTCAAACAAGTGCGGCAAAACACACGGCAGGCAAGCAACAAACAGAAGTTGGCCTACGACGTCGACGTCTCGCACAAGCCCTATCAGGCTGGCGAACGGGTATGGCTCCACGATCCCACTACCGTACGACAGAAGCTGAAGCCCAAATGGAAGGGGCCTTACACTGTCATAGAGCGGCTCCTCCAAGACGGTGAACCAGGCGTCACGTATCGGATCCAAGACACCAAGGGCCGAAAACAAATAGTCCATTACAATAGGCTAAAAAATGCCATACCCTACCTCAGCGGGATCATGCTGTGAACTTGCGGGCCGCACCAGCGACGAATCAGCGTGACACCTCCAACCCGCCGTCACCAGCGGCGAATCAGCGTGACGCCTCCAACCCGCCGTCCCGGGGGACTGGCGTGACAACGAGAAGAGGTCGTCGGGTGCGACCACCGTCCCGATACGACGACTTTGTGGCTGTTAGGGACTGACACCGCCCTTCATCCAGCTCTACATGTATTCACCCCTTGATGGACAAGGGTCTTTGCAGGACATATTGCTGCGTTGCGGAGATTCATGGGATTACCCGCAGACACATGACTGTGCAGGACATATTACTGCGTTGCGGACCCATGGGATTACCCGCAGACCAGTCCTTCTGCCGAACTTGACTATTAGTGGGCAGAACTGGACCAACCAGCCTGCAGAACTGAACAGTTCTATACAACTACATATATACCTAACGTTATATATTTTTCTTGTTGTTTCGTTATCCCATTATTGTTATTCGCCATTATATTCTGTAGTTAATTAGTCGTTCCAACAATGTTACATAGTTGATATATTCACCACGTTATGTATCGTTAACTTCAGGAGAAGTTAAGTTCTTCTACATAGGGGGGAAGCGTGTAAGGATACAATATACACCCCCACAAACTATTGGACCAGTCCGGTCAGAGGTCACGGACTGCACATGTTCTGACAAGAATACATTTCATATCCCAGCACTTCTCGCATCTTCATTCCTGGAGTGATTACTTATAAGTTCCAATATTTTCACCAACTGGACACTTATACTAATGAATAACCTTTTGCAAGCAGGGGTTTGGCTTGAAAGGTGCCAAAACTGAAATTACTTTACTTGTCCTTTAAAGACATAAACCCCAAGACTTCAAGTTCACCGTCCCATGGAGATCTGACCTGAGTGATCTCAGCTCCTCCACCAGCGGCAGCTCAGCGATGCGCACGTGGATCTCCTTGGCGATGTGGTCGTACTTGGGGAACATGGACAGAACAACTTCCTTCGCTGCCTCGTCCAGAATCTTCAGCATCTCGGCCGGCGCCTCGGGCAGGAAGTACGCCAAGACCTGCTCCTCGTTAGCCAGGATGTTGTAGTCAATTACCAGACTCTCCTTGTTGTCTGGAATATGAAAAAAACAAGTCAATAAGAGATGGCAAACTTCACCCTCTTACCCACACTATCCTCAAACCTTTCCAGTCCTTCATAAAACAAAAAAACAGATGCATACACAAGAAGAAAGCATATTTCTCTCCCTTGGGATGAACATGTAACGCGGGGTCGTGTGTCGTAATGCCTCAGACCCAAGAGGTCCTGGGTTCAAATCCTGCCCAATGCCACCGATTTTGTGCCTTGGGAAAGGCACTTTACATGACTTTCCTCACTTCACTCAGGTGGAAATGAGTGCCTAGCTTTGGTTAGGGACATCCCTTGGATAGGACTTTACCTGGAGGTCCAGTGTTCGGAAGAGCCACACCCCACGCACGTTAAAGAACCCACCACGCTTATCGAAAAGAGTAAGGGACCTTTCTGGTGTGAGTGGTTCAAACCTTACAGTCGTATGGCCGCACTCAGCGTCGTATTGAGGTCACCGCAGTTAGGGCAGAATGGCAGCCGCTCCAGACCCTTACAGACATGTAACATGTTAGCAAAGTGTCACTACTTTTCTTCTTCTCCTCAGAAAAGAACAAATTGTGTTTAGCACACTCACTTTCACACATTTTCCTGATCTTCTCGCGGTAGACGTTCTTGCCCGTCTCATCGCAGTAGGAGCGGAGGAAGTTCTTGAAGCGGTTGTAGATCTCGAGACGTGGCGCTGCCATGGACACCCACTCCCTAACGGAGTGTCCCTTCATATCCTCCAGGTTCTCTATACTCTCTATCATCTGTGGGAAAGGATATAAAGGAAGGGCTAGATGACTAACTACCACATTGAGTGTCCCGTCATACACTCCAGGTTCTATACCTAGAGTTCAATCGTTTCTAAGGACAAATATATATCTCATAACACATGTTTGATAAAGCATGCCCAGAGTGGACTTGCTCTGATGTGCGTTGAGCAGCACGTTGGCAGAATGTACTGCACCTGTGCAAAACCCTGATTTTTCAGGGGTTTTGTGTATGACTGGTCAACATTGCATCAGAATTTTGCCTGTTGCAGAAGATAACTTTTCCAACATAACATTTGGGGAAACTACATTCGGGATGTTAACCTTATATGCGCAAATACGACCTTATATGAGACATTCTTCTTAAGTCCTATGTACAATACATTAGTTTCACACACTGCCCAGGTGCAGTACATTCTGCTGACATGCTATGGTGAGCAAGATTTAAGTTGTATTGAGTCCCTACCTCCTCATCCTCCCCCTCCAGCCCCTCGGCTGCCTTCTCCGCCAGACGTCTCCTCCTCCTGGGTACCGCTTCATCCTCCTCATCACTCTCATCTGCAGGGAAACATCATTTTATCAGCCAACTACCTCAAACCATCACAGGAATAAGCAATTACTACACAACTGCAAATTTCTAAACCAAGCATCATTCTTCCCTTTAATTACTGTACCATACCAGGCCGTTAAGTTGTTGCCATTTTACAGTTACATGTACTATCATCCACTATAAATGTGACTTCACTGGAATTCAGACTAATTATGTTTACTGAAAACATACTGTTTTTGCTCTGTTACTTCTTCCTCTTCTTCTCCAAACAAATAAGGTCAATGACCTGAACCAGACTGCCTATCACCAAGGTAACTGGTGCTGGGTTACATCATGTTGCAATTTTATAGTAGGAGGGATTTAGACTCCTGTTATGTATATGAATGTGTTTGAGTAAGAACAGAGCAGACCATGTGCCACAATAAACATTACGGATTTGCTTTGCAAATGTTACCTTTCTAGTATTTCATGTGTTTTACTAATTTCAATTTTTCTTAAATGAGGAAAACAGTAACATACCATACAGCAGGCCTCTGCGCATGCGGCCAGAAATGCGCCCCTCCTCCCTGTCGCGTTTCCTCAGCTCACGCTCCACCTCGGCACGCTCGCCAAACGAGAGCTCCGAGTACTCCTCATTGTCATCCAGGCCCTCGCGGTCGTACACATCCAGCTCTGGGATTGGACGGTAGTCCCTGCAGTTCACAAAAAATGCATTGTACATAAATTATAAGGTTTATGTGGTGCACAGTGACACCACAAAGCTTGGGTTAAGATACGTAACTTTCAATATGTAACTCGCATAGTTGAAGCAATGTTCAAATCACAGTGGTAGAAATACTTTTTTTCAGTGTTCTGCAATACTGCAGAATGTCAACATTTTGTTCTGCAATTCGGAAATACTTTCTGCAAATACACACTTAAAAGTCTGGACCTACAAAAATGTAAACCCATGACATATACAATATTGCATGTTGGCAAACATTTTACATGCAATTTGAAAAATACATGCAAAATTACTTCTATATTATAGATATAGTTTTCTTCATTTTTCTTCTGCAATAATGAAAATGTCTCTGCAAAACCCAGACTGCAGGTGGGTATTTCGAACACTGTAAGCTAGATCATTTCACAACACCGACATTTCTATGTGTTTAAATGTCAGAAGTTATTCCATGGTACTGACGTTTCCATGCGATCTCCGAACAGTTCCTCCCCATCCTCCTCCTCCTCCTCCAGGACGGGTGCATCCTCGTTACCCAGCAGCCCCTCTGATTCGTCCTCGAAGGGCGGGAGGTCTCGGGTGGGGCTGGTGCCACGGCTGGGGCTGGTGCGGGGGCTCCCCACCGGTGGGGAGAAGGGCTCCGAACGCTCAGAGGATTGATCCTGTAGATAAGGTTAACACACGTTAACATTACATGATGTTCTGCATTAAGAGGGCCTGCTTGGGGGTTAGTGATTAGGAATAGTGCAAAATTTTTGCTGCTGATTACAAATTACGTTTAAGTCTCAGAGCTGATTACGACTTGTGGCTAATGTACTATTACGAATTATGATGATTTTTTCGGAGGCTGCCGACGGATTACAAAGACTAAAAAGCCTTATTACGTCTTACGAAAAAGGGCATGCAGGGTTCTCCCCAGGAAGAAACACAGCATACATGTAGGTAACGGGGTCATTTTATCACCACAGTAGTAGTGATGATATTGTTGCATTGTATGCTTTAAATTTGATGCATTTATCATAAAGTTGGTCATATTAGCAAGTTTCCATGTGTTGAAATATCGGGATTTTTACAAATCAGAGTAGGGAATTCTCTACTTGATGTGTATGAAAAAATTTAAACGACTGAAACAATGATCTATGTGAATCTTGAGCTTATTTAGTGCACATGGCATGAAAGGATTTAAATTCAGCTTTAAACATTAAATACCTACAAGTCGGCTTTTTACTTTAAACATTAACATAGTTTCAGGATGTCAAAATCGATTATGAAATTCTAATTTATACTCACAGGTTTCCAATTACCCGTAAAAACGACAATGGTACAAGTTTTCCATGGAATATTTTATATAACAGAGACGAGACTGGGTACAAAACACAATGCTATTTACATTTGGTGCAACACGTGAAAAAATTATCCTCTTATTTTTCTTAAAAAACACGAAAGGAGAAGCCGTAAAATTACTATATCCTCATCTACATGAACACAGCAACTTTCCTATGTCTACTACATAATCTAAAACGCCATACAATCGCAGTTATGTCAAGAAAAGAGGCAGAAATCCAACAGGTATACTTACTGCCATCTTGTCTCCTCGACGATTTTGCCGCGGTTTCTGCACACATGATCATTTTTCGCGGGAAATCTAGCTCATGAATATTCACATCCAAAGGTCAGATAAAGAGTTCTCCAGTTCAACATCAATATAGAAGATGCGAATAGAGCTCAACAATCAATCAAAAGCAAAATTTAACGTTAGTATTTGTTCATAGTATGCAAAAGTGCACTTCGAGTTGTAAAATATGCAGATATTTTTGTTTTTACATACGCGTATTGATCGTCTGACCCGAAGAGGTAAATAAATTCACATCATTTAGATATATCACTACGCATATCCGGTCCAGACTTCCCATGATGCCAGTGGCGTGACCCACTTCCGGTGAAAACAGTCGGCACCGCCTCTAAACACGAGAACGTACAGGTTAGTCATATTTCTTCACGTTTGTCAGCTCATTCTGTCGACATATTGTGGCTTTTCTGTGCTTTCTAAGTCTCCTCAGATGCTTATGGATCTTAGGGATACATCCAGGTTAAGTAAGGTGGCAAAGAAACGCTGATATCTTGACAATCCTAAAATGTTTACGTCAGCTCACCTGAGCGGGTTCATCATGCATCAATAAGCCGTATAGATCACAACATGTTGTTGTCTGTCCATATGTTTGTTTAATATATGGCAGTTCGGTAAATATTGGTATTTTGGGCGTGAAGGCTGGGCGCCACGTCATAGAAACGTTCTTATACAAGTTCAGCTTTGAAGGTAAAACATTTAAACGCTAAAAGTCTGAGACCCATCCTTGAGAAACCATCCTTGACACTGTACGAGTGGTGTGATGATCTTGTGACCAGGATGCAAATGAACTCACAATAAACACACTAATCTGACTAGTAATATAGTATAGGAACCATCCTCCTAGGTGTCTGTACTTGTATGTATCTGTATGTATGTACGTCTGCCTTTGAGTTGCTGTTTTTGTTCGGTGACTCCTTTGTCAGAAATCTAATTATGATGGATAAAGTGAGGTTAAATTTCTAACCCGCACAGACTGTCTGGCACCAAAGTCATGTCTAGACAGGCAAGTGTAATTATATATTATGAAAACTTCTTCATTTTGCTCCATGTATATGTAGGAATGTGCAGGATGTATTACAGACAATTACATATACTTTTTAATTCACAAGGGGTCAAACAAATTATCAAGGCATTGGTAGGAAAATATTATTTAAGTTTTTAACTTTATACTTGGTGAAGAAAATACAAAATGCTTGGATTGTCTTATTTTGTCTGTGTATCAGAGAACCTTTCTCCTGACCTTTAACAACTTGTTTAAAGGACAATGGTGTGATGGATGAGAATGAAAGTGCCTGTTGGTTTCATTTCTCATTAAGCCCCTGGAGCTGGTGGGTTTAAGTGCAGTTCCCTAAGTGCTTTCACTTTCAGTTTCTATGGTTACATGGTCATATGATGAGACGTGGGGGTCCTTCATTAGCCTTAATGGATCATGTGATCTTGACTCAGGCAGAGATAGCCTGTAGAGGGCTGCATCAACAAAATAAATTGTTTCTTACATCAAACAAAACATAACATAAAGTGGAAGCTAGCTTCATATTATGAGTCATCGTTTTTCAAACCTGGTATTTCCCTATTGTTGTCAGCTTGTTCTCCTTTAACTGGGAAAGAGGAAAGCCTATGCTGTATGCTTACAATGTTACTTTTATTGCCTTGCAGTTAGCTGATCAACTTTCAAGTCCAAGTAGCAGACAGAAGTAGAAGATGGCAATGGTGCTCATTCCAGCTACAGTGCCCCTTACCACTGTCCCAGGTAAACCTGAATTCACAGATTATGATCAGGACATGTTGTAATAGTACAAATGTACCAAATGTATCATGCTGGTCACAATATAGGCTATGTATTACAGAAAAAAATGAAAAGGCAATTTTAATGTAAATGTCTATGTGAAAAAATTGTGAATTTCTTTTGGTCTTAATCAGCTTTTTAGGCCAGAAAACATGTGTTTATGCCTTCTTTTAACCATGCCTTTTGTGTTATCAGCCTACCACAACATGACAGTAGCCCCAACAGGAATGGTGACTAACTACACCAACACAACATCCATCCCACCACTGGTGGAGCCAGCCAAATGCTTCACACCTCTCATCATGGAGCTCAACAACACAGGGTAAGGACTGCCACTACAGGCACACTGTGGTTTTATTTAGTGTCCTCACAAGGACATTCAACTGTGTGAAAAAGAAACTAGATATACAGATGTACATGATTATACATGTTCATGATTTTGTAGAGGAAAGAGAATTTAAAACTAGAAAGGTAACATTTGCAAAGCAAATGCATATGTTTACCTTCGCATCTGGTCTGCTATGTTAATTCTTACTCAAACACATTCATATATGTGGTGACAGGAGTCTACATCCCTCCTGCTATAAAATTGCAACAGCAACACAACACTAGTTACCATGGTGATAGACTGTCTGGCCCAGGTCATTGACCTTTTGTTGTTGGAGAATCGGAAACAGTATATTTTCCTTCAGTAAACATAAAATGGAAGTAACTACACCTGTAGATGATGATTTAAATTCCACAGAGTAAGAATATAAAGTTTGCTGCACCTGACAGCTGGCTGTAGGGGTGTTTTGCATTCTAACATATGACACTGTTGTTGTGTTCTCCACCATGCTGTGTCCTGCAGGGTCCGTGTGTGGGATGTTGTCCTCCTGGTACCCAACCTGCTCTTCCTCCTCTTCCTCATTGTCAGTTTCCCCAAGGCCAAGGTCAAACTCAAGAACACCAACAGCCCCATCTTCCGAGCCTTCTACATCCTGGTCAGTATACATGCAGTACCAGATATTAGCACGTCGACAGAACGTACTGGGCCTGCGCGAAACCCGGATTTTTCACGGTTTCCATTGAATGCTTGGTCAACATTGCATCAGAATTTTGCCTGTTGCAGAGGGTATCTTTTTCGACATAACATTTGAAAACTACAGACGAGATGTTAACCTTATATACCCGATATTATGACCTTACATGAGGCGTTCTGGCAAAGTGCTATGCACAATGCATTACAGGTTTCGCGCAGGTACAGTACATACTGTCCTGCCGATATGTTCCAGATATTGACTGTTAGGCAACCACTTTCATTCCAGTTCATCCCTAGGGAGATAAGTAAAGGCTCTAGCATATCTCTATGTCTGTCTGTTTGCTTGTGCTTTTGACCTACTAGTACTTGCAGAGCAGTACGGAAATCAAGTGTGATTTGCTTTGTTTGATCATTACTAATTTAGACAAAAATCATGCTTAACATTTTTTGCAGCATGTTTTGAAATGTACCAAACTGGTGAGATACATCCAGCCTAGGCACACTGGCATGGTGTTAACCGAAAAGGTATGTGGGGTTTAAAGGTCCAAAAGTTGACTTTGTTTCCTTCCCTCCAGGTTGTGATAGTGGCAGTGATCAGTGTGTGCCGCTGTGTGGTGTCCATGACAGTCAACGCAACAGCAAGCCTAGGGATTATTACTGACAAGGTTTGGAGACTATTCCTGTCAATGCTTGTTGAACTCACATGTACTTTGAATTCGTTTTTTTTTTTCTTCAGAAAGAAAGAAAACATGTGTCTCACATTTTGATGTGTCCCTTTTATTATTTATTAGGTCCTGTGGATTGTGCTGAGATTTTTCCTGCTGGGGACAGAGATGAGTGTGGTTGTGTTTGGTCTGATGTTTGGTAAGTAGAAGACCTCACACAGAGGGTGCCAAAGAATTCATACAAATTTTATGGAATTCATAACAAATTTTACGGAATACATACGATCCATTACTAGGAAACATACGAATTTTACGGAATACATACCATCCATTACTAGAAACATACAAATTTTACGAAATACATTACTTAAAACAAAAACTTTTTTTGAATTTGTCTTTACTATAGTTGAAACTAACCAATCTTACATGTTGTATGACCTTTCTTTAAACCCTGTTGTTTTTGCCCCCCCCCCCCTAATTCCAGGTCACCTAGATAGCAGATCCAGTATCAAGAGAGTCATGCTAGTCACAAGCTTTTTGGCTCTTGTGTATTCAGTCACACAGGTAAGCATTTTTCTGAAGCAATTTCTGTTTCAGTCTTATTAAGGCCACACCAATTTTATTTGTTGGTTCTTGTTTTTTGATGAATTTCCTGTTTTGTCCAGGGAGTTTTGGAGTTTATCATCCATGACTCCAAGTTCGACCTCCAGGATGAAAACTACAGCCTGTTTGGACATGGAGGGATGGTCTTCTGGTTCACAAGTTCATGTCTCTTCTCACTGGTAAGGTTGGCACTTCTTCTTAGAACATAGAACCATGTCACAGGTGGCCCAGTAGTTAGCACATGTAGTTGATTCTCATCCACAGGAACAGATTTACATCCCAGTTTGATTTTAACATTACTGTCAATTAATTAGAATGGGGCATTAGGTCCACTGTACGTGTCAATCAAGAAGCTATACTATTTTCCAGTACCGTACTTATTGTATGTTCGCATTGTTGTCAACATTATTTTTCCTTAGGCTTAAGCTTAATCAAGGATTCTTTTTTCCTACTCAGGTTTATGTTGGGATTTGTCTCTTGCCATTCACACCTTTGAAAGAAAGATTTCAGTTACCAGGTAAACTTTCATGAACACAATCCTCTAACAGCATTCTTCTGCTTCCCATGACTATGTTATGTGACAGTTCTTAAAGTACTATATTCTGATATAATTACATGACTTAAGAATGTTGTTGTTTTTTTTAGTGAAAGTTAAGTTCATGTAGCAGAACCATATGCAATTGCTTGTATAATATTGCTTTTTTGTCTTCTACTACAGCCAAGAAGTCATTTTACCTGTACTGTGTGGCGCTGGCTGTCCTAAATGTTACCCAGGCAACTGGCAGTATGCTGCTGTATTGTGACATCTGGGATGGCCTCTGGTGAGGGCACACTCTTAGATGTGTTGTACATGCAAGAGATTAACCTTTAATCAATGTTTTTTCATTAAGATAGCAACTTACTATACACAAATGTTCGGCCATATTTGGTCTTCATTTGAAGTCAGTATTCTGATCAAATCATGATTATAGTATTATGGCATATGAATGTAGTTACATTTTGAAAATTGCCAGTGTCCCAAAATTTTAACTGAGTGTAACAAAAATTTTAAATGCTGCATGATCCTGATGTTGTGGTTGTGGTTGTTAATTCCTTATTCCAGCACCATACGTACATGTACATGTATGTTACATAAACTTGTTACTTACACGATATTGTTGTTCCTCAGTGTTGTTGATGCCACCACTCTTGCCTATTTCACCTGTTTTGCACCACTGGTGTACTGGACATTCCTTAGCGAGTTCTTTGGGTAAGTCTAATTAAGGTTTTATGCAAGTGTCTAATATTACACACTGTGCAATAAAGGTCTTCATTATGTTTACCAAAGGAAAACATATTGTTTTTGCTCTGTTTCCTCCTCTTCTTCTTCTCCAAACCAAATAAGGTCAATGACCTGAACTAGACGTCTGTCACCATGGTAACTAGTGTTGGGTTACATCATGTTGCAATTTTATAGCAGAAGGGATTTAGACTCCTGAATGAACAGAGCAGACCATATGTGAAGGTAAACATCATGCATTTGCTTTGCAAATATTACCTTTCTAGTTAATTCCATCATTAACCACCACTTTTTCCCCACCTCCACAGAGACTCCCGTCCCACGTCCCTGAACTTCTCCTACAAGGCACAGGAGGATGAGCAGGACGACGTCCACCTGCCCCAGTCCTACTCCAACCTCAAACTCCCCGACCCCGCCGCCATAAACTACTCGTACGACGACACGCAGATCGACACCTCGGGATCGCCTGATGTCGTTGTGACCAAGACCAACACGGGCAGTCTGGAGAGATGGCAGTACATCAGCAGCTAGTGCTGTGTACCAGTTCGCTGGACCAGTTTCGGACCTGTAAAAATGTTAAGGTTCAAGTCCAAGAAAACCTACAGGTCAAGAACCGATTCGGGAAAAACCATTGTCACATACTCATTTTCTTTCCAAACCACCTAAAACCACTTTGGAGACAAAAGATTGCAAAGTCTGTGCTGCAAAATGACGAAAACATTGCCATTGGGCATCATCAGGTATTGGCCTCCATGTTACATGTATGTGGCCACAGTTTTGCCAAGACAGAATTGCAAGGTTGTCAACATGCAATTTTGGGTTTGAAATTCAGATGTCAGAACAAGACCTTTATGGCCTTGCCAGCGATTGACCCAAAAAAAGACTTCAGTCATCAGTTTTTTGCTAAGGTCAGTCAGTAAGCTGGAAACACAATAGTTTTTCCTGCCATGTGGATAGTCTGGTGCTGTATACAGAGGAAAAAAGTCATGAATGTATTGAGGCACAAAAAATGAAAGTGTAACATTCCTCTTAAAAGAAGACTTCACAATCATCTTTACCTCCCAACATGGTATAGATGCTAGACTATATCATAGTCATGAGACCTTATCCACCCTATATGTGCTGATTCAAGTCACCATATAACACACTGAGACACTCAAGTACAGTCTGAGTTGGATCAACATTAGGTCCAGAGACAGTAGAGGTAGTTGAGTAGTTGATGTGTATAATCATCAAATGTTTTACAAAGATTTATGTATAAAAAACAATATGTATAAAAGAAATATTGTGCAATCTTCATGTTTAAATTGTAAGATGTATTTTACTGATAAAGTACATGTGTATGTTAAGAGTTGTATACTGTAACATTTATGCGGACCAACTTTGGTATAGTCCTATATTACAAAGAATGTGATGCGACAAAGTGCACCTTGCCAGGAGTAATACAAAGCTATCATTTAAACAACCTTCTCACATATATCTTGCAATATGCAGTGTCTTATGTGTATATAACTTTTCTCTTATCTGTGAACTGAACAGACCAACGCAAGTGTTTTTCCCAAAGATGAATAATCGTTTGTATTGAATTGTTGTAAGAGGTGTGTGTAAGTTATGTTTGATTCAGTGTGGTACAACCTTAGGTTGTGTGGTACCTTTTAATAATAGATTAGTTGAATGACACATTGAACAGTATTCTTGTATGAAAAACAAATTAATTGTGGCACTGTGGAAAAGTAGAAAGCAGTCTTTTAAGTATAAATTTAATGGATATTGAGTTAGAAATGTCGAACTCAACTTTCCATTGCACCTTGGTTTGTCAGTGTTACAGTGTGGCCACATTCATTGTAGGCTGTCCTATGACTTTGATGTTGAATTTTTGAGCAGGCTGAGAACCTTAGACAATCTTTCTATAGTAACAATACAGCTTAATTTTGCATGACATATCCAAGATTGCTCTTAGTTTGTGATTGTACTATGATCATTTGAAGAATGTGATCAAGCCCTAACCAAGCCATTTGAATGTTTCAGTCCTGTATTTTGTGTACATATTATGTTCTTTACTTGCAGGAAGTAAAGTTGCACAATTGCATTTATGTCAGTGTGAGGCTAATGTGTGCCCCACATCTTGAATGTCAAAGATGATATGATTAATGTTTTATTTGTTTAATGTGGAAATAACCAGTGTCTGACAAGCCTGAATTTATTTAGCAGATGTTGAGAGTTATCAAAATATCAAGAATGTACTGAAGAAATTAAAAAAGAATTTGAAAGACAACTGTGATTTAGTGAAGTATGCTATTATTATGCAGCATTTGATGCTTATATATTTTAAGAAATACCTTGTTGTCAGACCTGTGTGTTTGATTAAGATGTTAAATTCTGCATTTTTTGTGCATCTATGAGTCTTTGCTGCTGTATGCTTTAATAATATTTGTTACATTGTGTCACATACTTCATCATTATGATTTTCCTACTGTCTGTGGTCTGAAGTATTTAAGTTGTTAAAGGTGCATATTTACAAGACAAGTGATTTTGTCATCAAGAGTGTAAGGTATGGTGTATGACTACAGTTGAACATGAACTTGCCACGTACTTGACCGTTAAACAATACTTAACAGAACACACACCATTCCAAGAAGTTCATATCACGCTTCATGATCTCCAAGATTGATGAAATCCACAATTCGATTAGCCATATCCTTTGCCTGTCCCTGTGGTGGTGGGAGATGTGATCTATTCTGATGCGTACGTAGCGTCGCCTGGCGATACATTAGAGTACTGCACAAATACTGGGACATGTCCTACCCTTTCACATCGCTAGGTGTATGGCATCAAACTGCAATGTTGAAAGAGTAATTATTTTACCGCTCTTTTAAGAGCACCAACCCTTCGGAGATCCGCTAGGGGCGCATTTGAATTAAGTTAGTCAAACACAACTAAGATAGAAAGTGGCAACTAATCTCTAAGCAGATCCTAGGGTGGCAAAACGACAGTATCAAATCGGCCAGGCAATATCCATTGGCCAGAGAGGGTCCATGTGCGACCCAAGGTAGGGGTAGCCACAAAAAAGGGCCATATAAAAAGGTAACGATCTTCCCCATCAACCTCTGATCGGAGAGTAGGTGGCAACGCATTTCCGTCTCGTAAACGGTCGTTATATTTGAAACGGCCATATCGCTGACTGGTAGATGCCATACTCTGAGTCTAAGCGTTGTAGCGAACAACGTATAAAACGTATCAAAAGCAACATTTCAATTGCAAGTGTATACATGGCAGCATCGTCAAAAATAGTAAAATATAATTACTGGAATCTTTACCCACGTGAATTACACTTTGATTGTATCAGGCTTTATTTTATAATTAATCAGTGTCTTGATTTGTCGTTCTTGATTAGTGTTGGTGTTTTATTGTAAAGCACAGATGAACAGAGCAAGGAGATCAGAAAACGCCAGTAATCCAAACGTGGAATCAATTAGAGAAAACCTTGTCAAAAATGATTACGCCCGCACAGTTTATTGCAATCTTAAATTGCTGAGTACAGACGCCAGGGATTAGCATCATTACAAACATCGTAGCCTATTCACCCGACACCCTTCGCTCTTTCTACGAAAATTGCACCGTCGCGTGAAAAACCGTTTTACCGCTGGACTAAACACATTAAAACCCGCTGAGAACGACAGGAATAACATGGCGGACTGTTAGATTACTGTCACCCATGGGGGGCTGAGCAAATTAAGGTTTATTTCACCAGATCAATGGGGGCCTGCATGCCCTTTTCCGTAACGCGAAATCAGGCCTTTTTAGTCTTCGTAATCCGTAGGCAGCCTCCCCAAAAATCAACGTAATTCGTAATAGAACATTAGCCGCAAAGTGTAAAGTCGTAACATCAGCTCTGAAACTTGCGAAAATTTTTCGCAATTCGTGATCACTACCGCCCGCCCCCCATGCAGGCCCTCACCAATGTACGCGTGGTAAAAGGAATGAGTTTAATTGTACAGTATTGATAGGAGTGCAGACAGGTCATATTGGTTACAGTCCAGCCCAATGCAAAATAGTGCAGCACATTGTTTGTTTGTTCTATTACTATAGATATTGATCTCCATTAGTGTTAAATAAATTGCTCACAATTCTTCAAGGGTCAGCAAAGACGAGGGGATGTAAATCATTGTGTGGCTAATACGAGAAGGGGGTTCGCCAGGCCTCCATTCGGGTACGTGATTTGTAGTGAATCACCTACTTCCAGATGGTGTTATTTGGACCATCGCACACCGGGGCATGCCCCTACTCTTTTCGAAAGGTGCGGTAGGTTCTTTAACGCGGCGTGGGGTGTGGCTCTCCCCAAACACTAGCCTGGGTGCCAGACCCATCAGTAGCACACTGGACACAAGTATCTCAGTGAGCTTTTCTTGTGTCCAGTGTGCTATGACGGTCTGGCACCCACGCTACCCAAACATATGACCTCCAACGTCCTATCCAAGAGACGCCCCTTACCAAAGATAGGCACTCATTTTCACGTGTGAAGTGAGGAAAAGTTGTGTAAAGTACCTTTACCAATGGTATAGCATTGATGCATGTTGGAGGATTCGAACCCAGGACCCATTGATTCTGAGCCAAACCTTTATGCCACACATTCGCACATATGGCTCACTTCGTCCTCTGGGCAAACTGTATTTGGGTCAAGGCGAGCCTGCAAATCTAGAATCCTGAGTTGACGTTCAATACTCGCTTAATGGATGTTCTATACCGGGAACCTCGAGGCCCGATTGCCCATTATTGCCACCTACAAGGTACATCAATTCCGGTGCTCTGAGCACCTGAAAAGTAGACTTAATTTTCTGCTGAATGGCTGATGAGTCTGAATGGGAGATGAGCAGTTTGCCAAAACTTCAAAGGGCCACCAATGACTATCTCTCAATAGCATTGGGAATCTTTATAACCTTGTAGCCCTTATAACGGAATCCTTACCCAAGCGGTTTACACTTAAATGGGGGTTAGATCTTCGCTTTAGCTATAGACTATTGCTACCGTTTGTGTTACAAAAGTTTTACTATCAAATGTTCTTTTCAATTAGCCCCTAGGCAATATTTTGCAATAAGCAATTATTATTAATCAACAAACAGGATGATGCAAGCAAACTGCTCCTTTTGGAACGTGCGTTAAAGCATATACGCCCCTGGCAAGAGTTTACAATAAGCAAGAGTACGATAAATCATATTTGCCCTTAGGCAAGAGTTTATAATTAACAATTTATACCACCAATGAATAGTGTATTGGAATTGAGAAAGGATGTTACCTATGGAAAACGGTGCTTAAAGAAGGTAAGACTTAAATATATCCAACACAATTTCAGCATGGCGGACAATATTCTGGATGAGGAAATCTGTCTGATATTGGAATATTTCTTCTTCGGTTATTTCTTAGCACATTTTCGTCATTATTTCATACTGGAAGCGTTTGAACTAGCTCTAAAACAAGCCACACTAGGAGTCCTTATATTTTGTGGTTATCACAAATAAATAGCTAGAGCCAGTCTACCATACGAAACAAGCAAGCGTCATCCGTCAGCGACATCACACTCTAGCTTTCCTCACTGATATCAGTATGGGATAGGGTTGATTAAACTTACTACATGAATAACCCGAAAATTGAGAGTCCAGTCTTACCACCTTGAAAACGCTGTGGATGGCTTTAATCAACCCGGCCGCCCGACTGGTGTGAAGTGATTTGAGGTCAGTAGAGTAATGATGAAGGATGGGGAGTCAGTGGCAGGGTCACTTCGTGGTTCTTGATCAATGTCCACGATGTCATTGGATGTCTGGGGACGATGCTGTTGCCAGGATACCGCTGACGTGCACATATATCAATCGGCAAAGTTTACAGAACTGCGTAAGGCCACAGCAAGTAAATTTTATGGATGACATCCTCCACAGACCCCAAATCCAATGCGACAGGGCGAAACAAACAGGGCGGACCAAACAAAACAAGATTCCTACATTCAAATTTTGACAACAGATAAACATTGTCAAACTAGAAAAATAAAAGTTTTCAATCATTGTACAAATGATTTTGATTCTGTGGGAACATCAGAATTAAATACAGCACTGCATCAAAGTAAAAGACAAAACAATAAATCTAAGACAAAACAATAAATCAGAGTTTTGTCTTGTCTCCTCTCTTCATATTTATCTGCCATCCACGTTGCATGGTAACAGACATCTTTGCCCATTTTCGGCAAAAATTAATGCGCGCGCTGATGTCACCCATAAAAATGACTTGCTATGGCCTTAGGGAACTTGAAGCAGTCATAAATCAAGTACGACAAGGTACGGTCCTTTATCATGACTACTAAGCAAGTCCAATCCCACGTATTCGATCTCTAGAATCTATGACCATGTACAGGTGACAGCGATGATGAATTAAAGCAAACAATTGTGATGATGAAAGAATATCATTAAATGCAGTTTAGAATGGTATGTCATCTTTTATTACAGAAGAATATGCCTATATCTTTATACCATGTACTATTGTTAAAAGTGAAGTGTTTTGTACATATACGTATATCCAATAAAGGTAACCATGTCTAAATTTCTTTCTTAATTAAGTGTATCTCTATTTATAATTTTAGTTAGTTCGTTTGCTATAGGCTACGGCAATATGTATAGTATATATAGTATCTATTTATCACCAGTGGAATGTCTGTAGACACCGTAGAAAGTTCGTATCTTG
Source organism: Branchiostoma belcheri (assembly GCF_001625305.1). Classification (NCBI taxonomy): domain Eukaryota; kingdom Metazoa; phylum Chordata; class Leptocardii; order Amphioxiformes; family Branchiostomatidae; genus Branchiostoma; species Branchiostoma belcheri. Next base: position 3,851,247 of record NW_017804020.1, on the reverse strand, counting down.
TAGAAAGAAAAAAATCAGTTTTCAGTAACTAGTCTACATGTAGATTCTCTGGAATGTATGTAACATCTACATTGGACTCCGCAGGCAATCCAAATCCAATAGAACAGGTCTAAGTCATTTTTGCTTCCAGTAACACCTAATACCAGAGACAGCAGTCGCTAAGATGCCCGCTCAACTTTCCCAGGGGTCGATATAATGGTCGAACAAAGCTTCCCATCAGCAGTAAAAGTCACCAGTGCTTTAGACTGTCTTCAGTTGATCCAGCATGTAAAGTTATACAATTGAAACTTTATGTGCCAGAACCTATTCCGTACGGACGGAATGACCACGCGTAGCCATTTCCAGGGCTAGTAACAACCTCTAACCGTTGACTAAAGAATTATTTCAACCCCTGATGTGGTAAAAGAAATATGTATAACGTCTTGGCTAGTGTCATAGCTATTCTGTACCAACCTACTACTGGTCATTAACACTCTATTACTATGATAACGTATTCTTAGTCGTAACACGTTTTGCTCTACAAAAATAGAGCGAGACATTACATATAATTTTCTCCAAAATTAACGTTTCTAATAAAACGAACTCGGATGATTCCGACCCTTCACACACATTGGATGATGAGTAGTGCTACTGTCTAAGGCTAATGTTAATCGAATCTTTAATTTTGTCTGGTAATAAATGTTACTAGTATCGAGTCCGAATATCATAATCGCCGCAAATTGTTGATTAATTTTGAAAAATTTCAGCAATTTTGATCCCATTGCACGCCAACAAGAAATCGCCTTCTTTGCCATAGATTAGATTGGAGCTGTCAAAAACAAAACGTCGATGTTGGTATTCCGTGATCGTTCGTCATCTGAAGTAATGGAGCGGGAACAGGAATCACACCATCCATCTGAGTGAATGAGGGCAGGGTTGAAATATGGACTGTGATTTCCGGACTGTTGCGCTGCTTATGATGTCCAGACGTGTCCTGCATGCCTTTGGGAGAAAAGAATTCAAAGCAGATCGACTCCAGAGTGTGAATTCATAAAAGACTATCACTGATCAGTCCCTAACATACCCAGAACCGTGCCTATCTAATGCTATGCTCCAATGGGTTAGTGGTAAGATCAGACACAGTTATGGGTAGTCTTCACGTATCCAATAACGCATATTTGCCGCAGGAACGGTTCTGGTTACGCACAGACTATCCAGAATCATGTGCGAGCATGGTTTTGGATAAAACATGCTTCTGGATAGTATCCACGTACGTATCCAATAACGTTGATTTGCCCAAAGTATCCAAAATGGTGCCTGAGCATGGTTTTGGATGAAGCACGGTTTGGGATGAGCAGTTCCCAACTTTCCGTTATACAGAGGAAAATTCCAACCCAAGAAAGATTATTTAACCTCAGTCCACGCAGTCTTCTGATCATCTGTAAAGATTGCCGCAAGGGGTCCAGACCAACTTGGTGCCTGGGCATGGTTTTGGATAAAAAAAAAGCTTGGGATGAGCAGTTCCCAACTTGCCATTATACTGAGGAAAATTCCAAACCAAGATTATTCAACCTCAGTTCAGGCAGTCTTCTAGTCATCTGTAAAGATTGCCGCAGGGCGTCCAGATGGCAGTACTCCATAGGGTCAACTGTCAACGGCAACGCCTCGTTTCCAGAGAATGAGATAACCTTCGGGTCAAATATATGGAATAGCTTAACGGCGTTACACCGATCAGCCAGAAACCGATAGTCCTTGAAGTGATGACTATCTTTTCCGTGCCAATGACGACGCCTGTTGGAACCAGTTCAACGAGATCTACCGAGCCGGCAATGCCAGGGAATGCGCTGCATTACACACGCTCTTTCGGTGATCGAACGGAGCCGTGGCATAGAATTTCTTATTGCAATGCAGAAATATAAAAGAAATCCCTCAAAATAGCATTGCTGGCCTGTCGTTGTCGTCAGAATTGCAATCAGAATTTTAGATGGAACCTCCAGAAATGCATCAGTCAGTATCATCAGTCAGTATCTTCATATGGTATTCAGGAAGGCGTGTGGGTTGAACTTGTATTATAGCTGCATCGGATAAATGAATTACTGTTGGTGCCAGATATATCGAACGGGAAATGGCCTTATTAACTTACATGACCTCTCCACGGCAATAAACGGATTCCCGATGTCACGTTCCCGTTATAAAGAGACAGGAAATTTCCCACAGTGCCGGGGATATATACACAGTATGATGCATTATTCCTTTTGATCAATCACCTATTGAGACACGAAGTGAACGTCAAATGGGAAATCAAAATCTCCTTGGCGTATGTACATGCAGAAAGGTACATGTGTTCAAAGGAACATCTCACTTTATAGGATCACCATAAGTTTCCAATCCAATGTGAATTGCTTTTCCTTGGCTCGATTGACAATTCTCATCCGCGGACGAGAGTGGGTAACCAACCGAGAAGATCGACGTTACGTAATCCAAATTCAAACCACCACTTCTCGAGGGCCCCAGGCTTCTTTTCTATTCCTACCGTCTTGCATATAGAATTGGTGCATAGTCTGGACTTCCGTGGCGGCCCCGTTTGGAACGGCACCACGGGAGGAGTGTGAAAGGTCATCATTTGTGTCATTACAGTGACAAGTGTCTTCGGTGTTGGCGGTGTTACGTCTCGAATTTGACGAGTTTCGCCTCGCGGGCGTGTCTGGAGTGATTTGGATACCGACTCGGTTGTTCGTGGACAGGAAGGAGTTGAGCATCCTCCATGGCCTGATCCCGGCATGCCTTTCGGCGGGGTCATCGCGCACGCGCGGTTCGTCGTCTCCTTCCATGTCGGGCGGGAGGAAGACGTCATAGTGGTTGACCAGGTACTGCACGGCCCGGCTGATCCCCAGGCTCAGGAGACAGATCCCCAGCACGACAAGGCACAGTATCAGGATGGCAGGTGGCACGGATGTTCTGTGCTGCTCGGATGATGACGTAGGCGGTGCCTCGGTACTGCTGTTCACGCTGGTGACGCTCATTCACATGTGGCGGTGCCATGCCATGTCAATCACGATCAAAAATGGCGGCGGACATAGAAAGCAGTCCTCTTGTCCGGCGGTTGCTACTTAATCCCCTTATACGAAGTGTCTGCCTACGATCCTGTGGAAAAGTAAGAAAACGTCATGTCAGAAACATAAAGGAACATTTACTGCAGGAATTAAAGTATACGACCAAACATTCCTAATGATATATGTGACAGACTCATTGCAGGTTTATCTGCTTGCAATATATGAAAGAAGGTCTAGATTAAAGACTAAAAATGTGCATTCGTTATTCAGAGCATGCATATAATCTTCTGGCAGCTTATTAGTCATGCAATACCAGGATATATCTACTATATGATAAGAGAACAATTGAATAAATCTGACTTTATCAAATCTATCAACTAGTAAATAGTTATGCAGGTGTGTAATTACGGGCATCCTCTCCGGATTTTCCGGAGATTTCTTATCCGGATTTTCCGGCCGGAGATTTGCATGATACATGAACTGTATCGCGATTTCTGCTGTGCTAGCTCCAAAGACTCCCGCGTAATTGCACATTAAGGCACATCTGCATCTTAAAATGCAAAACATGTCTTGGTAACAGTTTATTAGGATCCAATGTAAACCCGCAGCTGTGTTGTTACATTAAGTCTCTTTCCTTACTTATTGCAAATTTATCTCTATATATATTCAACCGCACGTCCTGCTCACTTAGCCCCTCAATCACTTAAATGTTGTTACCTTATCAGGCAATTCCCGTCCCAGCTATTACGCTTCAGATATCAATCTAGCCGCTTTCATATACGAATAGTATCGATTTAAATCTGACGTCAGGCAACGCTGCAATTTGGGCAGTATAAAGATCCTTTGTTATACCGAGGGCATTAGATCGATCAGAGCCAGTGTGTGTGTTGTATAGTGAGGTGGGTGGTTCTAAAGCACATTCAGCGGGCAGCCTGTAGTTAGTTATATTCCAACCGTGTCCACCGGGAGTATTGACTGAGTAATTGACTGCTGACTTAGTGTAAAATGATCTCTCGGATCCGCCCATGGCTACCGAATGATTTCGTAATCCAATTATAACGAGTAAAGCAAAGCGTCCGACGTGTGCCAACTCATACTGTATACGGAACTAAGTATTAAAAACGTATTGGAACGATACAACAGCGCCCATACGTAAATAACGTTACAGAATCATAGAAGCGCACAGCAGTGCCCATAACTAAACTTAGAAATTCAGCACCAAACATATCTATAAAAGACAAGATGAGATCCCTATAGTATATACCAAGTTCTTTAATCACTGTTCTACTAGCCACAATTGTGAAATTTCTTTGATATAGTCATGTATTACTGAATGTTATCAAGGATGTCTCGCTGTAATATATATGGGGTTTGCTTAAGGGTCCAATTTTTTCTTGAATCTGCTGTTGAACCAATACAGCTGAATTCCATTTTTGTACCCATAGAAATTGCCGTACAAGGAGATACGTTATTCATTCAGTGGCCACATCAAACATTCATCACCAAAAATCCTAGCGTCAGTTTCAAAACTCTAGCCACATTTCAGCGCTTTCTCCTCATTAGATTGAAGATGATCCATCTAAATTGTAGGAATGCAATAAACTTTTCCATCTACGCACTTTATCGTACTTTTATCTTATGTAAAGAGATGGCATTGTGCCTTAATCAAAACATCGTCAAAGCAACGTAACGCAGATAGAATAGACAATGAGATTCTGCTTCATCTCCATGAACAATAAAAGCTTAGAGCACTTAGAGATTTTTGGAGGTTCCGAACTTCATATTTAAAACATTGATACTGTATGAAGCTGATATGTACAATGTATGTAAAGCGAGAAAAGAAGTAAATCTTTATAGATTGCTTACCAGATGGTCTTTACTGTGAACAGTTTTGCCAGCAAACTGTATTACGTTAAGTTAATGGTCTCCATAACTATATAATCTAGGAAGAAAGTGGTTAAAACAAATGTGGCAGATCTAATGGGGAATGCAAACCCCGGGAAACAACCTGAAGGTTTTCTGGCTTCAACGTACAGAACAAACGTAATATCCGATGCTTTAGCGACCACAAATACTTTCGTTACATCTACAGTTGTCTACCAAATTCAATTGAGAGTTGGTTCCCTCTCCCAAACTGCATAAGTATTGACATTTCAACTGTTAAGAGATAGCGGACGTCACGTGGAGGTGGAGGAAATCGTTATGACACTCCACAATTCTTCAGCCGCCAGTAGTTTCAATTTGAATCCGTCTTTGAAAAAGTCAATTTCCTTTGCTATACTGCTTCACAGCTGCTTCCGTTCTTTTTGTATACGCCATGCCAAGTATAACGTTTTCTATCAAAAGTATTTTGAGCCTTTAACTAGACTATCAACGAGCCAATGGATAAAACAAAAGGACAGTTTTAGTCATGTTCCTTCGCTATACTGTTTTACAGCCGTTTCTATATATCGATACAGTCTGTCACACTGTGCCAAGTTTCTATAACTTGTTATTTTAAAGCTTTAGCAAGACTATCAATACGCCAAGACAAGAGAGAACGGAAAAGAACAGTCACTGGTTGATAAATCTATATGAACGGATAGCACACGGCGAACTGTAAATGTCACGGACAATACTCACAATTCAAAGGTATCATTCCCATTCCCATTAGGAAGAATCCCTGACGTGGCCAAATGTAAAACTCCCATCTGCTGCCTGAGACCGCTCCGTGCACACACACGACATGACTAAATGCCAGGATATCACCGGGAGGATTACAATAAAAGGTCGGCATTCAGTTTCCCCGCCCGGGGTTACCGTATTTATTGGCGCTGACAGAGAACAGCCGAAATCTGTCTTCCTCCCGAGACCGTGAGGTCGGCTTCTATATTCCAGCGGATGACCTTCACGTTGCTCATTCCATGTCAAAAAGGCCTACTTTGCAAACATCGCCCATTGCAATCTCTAATACCACTGGCCGATTGAATTAACTTGAAGAGGCTAGTCTGCTATCTAATTAGACTACATCGTGAGAAAACTGATGAAACACGATTTTGCTTCTTACCTTAATGAATGGACTGAAGGAGATGACAATGGTTGGTCTAAAGATGCGGTTGGTCTTCGGAATCTCCTCAAGACATCTTGGAAGGGGTTCCCTTCTTCTTGTTGACCCTGAGGCTGGGACCCTGGCGGCACCCCGGGTACCCCCGCGTACTACCAGTCGATCATCCACCTAAATATAGAGCCGTAAATTTGTACCCCTTACCAATAAGGCGGGCACCGTTCAGATGTTAATGGCAGTAGCCGGGTTCCCAAAATCAATAGCTTCACACAAGGCTCTGCAATTCTCCGTCATTGCGTCCGGACCTGGCTGAATCTTCCATGGCAACGTCAGAGAGAGGCAGGCAGAGTGTGGGAAAGTTAACGCGGCGAGGACGCCCAGGCTCTCACGGCTGCGACGGTGATCAATTTCGCAGATGGACGGAATTTGGAGGTTTCGATTGGGAGGCGTGGCGGTTGTGGGACGGTCGCTCGATCGTACATCACCGCAGTTAGCTCCCTGCTCGGTCGATCCTACACGCTGATAGAGACAGACGAGATAATTCCCCGCAAACAAGCTTCGCACGCCGCGGGAAAACTGATCAATACGGCCCGGGCCACGTCATACATGCAAAACAATTATTTCATCGTCTTGTCATCCCCAACTACGAGGAGCTTAAACCCAGATCCCAACTGACATTGAGCCAGATATATAATCTAAAGACAGATATCCTCTGCTGCAGGTCACATGTAACTAACCACGGGGGGTAAGATTTCCGGCGTAATGTGTTTATTGGATCTTAACCCGTATCATTCGCAAGGGTCCTTAGAGAAATGCTATCACAGATCCTATCATGATTGACGAAGTGGAACCATACGGGCGCATTTCCCGGACCAATTGCGCTGACATTTTGCAAAGGCATTTGAAGACGCATTTGATGAGTTTGTAAAAACAGCAGTTGCACTTGTCGTACGTAGCTAGCGCTCTTAAACAGGCATGTAATGAACGACTCTTTTTATGATTGTCTATAAAAATGTTACTATAACTTAGCAAAAGTAAACTTTGTTTCAACGTCACGAGGGCACCTATTGATACGATTACAAGCTTGTGTCTACCAGTCGTTAAGTGGAATCGATATCCGTTATTCAATGACTGCTGTTTGTATCGATTCCAGATTGTTGTCAGATACCATCGGGAGGCGGGCTTTGAACTGTCCATGTAAGCAATTGTTGAGCCTCAGAAGGATAATCTATATACATGTATATCCTAACGGGATCAGCTCTTTCCCTTTCTTACATTGTTTAGGGGATTCTTTAAAATATTAGACCAACTGCTCTTCATTCAGCAGATGACATCAAGGAAACTGCAGTGTTTTTTGTTTCCAGTGTACTGAAAGTTCTAAACATACAGCGCATTCTCATACCAGATGCACGGTTCTTTTTTTATTGTCACGGATATTACGTTTGTTATAATTAGATCAGTAACGCAGACCGTCTCCGTATCCAAAGTAGCTCCCAACCTTTTATCATTTGTGTAACTCACGTTAAAGCTACCTCTCCCCTGTTAACGCATTTGAAGTGAGCATTGTAACTGGTCTTATTGCATATTGTCCAGTTACCAGGGTTAGCCCTTTAAAATAGCGTCCACGATCCGGCTATATCGGTGGGCCGTCCTGGCCGTATATTACGTTATACAGCCGAATAAATCAAACTAAATCAAATCAGATATACGGACGTAACTGTCGCTGATTTTGATCCCATCAGCGCCAGTACTTGGCAATGCATCAACAGAAAATCCCTACTGGCGACACGTATTGCCTTGACCTTTTCACATAATGAGAATATAGCGTCCATAATTTGTGTATACATGCACCAGAGCGGCCTAAGGTGATGTAGCTTTCCTCTTAGGGTATGTAACCACGAGTCTCATGACTGATTTACGTTCTTCTTCGTTGGTAAAAGGCGGAAGGAGTTCATCCGTAGACAGTATGTGCTCACCGTGAGGATGGTGCCGGCATTGGTAATGAAGGACCTAGTGATCTTCGTACACAAAACGTGAAATCATGTAACCACTGTCTTTGCCCCCGCACGTCTCACTCGGTGTTTTACGCCTAAATCAATTGTTCACGAGGTGTCAGCGGCAACAATCCATTTTGTGTGTGGACGCGTAAAGTGTTAGTAATGATCGAGAATTACCAGACCATGATTGCAATCGTTGCAGTCGACCTTATTCCATTGATACGAAATGTATCCCTACCTGGAGTCGAGTGACCTATTGATAAGTCCCTATGGCTATATCCACCGATTTGTCAACAATAAAAAAAGAGATCCTTTCTGTCAGGGTAGTTCATCTTTATTAACATTGATAGTCGATGTGTCAACAGAACAGGAAATGGGCGACTGTTCACGGTGTGTGGTTTGTGATACATGTAAGATTTAGTCAATCACGGCGTGTCCCACTCACCCCTGCCGCCTTTGGGCCCCTTCTCCCCCAAAATCTCACCGCGAACTCGCCCTTTCCTTACATCCATATTCAACCTCATTGCCCCACGATTAAAATTCATAGCCCATTTTTGGAGTCGTCCCGTCGGCCGGGTCGATATCTTATAAATCTTGCAGTCAGCGCACATTTTAAAGTGGCGTCCGTTCTCTATCCCATCGTAATTGTCACATCTTTTACAGCCCAGCGTGCAAATCTTTCCGTAAAGAACGTAAGCCACGCCACATCCTTCAGGGGAACGTTATCAGTAAAGCTGCAAATTATAGTTCTAAAATAGCCACCATTAAGGACGGTTTCCTGGGAGACACCGGGGCTGCGGAGTGGGTCTGATGATGGTACCGCACCGCGCGTACTGCAAGGATCGATTCTTGGGCCTCCTCCAAAAATTCACTTCATGAAAGTGTATCTTATAGTAATCGTGTGATTGTTCAAGATTGGAGGAACGCGATTCTGTTCACATTTACAAGGTATTGGAATTCTAGATAGCTGGAGTATATTTTCCTAAGCAGGCTGAAAGAGTTAGAATGCCTGCAGCGAAAATCTTCATCAGGGAAAAATGAAGTCTGAAAACTGGAACCTCGCAAACGTCAACATCATAATGCAGTTTGACGCAAACTCGGTCAGCCTGGTCAAGTTTGTATAATGCATGTCACGGTCGGTAAAGTCTGTGTATTACTATCTCGACATCTTTTACCCACTACACAATTCATCAAGACTACAGGCAAGACAGACGTATTACTCTGTGAAGGAGGTTAGTGACCTTCGACAGGAGTATTGTGATTAGTTCTGTCCGTCTTTACGTTAGCAGCTATAACTCACGATTTCTTTGAATACATATAGTTGTGCATGTCGTAAGCTGCACGTTGTTGCACGTCTGCTGTACTGTGTTTTTACACCGTAGTATGCTGTATAGGTAATGTACAAAACAACACTTCAAGTCCATTTTTAACATTGATGTTGGGAGAAAACGAAGAAAAGAGGATCTTCTTAATTCAACCAATGCAAAAAGACAAAATGTCTACGACATAAAGTGACGCAGAAACAGACTTAAGCACATAAAAGCCGGAGACAAGATTCACAACCCGTTTCTAATATGCAATATGATGAAGAGTTATTATCTACATATCCAATCTATGATTTAACGCTTATTTCATATGCTTTATCTTTACGGTAAAACCTCGCGCTGGGGCACTAAACCCCACGTCTACGTCAAGAAGAGATATTTTTAAATTTTATTGCCGTGCGTCAGTAGAAAACTGACAAAATGACATTTAGATGAATCCCACGCAGTACCTTTAAATCACAAAATGACGCCACTAGTGTGACATACTGGCTTTATTTCTCGAATCCTTTTCGTGTCACTGTCAGAGTAAATCATGTACTAGAGAGAACACTGTTAGAATATTTGATATTTCAAAGATATTACGTAGTGAAATTATCGTATAACTGTATCTGGTGACATCAATGTGACATCAATATTGCCACAGTTATTTATATTTGTTCACAGAATAGCCTGTGACATTTTAGCCTTGTGTCCCGGTATGTTGTAATTTCAAGGAGGGCGTAAAGATCCTACCGAGGAGTCTAGTTGAACTGGGCGGCAGGGAACGTCTACAGGCCCGAAGGAACCCCGCCCAAACCACGATAGCCTAGACACCAGACTAGCGTAACCCCAATAATTCCCCGTCTGACCCTTTCTGCACAGAACATCTACCTTACAGTAAAAGGTTCAATAGTCACTCTCAGGAAAGACAGTCCTTTAATTGAGTAGGAGCCTATGATTAATAGATATTCCGATAGTTGCATTATGATTTATGGTTGTTCCTATGTTTGCATTTATACATATCCAATGTTCAATCTAGCGTCGCCTTAGGGCGAGCAGTTTTCCGATTATCGGTGAATTACACGGTTATCTTGCTATGTCTCGTGTATCGGGAATGGGCTATTTTCATTTGTATTGTGTATTTCATACACGGTAGTGCGAGATGCATGCTATAGCACGTACCTTTTTTTTTACTTTCTTAGTAACTTCCAGTACAGTTTTCATGGCTTGGAAACCAGATTTTTCAAAGCCAATATTCTAGTCACATATCTACATACAGCACCGTTCCAATGTATATCGACATTCATGGAGCAACAATGCCCAAAAGTCTGACGAAAAACGGTTACTATAAGGGTACCAACCAGAAAATCTTTTGGGCTTGTTTTAAACACCTTAAGCATGAAACACTAATAATTCAAATGTGCTAATGTGGGACGGTTTGTGTTAATATCATACAGATTGCATTATTTAGATCATTTCCTGCTTTGCCGCCCTGAAATTACACTGGATACATTTAAAGTTGTGGAGAGGCTGTGCGATTTGTAGTATGTTCACATACTTACTATAAGATTAATTTGCTTTCTAATTGTGCAGATGAGAGCTCAAATAATCCAATAGGCTTCCGTCGCACACTCGTTAGTTCTTATTCACTCACTCATGTTCTCACTTAATACCCCGTAACTCACTTATATGTAAGTCTCTTTTAAAGCCAGAGTCATAGATTCTAATTTTGTTCCTGAATTTTGTAAATTGAAGGAAATAAATTGCTATCAAACACCAAAGCCGTTGATTGCAGTTGCTTAAATTATGACGAAATCAAGGAGTCTTGAAACTTGAAATTATTATATATATTTGTGCATTTGACTGGTTGTATGTCGATAATTTCACCATTTGTATAGATAATGTTAACGTTGTCAGAAAGAGATAAAACATTTCTTTGTACTGCTTTCAACGAACTCTTCAATATATCATCTGAACACTTCCTTATCACATGACGGCCAGATCTCTGTATTTTTGGATGTATGAGACACAAAATCTGGCGCATTGTGGTTCACCATTGATTCGATTTTCGATAACTGTTATATTGTCGCGAGGCCACGCCGATTTAAACAATTGGTTCTCGGATTTTTCCTGATTCGAAGACAACAATCAGGTTCTGAATTTCACAAAAAAATCAACCTCCTTGGAATGGAAAGGTTGAATAGGGTGAGATGAGAAAAATAAAAGAAACATGTACAAGAGGTGGCCTGTGCCAGTACTACAAATGTATTGAATCAAACGTAAAGGGAATTGTGTATCCACTGCACTTTTCACATATATCGCACGGGGGAGCCATTTCCTAACGTTGGAAACATCTAGGTTTGGTACGAACGACCGGAGCGTGATCGGTACAGATCGTATGCGGAAACGGATTGTAGTAATTGTTGTTCAAACGCGGATAATAATGTTGGTGTAAATTTTGACTAATGTCGTAATGTCAATGTTATATAGAACTCCGAAGCATTGTTATAGGCAATGGCTAAGATATTAAGCAAGAACTTGACATACATTGCACCTGTTACAATTGTTGTACAAGTTTGATCTGAATTGATTTGGTCCATCGAAATCTAATATGTAGTTGGCCTCAGTGTATGATAGCTTTTATTAATGGATTCTATGAACAAATTTCCTCTTTTCAAGACCGGAATTCCTTGATCTTAATTAAGCAAATTCTCCTTTCCGCAAGCGTTTCCAAAAAGACTTAAGAAGCAGGGCTGAGACCTCTGGAGATCTTATCGTTGTTAAAGATACACATGTAAGTGTGAGACGTTAACACCAACACTGGCAGACTGCCAATTTCACTCAAGAATCAATACATGACCCCAGAAAACCTGGCAAAGTAACTTGTCCTTCACGGTTCTTGTGTACGAATTATACATAAACCGAAATAGAAATTCACTCTAAATGCAAGGGTTCTGAGAGTTATATCTTGGGAGAAAAAGTGAATGCATCCAAACGTTGCCGCAGCGTTTTTTTTTTACTTCACGTGTGGATGCGAACACGATATTCCTACACCCAGGCAGAATGTACTGCGCCTGCGCGAAACCCGTCATGTATTGTGCATAGCACTTCGGCAGAACGTCTCGTTTAGGGTCATATTCGTGTATTTGAGGATGGCATTCCGTCTGTAGGTTTTAAATTCTGTGTCGGAAAAGACATATCGTCGGCAACGGGCAAAATCATGATGCAATGTTGACCAAACATCCAACGAAAACCGTGAAAAATCCGGTTTTCGCCCAGGCGTAGTACGATCTGACACCCCATAGCTCTGACACCCCAAATGCCTGACCCATAACACAGGGACCCTGCACCATGTGTTCAAATTAATAACCGATGTCAAAATCAATAAATCATTTCCATATCCCAACACATGCAGGGGTTTACAAAGTAAAAATACATGGAACAGTCGATTCAAGTTACGTAAAAGCTCGCTACATAAAAGGTTAGTGCGTGGGTTGCAGAGTGGCGCATAGAAAGAAGCTACATGTAGGTGCGCTGTATTTCTGACATTGACTTGCATTCATTCCCCCATGGCTAGACATCCCTTATATAAATCTCATGACGGAGGCTCTACGTCAAGCTCCTGTGGTGCAGGAAACTGGAAACTGCATTATACATGTACAGGAGTTTCTAGCTGTGTCTGTTGAGTCGCACAGAGCTGCTTGGCCGGTCGAGAATCTCAAAGAGAAGCCACGTCGCTTTTTCGTGTTGGGTGGATCGTCGAGCCAAGAATTTCACCGCCGATTCAAAAACGCTAAGGTTAGTAGTTATCTTTCTTAATTATAACGTCATTTCTTTACCTTAATTGTAGTATATTATAAGATATTGGAATAAGACAATAAGACGCATTTTTGAGAGCCATGTTATATAGATTTCGACACAAGTTTTCATCAGAAAATCTGAAGCAGAGATTCAACTTACGTTTTAGAATGTGTTTTCCATATTTATTATGGCGTCAAAATAAGGTACTATAATTCATCTTGTACGTATTAAAGGTGCAAAAAGCATACTCATGGCAGCAAAGAGACTCAATTGTCAAAGTAAATTGTCTGGTAATCTTTTAATATTATATTAGTAAGTTGAATCACAGCATACTGGTGTGTGTAAGTAAAAGAAAATTCAAAACAAAACGGTTCCATGTGTCTTATATACATATGGTGGTCTGGTTCTAGCCATTCATTGATTTATTGGTGGTACCAAAAATAAAGGGATTACTCAAGTAGCTAGTTTTGCTGCCATTTCAAACGCTACAGGTATCAAATGATGTGGAAAATGTGCTGTTAGTGTCAGTTAATGACAGATAATGTCAAAATCAAACAGATTTCCTCATCCAGAATATTTTTGTATTGCTGCCCAGAAATTGCACAACATGCCTTTAAAACGGTTTATAGTTTACTTGTTCAAATGCAAGGCAACACATTACACAGACTTACAGGCAGCAATAGCTGATGCACATACGTCTACAGTTATGCAACGGGACAGCAAATAACACTACATTACACACACAGTTATTCTAGATTTGAACCAGCTGAAGAGTTATATTTTTCATACCATTTTAATGCAATTTTAAATTTATATCACACACGTATAACAAAACACCACCATATAAACTAGGTGCTGTAACTAGTTTGTAGTTGATGTCGGATATTGCACTCAGCAGCAGGTAGTAATGACAACGGCTGAACAGACATTTCTTAACGGTTTCCCCGCAGGTCTTCAATAGAAGCTGTGGCGCCCCTACAGCGCCTTGATACCAGCATAATGCGTGATGAATGGGTCGGAATGTAACGGCTGTACTTTATGCCGGCGTTAGAAACCCTTATCTGTGCGATGCATGCCAGACTATAGCGACAACTTGTGAAAGCGTAATATGTCTAGCGGTTGTCGCTGTCTCCACCGGACGTGTTCATTCAGCTACGCGGCGTTTTGTGATAGCTTCCCGGGGTTTTGTTTGCTTCTCAAGATCCGATGAGCGCTCTGGAGTCTCACAAGTAAGAAATCAGAAAGTTGGTATACGGTTTGTTTGTTTGTTTGTTTGTTTGTTTTGATTAGGATCTTACTTGCTGCACTCTTGATGTTCAAACCTACTTCTGTCTGCTCTCTTGTTATACAAACCTTATGCTGAGGTTATGCTGAGGTCACATTTTCCAACCGGGGCCCGGCCGGGCTGTTTCGATTAACGTAAAAATCAGCAATTTATATCGATAATATACTCAAATAGTTCCCATTATTGATGTCTTTAACTTTTTGTGCTTTTTTGTCTTTTATATATATCATAGTTTTCTTTCCATTTTGGGCCCTGGTTTGGAAATGTGACCTCAGCATTACGTTTCTCTTCTCTCTTGCTGTGCAAACCAAATTTGGCTGCTCCCTTGCTGTACAAATCTACTTTTGTCTAATCTCCTACTGTACGAATCTGCTTTTGCATGTGGTTTTGCTGTTCAAACCGACTTTGTCTGTTCTCTCGATGGACGCTGTTCAGACGCAGTAATCCACACGTCACAGATAACCCAGCTATAAATCCTACCCTACGGACGACATAAAACATGGCTATCACAGGACAAAATCATCCGCCTTAACATCTGGCCAACTTATATTACAAAGCTAGCAAAGGAATACCTTCGAAAGCTTCAGTTCTACTAATGAAAGTAATGATAGATGACACGTTCCAGGGTAAAAGCACAGATTCAGCTCGTCTTCTGACGTATCATCGCAAAATCCCAGGGATCACATCGACCACCACTAGACGGCAAAACGATAAGAGCTTGGCGGCGTTCTCAAGCGCGTGCTGCGCTCTTGCTTTATTACATTTACGTGCGTGAGGATGTGGTAGGTTTGAGGGTTCGGCATGACGAGTTCATTACACTTTCAATGCCATTTCTGTAGAGCATGATAGTCTATCATCTTCTGTTATGTTATATACCGCACCCTTGCCGCTATTAAATTGCATTGGATGCCTTTTAGAAGATCAGGCGGAGCCACGAAAAGGACCATTATATTAAAGCCTCAAGATGTCTGCAGAATTTCAACTCAGAAAAAGTAACGCTTGATGAGTTTCGCGAACAATAGTTGCTGGGGTTGCTGTTACGTAAAGCACAAGTAAAATTAACGGTGGAAATTTGTTTCTCGTGTTGGAGAACTGCCACACATAAATGTCAGAAATGTGCCATAATTGCATGAAATATACTGAAAACTGTAACTAAACTAAAAGGGTAACATTTGCAAAGCAAATTCAAAATGTTTATACCTTCGCATATGTTCTGCTCTGGTAATTCTTACTCAAACACATTCATATATATGGTGACAGGAGTCAAAATACCTCATACTATAAAATTGCAACATGATGGAACCCAACACCAGTTACCATGACCGGGTCACAGGCCAGTGTTTGGATCGGAAGAAGAAAAGGAGCAAAAACAATATGTTTTCCTTCGGTAAACATAATTACAATGACATGAAGATTTTTCAATTAAAAAC
>NW_017804020.1:3832254-3835335 GCF_001625305.1 Branchiostoma belcheri | reverse complement strand
GAGAGAGAGAGAGATGTTCACATTTTTATGCATGTTACATAATACCCCTTTATTGAATTTACTATTCCCAGCTACTTTCTTGTGTAATGTACTGTAACTCGAATTGCAAATGAGTTCTAAGAAAGTGAAGGCCGACTGCAGTTCCGCGTAGGCCGTAGGATCCCTTCCGGAAGAATGAATATTCAAGCCATTGCTTCCAATTCTGTCACCTCGAGTTTCCTCACTATGATTCATGCCTCCAATGCTTCTCACCGTGGTTCCTCCCTCACGGAACATTCAGCTCTGTGCGATAACTTCTCTTCTCCCAAATTAGGTCCTGTGGGATGGATTATTTGTGACGGACTGTTCCGCTGAAATGAATCAATTCAGCGTGATAACATGACGGCGCCGTTGACAGGTCTGGCCGAGGAAGCATGAGTTTCAGTGTGATAAATGTAGCCTAGGGAAGAAGTACGCCATCAACTTTCCGCAAAATTTCGTCCACTGACGTCATATAGAAGTGGTAGATGTACTTATAAGACCGTTGGTGTACTCCGAGAAGGAGGTCAATGACCTTTGATGGAGTATTGTATGTCAGTTGTGTCCGTAAATTCGCAGTTGTTGTAACTCACGGGCCCTTTTTTTACTGCGTTGGTAATGGGTTATAGCATGTTGTCTGCTTGTATGGGGCATGGTGCCCGATGTTTTTTTTTTATTCCGTGGCAGTTTTTATAGATCATGCAATATTTCAGAAAACACACAACTTCTCTTCTTCGTAAACTCCGAAGAGAACTAAGTTTCCTGTCTATTCACAAACTGGACAGACACATGGGTAGGGTAGTCGTGCGCACGAAGTGGCGACGACGAATGAAGATGAGTCGGAGGGTAGGTAGGGGGTAAGAAGTGGGGACCAATAGGAGAGGGTTACGGATGGGGGAACATCCGTCCAATTTGTGAGCCGACAGGAAACGTGATTATTTTGATGGACTTGTTTGCTTTGTCAGTGTGTATACAAATAGGATTTTTCTAAGTAGGTGTTGACTTTTACTTACTTTGGCATTGTTTTAGAAATGTGTGTGTGTCGAATGACTTTTTGTCATGCACCAGAGAGGCATATTTTTAGTCCTACAGCAAACACTAATTATATAACACTACAGTGAGTACTACGTATACTGGTCAGTCCTGCGTTCAAATACAATATTCTGGAGCACGAAGGGCGAGAACAGAAATAGCCGAGGCTTACCTGGAATTATCATATAGCCGGGTGGCGTAGACCAATCAGAGGCCTCCGTTACCCGTGCTTTATTCTCCGATAAACCATGGCTCAGCCGTGCGTTATTCTCCATAAACCATGGGTGAAACCATAATGATATAGGGGTACACAGCTCTTTCTGTTAATATTCATAGCAGTTTCCTGGTCAGACAAAATTATGTTTTTTTTTAAGCTTCATATAAACTAAAATGTGTGTGAGTATGAAATGTATATGTAAATAGATAGAATTTGAACGGGAGAGCAAAAACCATACTTATTTTGACACCCCTACAAAAAGTGGTATCGCCCACATCACCTGACTGAATCAGACCAGGGATCAGACGATTTATTTTTTTTGGTCCGCCATCTTGCCTTCTTGTGTCATGGAGATTTTGCCTAATTTCTACATGGAAGAGATAACAGACGCGGATTTAGATGAGATATTTGGACCCATGGAGGTCGAGGAACAGACGCTGGAAGCTACACCGGAGACAGAGGTCAGCAGGGTGCGTTTCGCGTGTCTGAACGAACAACAACTTGGCGAGATAGAGGAGGGGCGAGTTGAAAAAACTACTGAAAGGGCAACCAAGTGGGGAGTGAAGCTTTTGAAAGGTGGGTGTGTTCTTTTTCAAGTGATTAGCAGGAATAGAATTACATTTGTTTTGCTAATGTTATTGTTACTGTAATATCGACAGGCTGCCAAATTTATAACAGCCCTGTACTGAACTGGAATTTTACAGCAAATTCTCTGATTTAGAATATAATGTTGATAAGTGTGCCAATATGTTATTGGTAGCTGGAGTCTCGGAGAAGTCAGTATTATTATCAACATCCTGTGGGTGTAGTGGAAAATGAATAAACAAGACTTTTGTTGTAAACTATATTTATTGTAAAATGATCTCCATATTTATTTTAAAGTACAAACCATGATTATAATATTTTGGAATGTATTGTTATGTAAATATTAAAGGTTTAATGTTTTGAACAGGAATTGTGTTGATTCATTGTGTCAGTTTGGATAGGCTATATGATAATAACGTTAATGCACCGCCTTTTCCTCGGTGTATATGGTGTCATAATGCATGGTCAGCTGCTATAACCACCTCATAAACCACCTCGTTCGCTTCGCTCACTCGGTGGTTTATTCGGTGGTTATAGCAGCTGACCATGCATTTATGACACCATATACACCTCGGGGCGGTGCATTAACCCTTTATTATATTCGAATCTCCCGGCTTCTACCGGCCAATTCATTTCCATTAACCCTCTGCTCTTCTTGTAACGAAATGGCAAAGTGTAAGTTGCATCTTTATCGTTGGGCCTACACGATGGAAATGGACTTTAAATACTCTTTAAGGCTGCCGTCTTAAACGTTTGACCATTCATGTGGAATTACACATGGGAGAAGAGAGAATATCCTGGTCATTATGCACAAGGTCATGGTCAGATTCTGACGTATATCGGATGTAGTGCAGATCACATCAAAGTTCAAAGTAGGACTAAAATAGCCCTGAATTGCCTGCAGAGCCGTCTCTGATTGCATACGATCTACCAAAGTGAACGACCAGTACATGCTAGTTACAGGCGACCAATGGTTACAGGTGGCCAGTTGACACTGCTGCTATTGCCCGCTAGAATCTGCTTGGAGATTAGCTTTTATGTTCATCTTAGTGGACATTTCCCTGCGACTACAATGGTTACGGAGAGGACGCCACTTT
This sequence comes from Branchiostoma belcheri, assembly GCF_001625305.1. Classification (NCBI taxonomy): domain Eukaryota; kingdom Metazoa; phylum Chordata; class Leptocardii; order Amphioxiformes; family Branchiostomatidae; genus Branchiostoma; species Branchiostoma belcheri. Next base: position 3,832,386 of record NW_017804020.1, on the reverse strand, counting down.
GCCATAATGTTCTGGGCATCACACGACCTGTGGCAATCTTGATGTAGATAACATCGAGAAGCAAGCTCATACCAATTCACCCTCGTGTGCAGACTAGACCTGTACCTGCTAGTTACAGGCGACCCATGCTTA
>NW_017804020.1:3811239-3832234 GCF_001625305.1 Branchiostoma belcheri | reverse complement strand
GAGAGAGAAAGAGAGAGAGAGAGATGTTCACATTTTTATGCATGTTACATAATACCCCTTTATTGAATTTACTATTCCCAGCTACTTTCTTGTGTAATGTACTGTAACTCGACTTGCAAATGAGTTCTAAGAAAGTGAAGGCCGACTGCAGTTCCGCGTAGGCCGAAGGATCCCTTCCGGAAGAATGAATATTCAAGCCATTGCTTCCAATTCTGTCACCTCGAGTTTCCGCACTACAATGGGTATGATTCATGCCTACAATGCTTCTCACCGTGGTTCCTCCCTCACGGAACATTCAGCTCTGTGCGATAACTTCTCTTCTCCCAAATTAGGTCCTGTGGGATGGATTATTTGTGACGGACTGTTCCGCTGAAATGAATCAATTCAGCGTGATAACATGACGGCGCCGCTGACAGGTCTGGCTGAGGAACCATGAGTTTCAGTGTGATAGATGTAGCCTAGAGAAGTAGTACGCCATCAACTTTCCGCAAAATTTCGTCCACTGACGTCATATAGAAGTGGTAAATGTATTTAAGACCGTTGGTGTACTCCGAGAAGGAGGTCAATGACCTTTGATGGAGTATTGTATGTCAGTTGTGTCCGTAAATCCGCAGTTGTAACTCACGGGCCCTTTTTTTTACTGCGTTGGTAATGGGTTATAGCATGTTGTCTGCTTGTATGGGGCATGGTGCCCGATGTTTTCTTTTTATTCCGTGACAGTTTTTATAGATCATGCAATATTTCAGAAAACACACAACTTCTCTTCTTCGTAAACTCCGAAGAGAACTAAGTTTCCTGTCTATTCACAAACTGGACAGACATATGGGTAGGGTAGTCGTGCGCTCAGAGGGGTTGGGCGGGGTGGGTACTCAACCGCTCACTATGAAGTGGCGACGACGAATGAGGATGAGTCGGAGGGTAGGTAGGGGGTAAGAAGTGAGGACCAATAGGAGAGGGTTACGGATGGGGGAATATCCGTCCAATTTGTGAGCCGACAGGAAACGTGATTATTTTGATGGATTTAGCTTTGTGAGTGTGTATACAAATAGGATTTTTCTAAGTAGGTGTTGACTTTTACTTACTTTGGCATTGTTTTAGAAATGTGTGTGTGTCGAATGACTTTTTGTCATGCACCAGAGAGGCATATTTTTAGTCCTACAGCAAACACTAATTATATAACACTACAGTGAGTACTACGTATACTGGTCCGCCCTGCGTTCAAATAGAATATTCTTGAGCACGAAGGGCGAGAACAGAAATAGCCGAGGCTTACCTGGAATTATATTCGAATCTCCCGGCTTCTACGGGCCAGTGCATTTCCATTAACCCTTCCTCTCCTTGTAACGAAATGACGAGGTGTAGGTTGCGTATTTGACTTTGAGTCTGCACGCTGGAAATGGACTTTAGATACTCTTTAAGGCTGCCATCCTAAACGCTTGACCATTTTTGTGAAATTACACATGGGGAGAAGAGAGAATATCCTGGTCATTATGCACAAGGTCATGGTCAGATGCTGCCCAACGGCTAGGCTATCTAATGAGGTGAAGATCGCATCAAAGTTCAAAGTATAAGATTAAATAGCCCTGAATTGCCTGCAGAGCAGTCTTTGATTGCATACGATCTACCAAAGTGAACGACCAGTACATGCTAGTTACAGGCGACCAATGGTTACAGGTGGCCAGTTGACACTGCTGCCATTGCCCGCTAGAATCTGCTTGGAGATTAGCTTTAATGTTCATCTTAGTGGACATTTCCCTGCGACTACAATGGTTACGGAGAGGACGCCACTTTGCCATAATGTTCTGGGCATCACACGACCTGTGGCAATCTTGATGTAGATAACATCGAGAAGCAAGCTCATACCAATTCACCCTCGTGTGCAGACTAGACCTGTACCTGCTAGTTACAGGCGACCCATGCTTACAGGCGGCCAATAGACGCTGCCATTGCCGGCTAGAATCTGCTTGGAGATTACCCTTTATGTTCATCTTAATGTACATTTCCCGGTGACTTCAATGGCTAGAAAGGACGCCACTTTGCCATAATGTTCTAGGCATCACACGAGTTGCAACAATCTTGATGTAGATAACATCGAGAAGCAAGCTCTTACACATTCACTCTCGTGTGCAGACAGTATATCTTCGGTTTCTTCTTGAGTCATCACTTTGCCACAGCAGTACAATGCACACTGTCTTTCTTAGAGCTGAATTATGTAACATTAGAACGATACAAAAGTAAATCAGGTAATTTTGTTACAAAAAAAAGTTGAATCAACCCTACTATATTGCAAATGAGTGTCATTAGCAACACAATAGGATTGTTTTAGGAGAGCTTTAAAAGCTAGAAACACAGCCGTTATGGTTTAAATTCTGGTATTTTGTGGTGGCACCACAAATTCAAGAACCACATCGAAGTTCTTTCTCCCTCGACTTCCACCTAGTCTCCCTCAATATACCGCCTCAGTTGTGTGCTATTCTCCTGTGGTTTGTGATCATTCTGCTGGAGAACAGACAATGACACCCAGATATCCTCTGAAAATGTAATGTTGAAATCTAGTCACATAGAGAAGCAGTGCACAATGCATTAGGAGTCGGGGAGGTAACGCCAGAGATAGGGAGATATTAACACTGGCGCCATGGAAATTCCAACCTTACAGGAGTACTTGTATTTTGGCAGCACAAAGGTACGCGTAGGCACTATCAGTGCAGATGCGTCATAGGTCAGGTTTCTAAGGTTTAGGATTCACTAGGTAGGTTTGTATTTTAATAGCTTTGGCGTACTCAAAAGTAACTCTTCTGCAGAGCCACTGTCAACCAGAAACCGTCATTCAGGCGACTCACATGATTATTACAGACTAGTTGTGTGTTTGTATTAGCATAAAAGTTCGTTTGAGTTGGTAATCAGGACACACCAACCTTCTCTCACTTGGTACGGTGGGCGGCACCGACTTCCGACGAACTTTGACCTGGTGCTTGCGTCACACGTGAGACGGGCATAGCTCCATGTTTACAGCACTCGGGTCTGATACACTGGATAGCTGATGAAGACAGAGATAATGTCGAAACTTTCAGGGAGTCAATCTTTTTGAGTTGGAGAACAGTTTATTTTCCATTAGGTATGTGTTTCTTCTGTGCATATTCCTACATCGCAGATATAGAGGCTAGGGAATTCGGTTGCAAAACGGGGTCAGATTGCCCTACTTTCGTCGATTGAGTGGGAGCTGCACTTAGTTGCTATTGACGTCATGCGCTTGCAGATACTATCATCATATCTCCTTGCATATTTAATCCTGTGGACGTCAGCACGCGAAGACTGCGTGAAAAAAAAAAATATTTGACACCTCCGCAGGCGATATTTTGGAAAAACATGAAAGGGTCGATTATCTGTGACCAAGAAAGCGGGCAATCTGTAGCACTCCTCCCACGACCAGGTCCCATTGCTAATTTCCTTCGTGTTACATCTTACCCTGCTTGACAAGCTGTTAGAATAATTCCCGCTCGCAAAGATAACACTCTAGATCCGGGCGACCACTAGCGCTATCTCTTCCCAACAGGGAGCCCGATCTCTGCGCTCTATGCATACATCCATGCCGTAATGAGCCTTCACACAGACGACCTCTTTAGATACAGAGTTTACCAATTCCGACTAATGACACTATGCAAAGATACCCCGCTAGATCTCAGGCCTCACATGCTGCTATCGGCCGGCCATACGGGAATCCCTAATACCTATGGCCTTTTCAAACTGTGAGTTGGTCACGGTTCAAGGCTAATGATAGTACGAAAAGATTTCAAACTAAATCTCTCACTCCCCTTGGTGTTGTCCGTTGGCCACATGAGAATCCACCTTAATCTTCATGCCTACTTTGCGCTGTAAATGGGTTCTAGTGTCAATGAACTTTCTAGACATGTTCGCAGTTTTATGGAATGATAGCACGCGCATTCTGACTTTCACTGTCGTTATCTGTTCGTCACACGGGGATTCATCTCTATCTAGCTAAGCTACGTGTCTGCGTTAGCTTTATTCAACTGCCGTAATAACATGAATCTTCTAGAAGTAAAGATAGTCATAAATCTAGGCTGTTACAAATGAGAAAATTTCACCCATATTAAAGGAGGCAACTTGAAGGTAATCTTGTGGTTAGGGTTGTGGTAAAGGTTCTGGATCCGAATCCCCGATAGGTCTTATTGTTGCGTCGTTGAAAAATGCATTTTATACAAATTTGGGGCTTCTAGTATATTTCTATCTCCCACACGCTAAACCATGCCTTAGGCGGCAGTGCTGTTTCGCTACCCTGGAAACACCCCTTGGAGTGAACCGACCCCAGAAGGCCAGTTTCTGCCGGCATTACCTGGATCTAAGTCGCCTTAGGTTAAAACAATCTTCAATTTCATCTTTAAAGCTACGTTTCCGCTCCACGGCTTGATCAAACCGCCTCTATTACCACCCAAGGAAAAGTCTCAATGATCTACCTACCTTTCAACGTACTTGGCGGAAAGCCAAAACAGCGAATCTCTGACCATATTCAACACGGAAGTTGCTGTAATGCCTGTATTACTTTGGGTAAGCAGTAGCTAATTCAACGTTTCCTGTCACCGTCAGAGACATTTCTCAGAGAAAAAAAATTGAGAGAAAAATGCTTTTAAAGGCATCCAATGCAATTTCCGGCCGGCAAGAATAGTCTCGATGAGGAAATTTTTTTTATATTTACTGACATTTTTTTAATCAAATTTTCGTCATCATTTCATACTTAAAGTGTTTGAAATACCCCCAAAACAAGACTTGTATTGCTTTGGCAATTGGGGTATCAGTAGCTTATTCAACGTTTACTGTTACGCTTAGAGACATTTTCTTACTTAGTGACCATAAAGTGAACTTTTCTAATATAACATCACGTAATATTATATAACGTTACAGACCTATGTTTCTCTTGTTTCAGTCAGGTGTGTCGTCTAGCCTTTAGAATATCTATCAAAATTGTGACTATGTTTATGTTTATGTTTATTAGGATCACCATTTATTGAAAAAGAAAACAGTCTCTTTTAATACTATTCTTCCTGGAGTCCTGTACACATCAAAATAACAACATGATAACTACTATATACAAGTCCACTGTCATTACTAAACAAGTACAATATTTATATCACATCTGACATGGTATGTGACGATAATGAGTTTGGACGTTCTTCGTATTCATCATGGTTGCTCCGATTTTCCCAGGAGGGTATACAACTAAACCTCCAGTGGTGTATGGTGCTGCCGTGATGACCACATGAGTATTATCTGCGTCACAAATACGTCATAGGGATTATCATCTGTCTGACCTTGTAGACCCCCATGTACGAGAAAATGTACGCCTGTCAAAACAACCTCAGGGTCAGATCAGTTTGAGAGAAAAAAAAACGCTTTTAAAGGCATCCAATGCAATTTCCGGCCTGCAAAACGCCAAGAAATGTTCTGGATGAGGACATGTGTGATTTACTGCCATTTCTTAGCACATTTTCGTTATCATTTCACACTTAAGGTGTTTGAAATACCGCAAAGGCAAGCTACTTGGGAGTCCCTTTATTTTTTGGTACCACGAAGAAATAGCTAAGGAACGTTTTCCATCAGCGACATCGCATTTTTGCCTCACAGATATCAGTATGCTACGGGTTGAGTAAACTTATCATATTTAAAATAATAACAAAAAAATTGACTTTGAAAATCAAGTTTTACTGCCCTGTACGTATACTCGCCTCGGTGCCTTTAATTAGATTGCAGCTATATTTGCTAGACTCTGTGATACATTCAAGCATTGCATAAACTTGTATGGGGTAGTTGTTTTTAAAAATTCTGATAGAATGTTGGAAAGATATATTAAGAAGAGATACTCAAGCAGCTCAACAAATACTGTAGTACCCAGTCTAGTAGTATTATCTAGAGACTGTAGTTCTCTGTCTCCGCTATTATACAATTCGATAACCATGGAAGAATTTAAAGCGAAATCAGTGAACTGGAAAATGACATATTTTATTAGCACAATCGCCACTATGCCATTAAGAAGAACTCGCCGATAACATAATCCGAAATATCGTTAGAGAGGTCAACTATCCCGTACGCAAATGGTCTTGCGGTCATATCATTCGCTTTCACATAAATGGGGGTTGGGCAATGGACAAAGAATACGTGGTCGGCTTATAAATGTCTACAGCTATAAGCGTGATTTGTGTCCAGGTTGACCCAAAGGTCTATGTGCCTGTCCTTGGTACTGATTTAGGATTACTGGTTGTTGTAGGGTGACGGAGATCAAATACTCAGACTAAAAAGGGCACGCTTCATACTAGCTAGGTATAAAATCTGTTCCGATGTGAAACTTATATTGTGTAGATATGTGAATAATATTGTACGTTTGAGAACGCATCTATGGCAGCGACACCTGTGCTGCAGTGCAATGTGAACTAGTCAGAATTGCCCGAGGAAGGTGACAGACGGTCACCGAAATGTCGGCTGAATAAAAGACTTGGTTGTGTAAAAAGAGTCCCTTTACTCAGTGTCTTACCAACCTGATGAAACTATTCACGGATGTGAAACTTAAAAGATGTAGCTCCACCATTTCACATCCTCCCATGGCAGGGGCAGCGGCTCCGAATTCCTTCTCCGCCCGGAGAAGGAATTCGGAGCCGCTGCCCCTGCCATGGGAGGATGCCATTTCACAATGTGTCTTGAACGAGTGAGTCGGGTGGAAGAGTTTATTTTGATGTTTTTTTTTGTTTACATACGAATGTGTTAGTTTTCAAAATGGCGGATGTCACAGCTTGCTAGCTTTACGGCCACTTCAGATAGAAGGAGCATTAAAAACCAGTCAATCAGGTCTAATAGCTGCAATTGTGATCCGTACTAATAGGCTAATTCTCTATTTGTCTCCCGAGACATTTCCAATATATTTCCTGACTTTATATACGGTATGTCATTACATAACTCTGCATAAGGTCCTGGCCTCTGTAGTCAGTGTAATTTACCGAAAGGTACGAGTAAATGGTACGGTGATGTAGTGTATAAGATATATCCCTACGGAATACTAAAGACTGCGACGATTTGGAAACGAATTACAACATAGTTAGACCTGAATACCTTCCCGTTTCGCTAAAGAACTGTTGAATGCAGGCGACGTGTCCATTTCTCCATTCTGTCCACAAGTGAAAGCGTTTCAAAATCCCCAAGCACCGATGGCATTTTAAAGTCTTTTGTTGTTGCTAGCGCTCGGAATATAACAACATATCATTGGCTTTAGAACCGGGGGTACACTAAGCACATTTCGGCCATAACGCAACTTTAAAGGCATCAAATGCGATTTCAGAACAGCAAAACTGTAAATATTCTGAATAAGGCAATCTTTGTGATCGATATTGTCACATACTGCTTCACATTAGCAAGTTTGAGTCAGCATTTCATACCCTAGGCATTTAAACTGCAGAAATAAGCCCCAATATGAATCCTTTTTTCTGGATGGTACCCTAAAAATTAGCCCAGAGCTCTTCCATTAACCATCTTCCGTCAGAGTTTTGGGAGTTTCTGCTCCATGAGGGTCAATATAATCTGGTAAAGTGTTGTTTCCACTCACTATGTAGACAAATGACTAGAATATTTGCGTTATAAAATTGGGTATCCAAGCCCTAAAAACTGCATAGAATCGGATGTCTTTAACACTCAAAGCATGAAAGATACATGAAAAATGCGTGTTGTGCCTTCCATTTGTTTCCTTATCGCTAGCACTGACTCGTCGAAAAACCTGCCCAGATGTCCAATACGGTTCCCTCAGTAGTGGCCTGACAGCACACTGCAAGTTGTGGATGTCATCAGGCCATCGATAGAATGGGTCGACCTATTGCCCTCTATATGGATCCGCTGGGGAAGACGGATGCCCAAAGTGTGTTGGTCTCAGATTCTAAACCTGTTATCCACCTTGAACAAATCCAAGCGAAGGCCACCGTGTCAACCCTCCTCACTCAGGTGTAGAAACTAGCACGGTCTCCATTGTCTCTCGAGACAGATAGATGCCATCTTATTGACCTCTATCGCCTTTGATTTCTCTCGTCCACAGTTTGATACCCTGATTTACAGTATTTCCAAGGATCAATACGTCCAGCGTTTCTGAGACATCTGTGGCTGTATGCTATAAAGTTGTTTCCTCTGTAGTTTTTGTTTATTAACCAGACATTGTGGATTAACATAATAGGTGTAAAGTGCCTTTCCCAAGAACACAATACTGGGGACTGTCAAGGATTCAAACTGAATACCTGAAGGGATTGAAATCTGTAAGGTTTGAACCGCTCACACACCTAGAAGGAACCTTAAACGTTTCGACTGGTGCGGTGGGATCTTTAACGTGCGCGAGGTGTGGCTCTAGCTTTATTCCCTATCCGAGAGGACGTCCCTAACCGAAGCTAGGTACTCATTTTGACCAGATTCAAATAAGGAAATAGGTGTTCCCTAGGGTACAGTTCTGGGGCCTGCTAGGGATTCGAAGCCAGTTTCAAGTTTTAAGTGTCAACAACCCTAACCGCAAAACAGCCTTGCCAACTTTCCACAAAATACAACTGTTTTATACTTATAATAGCAATTTTTGTCGTCCATTATATCAAATGTATGTACATCCTTGTTAGCATATTACATAGCTAGGCCCCAAACAAAATCAGTTCTGACTTTGATCCTTTTTGTGCTTGCCCAGGTATGATTCAAACATTCAGACATTACAGTAGTAACCAAAGGTGAACGACATTCCACCCATGATATATTGTGATAGATATGTTTTCCAACAGCCCACATACAATGAAGCAGCGATGAACGCATTACTTTCAACAAGGAGATATACGAGCAGTACGCTACAACGACCTCCAGACTTCCAAGGTCTCCTCTCAGAAAGATAAACCTGCTATTGCTTGGTGATATCATAAAGAACCATCTGGCCGTTGAAACATTGATAATGTTTGCAAACTAGCTAAAGGCGACATGCCTGATGACAGAAAAGATTGTGAGTTGATAACACAGGAAGCGTGGTTTGATCTAACGTGAATTCAGTACACGGAATCATGTAAGGCTTTATAAAGGATGGCTTATGTGTGATGGATGGCTGGTGGGTCACCCTGTGACTCTCGTCGGCATCAGTAAGAGTCATAAGGAACCTAAGGTACAGGTAGGCAATGTATTCTTTTCGTGAGCAATTCGTCATTAGTTAAACTATAATCGTGATGTTTGAGTGTATACAGGACCTAAATAAATAAGTAGATGTCCCCTTGGGCCCACTTATGCTAACACGAAATGTTTTCATCTAATTGGCATGTAATTCAATATCAAATATTTATCAGTAGTAATTGTAGCAATCCGTATCTTTAATTAGCAACCATAATTGTGGTTATGTTTTAGATTACAGCTGATTCAAATTCATATCGTGGAGCTCTGAGCATATTCCTCTACAAATGGAAGGTTGGTTCAAAAAGGAGAATTATGATAGACACATCCCTCTTCTTTAGAAGACCACATCAGAAGAAATTGTACACTGGACGAAATTCATTCTTTACATTGCCTTAAATACATGCCTGAAAACATGCGTAAATAAAATTTCCCTTGCGTGTGCCTTTACGTATACTTTAAAGTGTGCTTAAAGATAGGATTTAAGTTAGGTTATTATATGTTAGGAGTGACGTTCTTCAACAGTTTCTGAACACATGCAGTCAAGAATGTAAGATGCGTTGTTGAATCATGCAAGAACGTCATGTAGGATACACTTTCAACGCTCGCTAAGCTTGTGACAGGCTCTTAAATACATGTCTTCTTGGTAGAAAAAACCTTATCTTGGCAGCCAGGCAGACCAGGGTGGAGTAAGTCAAGTTTAAGTAACGTCTGTTCCTTCACGATGACATCGCTGTTTGTTATGACTGTCAGCTATTCAAGAGTTGCATGCACGTGTTGAAACGTAGATAAGAAAGTCTCCAATGCACATCTTAACCAAGGATATAGTTGAAAGGAGTTTGTACGCTCTCCTTTTTAACGTTGCCTACGAATTCACAACACGTCATTTTAAATGTGTTGTAGTACCTGCCTCCTATGGGGGACAAAATGACAAACAGGCAATATTTCCAGCCAAGGCGATACGTTGTTGGCATGTTTAATCATTCTTTCTTTGACTCATTCTCAAGCTAAACAGTATAAGAACGGCTAAAAATAACGTTGATGATATCTGTGAATCATTTGTCTACCCATTTTATTTTAGCAAAGATTGATAGAATAGATACAGCGACGAAGTATATTGACTTGTTCAGGGTCCTCCGAATTCGCGAATGGCTTACATGTACATGGTGGCGCTTTCTAACCATAACATCTGTAGTTAATGGTTCGTACTATGTAATAAGGGGAAAACGTAATGTTAAGTGAATATGTGACTTTCCAGTGTGTTGAGCTAGGCGCAACACAGAAGAGTGGATGGATTTGCATACATCAGTTCATTTCACAAACTAAATGTTAAAGGTATCCAAAGCATTCTTTTAAAGTTGAAACAACCACTGACGGAAAACGGTTGCTTGTTTCGTATTGTAGCCATAGTCTGACTCTAGCCATTTATTGGTGGCACCAAAAATAAAGGGAATCATCACGTATCTTGGTTTGGGAATATTTTAAACACTTCAAGTATGATACTTGCTAACAAAAATGAACTAAGAAATGTCAACATCAGAGACTGATTCCCAGACCCAGAATATTTTTTTTTTGTCTTGCCGCCCTAAAATTGCATTAGACACCTTTAAATGAATTGCTTCCCCTCTGAATGTTCGGAAATTAATTTGATGCTCTCCTCTGTATTACGGATTCTTGCATTTGCCACATCCCCGTGGAAGGGGTTTCTGAGCTAAATAATTGCTTTTCCCTGTTAATGGACTCTTGATCCCTTCCCAATTGCAGGAAAATAACTCTGACATGAGCGATGCCACGCACAATTTGCAAATACATCAGTGTTGAATTATAAAACGCAATTTGCTAGCCGATGTCTTTAGTTTTAAGTCGAACATTGAGTTGCTTGTCTCCAGCTGTTTCCATACAAGAACGTAAAAATGGCGATTCAGCCATTTGGTGAAGCTTGTTGAGGACATCCCGAGCTTTGTGGACACTCGACAAGAGGACCATCTCAGACTTCAATCTTTATTTTCTTCCAAACTCTTAAAAGGCGAAAGTCAATTTTCTGGTCATTGTTTAAAATTTAGTATGACAAGCTGACTCAACCCTATCCCATAGCTTACTGATAAATCTGTGAGACAAAAATGTCATGTCACTGGCAAAAATAACTCTTCATGTAGTCTATTTGGTGGCTATTTTAAACACTTAAAGTAGGACGAAAATGTATGACGAAAAATATCATCTTGAAGGAAGGACCGGTACCATTGAAGGAATATAGACTGCTATTCACATTTCTAGAAATAAATGCCGTAAATTTATCGGTGTCGAGACGGTGTCACAATCAGCTAGCTTAAAACATACTCCCGACCAGGCCCGATGTATTATGCGTGCCCAGGGCGGTCCTTTACCTTGCGAAATGCGAAAATAATGAGCTACGTATAATTAACCCTCCAGGCGTCAGACAGATTAACACTTCTGCTGACACAGCGGATATTAGGCGGCAAGCTAAATTGTGTCGGCTATCAAAGGGGGCTTGAAGTATTAGATATATTTTTGTTATTACAAGGCAATACTTTCTACTATATATACTGTTCGATATATTACGTCTTTATATAGCTTTCTCGAGAGGGGTGCATGAATTCATTGATTGGCGCACCCATGGATCATCTATTTACGGTGTTGATGAATACTGGAGTCAGTCAATCAATCAACCTAATTTCAAGCCACCCCATCATACCACTGGCACAACTAGCCGAGCTGTCATCACTCCGCTGAGCCGGCTAACGGGAACTGCCGGACCGCTGAGCCTGATGTTTCAGCACGGCGTTACTGCCGTGAAGTGTTGCACCTCCGGGTAGCGGGACATCGCTAAGTGCTGTGAAAAGTGCGACGTTGTTTTCGTTGATAAGACTGAGGAGAGATATATACAACACGAGTGCGTCGTTCACGGTCCCTTCGGGACACGGGTAGCTATCGCCCCCGGTAGAAGCAACATCTGGCTGGCTCACAAAGCACCGGTGATCGAGGGAATAATGTACCGCGTAGCCGCCGGCGGTTCTCATTATCTGCTACCTTAGAAAGAACCCTGGCATCAGCGAGGCGATCATCGTGGGCTCTGCCCAGGCCCGGGAAGCGATAATCCGTTTATCACAGGTACAGTCTCTGACATTCTGTGGCATTTTTATGCAACTGTTTGGTAATAACGCTGAAAACAAACTACCATCATCTAACTTGAGGAATTGCAGTCTTGCAGACAGACGTACATTAAGGTGCAGGAAGATGTTTGACGTATGTATTTGGTATTTATATATTTTTTTCAGTTAGGTGCTGACGACAAATATATGCTATTAAGTATTAGTAGAAAGTAGGCTTTGCAAACATGCTTGGTTTACTTCAATTTTTTTCGTGAAGTTTCTAGTATTTTTATTGAGGAAGGCGATGAAGACAGGCCGGTAAAAATTTTATTGACATGTTAAATATACATGTTCCGACGAACAACACGCCTACATTTCTGTGTCTCCAGATATTCCATCTTGGGAAACATAACAGCAACCCTTTATTTTTCTCTATGTACTTTTTCTCTAATCTGCAGTGACACCTGGGTCATTTACGACTACTTAAGTGTAACTTATAGACTGCTTAATCATATTCAAACATTTAAGCCTCATTTACGTATGCCATTAAGCATACTTAAGTAAATGAATGAGAAATGAATAAGATTTGCGACGTATTTATTGCGTAAATCAGGTAATCACGGAGAAAACCATAGCTTGTAGAAGTAGATAGAATGGCGGTTAGACCCTCAAAGGATATACATGTAGTTAGCGTTTCCTGGAATGTGGAAAACTTACAGCGATTCGTAATGCTACAGCAGGAGCGGTCCTAATGGAGGTAAGCCATTTCGTTTTCCCCCCGTAGCAGTCCATCAATTCTGTCTAACTCTCTCAGTGCTCGGCCATTTCCCATCCCCCATAGATATCCTAAACCCCAGTTGTAAATCACACGGTATACAAAAAACACCCCTAGGATGATGCTCTCTTTTTCTTTCACTTTTGTTCAATGGTATGGTCCCCGCTAATGTTACCATTTGCAGTTATCTAAGGGAAACTAGTGTCCATTAGAATAGACTCTAAAGGGACGTTTGACAGCAGCGAGTTTTCTTCCTCGCTTGGGGAACAGTTCAAGAGGTGTCATGACTGATGGTGGTATGAAGAATTGATTGTGAGAACATTGAGGTTTCGTCTCTTCTAAGGACGCAGTTTGTTGATAATACAGGTAGGTTCTCTTTGCTTTCGCATGTTGAATCATTAGAATATTGAACTACCAACATGCTAGGACGTAGAAAATAACACTACTCAATAAGGATGGACAAGGATATCGAATGCAACGAGGCCGATTGTTGTGTCATTGCAATCTGTACGTTTGGTGCAGATAGTAACATCTCAGTAACAACGTGGCACATTTTTCTCCCATTTGGGTGCATCTATTCGGCGGCCTCCCTCGTTCTTCTAAGTGGTCGTTACCTCGGGCAATGACATGAACTTCGTGGCCTTTGTGACTAGTACTCTAAGGCTTTCATCGAAAAGACTGGAACGAGAATGTCGGAGGTGCATTATACACCATCAAACCGGTCCATAGTGTCGTGTTAGATTGTGTATGCAAAATGTGCCTGATTCTTTGTATCGTGTAAAAAGTTGTAACAACCATTGACCATATGCTCTTCACGAACTCACTCAATCTCACAGAGCAGTTTTCCAATCATCTCGTAAATTTAAAGACACCAAAGCAGATAAAAAAAGGTCTCTTGGGGGACTGTTATGCAATGCATTTGAAAACTTTCCCCATCCAGAAAGTGGCGCTTTGCTATATCTGTGACTTAGAGTACAGCAGTAGTAAGTGGGTAATAAAAACGCTGGATGCCCCTTTCTTTAGAATTCCAGCCCATAAACTTGAATTGCTTATAATTCCGTTCCTGTCTGCGCTTCCTTATCGACAATGCTCATCGACAGTGGCAGTTAGCTGGGCGCATTTCTCATGAATCTTGCGCCAAGCTCGTTCAACCACAGTCGGGTCAAAAGCTTCCGCAGGGCCGTCGTCGTAAACGGTTATCGGACGTGGCAATCACCTCCCACGAGGTGCTCTAAAAATGGAGAGAGCCACCGGTGCCGCGGCATTTTTTTGCTTTTACCTGCACGTTTCAGCGCCTGATTGACTGTTTCCACCTCGAGGAAGACTGATATATTTTATTTACCTCAGGTACGGCGTTAATCTTGTCGGTCTTGCTTGAGCGGCTGTACTTTCAGTCGTTGCAGTCCCTCGACAACGTTCAAAGCATGCTCTGACTAATAACCCAGAATATTGTAGGGTACAATTCAGCGAGCACAAGCATATGACAGATGTTGGGTTAAATTGTGCATAATAATGAAGAAAGTGGCCGGGAAGCCGTCTGTGATTGAAATTCTGACTTTGCAGAAAACATACATAACCTCAGGTAGCCTTCCTGTAGAGCTAAAGAGTCAATTCAAAGACTTTTTGTGCGAACATAAGCGCTTGTCCAAAACAACATTATGGTACCAGTAAGCTTCTAGCTATCGACCTCCTAAAAATACCAAGAAAAACTTGAAAACGACAGTACTTTTGTACGTTTGTCATAAAGTTGAATGTATTGTGTACCATTTATCGCATCCATAGGCGGATTAGATATAACGTCCGTGCACATTACGATGTTTTACGATTATTGTACCTCCATGCGGAAAGAAATGGTGTTCAATGGTCTGAATAGTATATTACCTTCTATGCTAATGCCCGCGGTTTGTCAAGTGCTCCCACACGCTGTCGGGCTTTCTGTTTTGTTTGAGCCCAACGACGCCTTATGGTACAGTTTAGTACAGCGTTATTGTTTTCTTAAAACCATCTGAAGTCCTTTCAGTTTTTATGTTGATCTACCTTTTTCTTGCTAATGTCAGCCTAGTGGGACTAATGCACATTTTTACTACAAAAACATTTTTAAAGGTATCATCTTCAGTAGCTTATGACAGAAATGTCAAGACATGAAACTGAATATTTTGTCTATGGTTCTGAATCGTTCACTATGAAGAGACCATTATATGATTAACGTGAATCAGTATGAAGAGACCATGGGCCATTGATTGCAATCCTTTATATTTTGTTTAACGAAATGGCGTGACTAATCGATGCAAGTACCCATTCTAACTGCCATAATCCGGTAATGGTGTAGTTTCGGCGGAAGATATACAACCATTTCTGATGTATGGAGTCCATGCTTTTTGCCAGCCCTTCAGTGTTAAAAGCCTTCTTCCAGAGACCTGTCCCACATAATCGCATGGTGTTGCCACGAGGTAGGGTTGCGCAGGTACATTAGCGAGTATGCGCTGTTGAGCCATCCCAGGCCTGTTGAATCAGTGTCAGCGTAGACGAGATCTGGCCACGGGTCTTCAAACGGTCCGTATCACAGCAGAAGTAGAGCCGCACCAATGTCGCTGAGTCCGTCAGGTCAGACAGCTCGGTGCCGTTGAGGCTGAAGTGTCCTAATCGACTGTGAGGATATGACGAAGTTGCAGGTATGTTATTGTATTGAGTGAGGAAAACGCACTTTCAAAACTCCATTAGATGTTGACTCAGAGATAGTTGTGTCTGCCATTTAGTATATATTGTCAGTGCTTCGCATGCCTGAAGGATGCATGGTGATACTCTCTCGCTACCTTTTGAATCTTGCATTGCAACGTGCGTGCTCATTGTAGTAACTCATTCGGCGGCGGTTGTGTTCTAATCGAGTGTAAGGATCTAACAATGTTGCAGACCTGTATGTTATTTTGTATTGAGTGAGGAAAACGCACTTTCAAAACTCCATTAAATGTTGACTCAGAGATAGTTGTGTCTGCCATTTAGTATATTTTCAGTGATTCGCATGCCTGAAGGATGATGATACTCTCTCGCTACCTTTTGAATCTTGCATTGCGGCGTACGTGCTCATTGCAGTAACTCATTCGGCGGCTGTCCGCCCTATAACGTTCAGAGAATTCAAATAGACAGGTGCAGGTGTAACTGAGATATTAGTACATTCCTGTGGCACCTGACAGGCAGCACCTTTGGACTAATGTTCCACCAATTAAGTCATCAGCGCGCTTTGAACATATCGGTCAAATCAATCAAGAGATCGTGTGCATTCTCGGAGGGTTTCCGGAGAGGGCGTTTGACTTTGTCAGAGGTACCTGAGTTGTAAAAAGTGGGTCTCTACACGTTCATATTATTCCTGTGGGAACTGGGCAATCAATGAACCAAGTCCGGCATCTGGTTCAGGAGTACTCACTGATGGAAGTCTCAGCTTGGACTTGAAATCGATCTTTATTATACAACAGCAGGCAAGCATATTACTCTGAATTTTGATTATATTTGAAAAGATTGGCTACATGAAATTAACAATCATATAAGGTCACAATTATATCGTTGTTTATCAAGAAAAAATCACTTTGCCATAAAAGCATGTTTCCAGTTTTTAGTAAACCGGGGGCCATGGATAACGTTTCGGCCAATTTACTAGATACGTGCGTAATAGCGTAAGGTCATAAATATGTTGTATTAGTACAGCATTTACATGTCGTCCGTAGCGGTGCTAAGTTCAATAATAGTAATGGACTAATCACATATTCAACAGGTGTAGTAGGTATAGGACCTGAGAATTTTTGTATCTGTTTCTTCGCAAAGTGACGCCTTCATTTTGCAGTCTCCTGTTACAGACTGATAAGGAAATATGGCTTCACGTACAGCAAGAACGTCTAGTTAGAGTAGGATTGATGTTCACGAAAACAGAGTATTCGAGATCGACGCAGACATCATTAAATGTTTTACAGATATTTCGTTTATGTTTATCTATATGTTCATTACAGTCTAAAGACAACTTGGAGACCTCGAAGTAGCTATTCTTTACATCGATTTTGCGTTCTGTCGTTTTGGCTCGCAATTTTTCCTACCTCAACGGAGTTCATTATGGAACAGTCCCATATTTCACAGAAAGCGTCGTGCTCAGTCATAAGCCTAGGAAAGCCGCCAGTTACCTCAGTGTGGTAATAGCCAAGGTTTGACAATTCCCTCCGTGAATATGAAAAGCTCGCCTGTTGAATAGAGCTCCCGACTGTGCTTTCATCTGGCCTTCACAAAATACGACAATGTGATTTTTCACGTCCCTATGAAATCTCTACGGCTTCCTGTTTCCGTGTGCTTTCTGCTTCATCTTTCTTTACCACAATAGTTCAAGCGTCAGACTCACAGCAGGCAAGTCTCAAAGTTAACAGGTCGGTACAAAGACGCTGTGTCTATGCTGTCACTCAAGACAGAAAACGTCTTACTTTGGTCATGAAAGGATCTAGTAGGAAACCACCAGTTACCTAATAGTGTATATAGCACTATAAATATAAGGCGAAGTTTTGACAATTCCCTTCGTGAATATGAAAAGCTCGCCTGTTGAATAGAGCTTTCATCTGGCCTTCACAAGAAATGACAATGTGATTTTTCACGTCCTGTTGAAATCTCTGCGGCTTCCTGTTTCCGTGTGCTTTCTGTTCCGTCTTTCTTTACCACAATAGTTCAAGCGTCAGACTCTCAGCATGCAAGTCTCGAAGTTAACAGGTGGGTGCAACGACGCTTTGTCTATGCTGTCACTCAAGACAGAAACGTCTTACTCAAGTTATGAAAGGCTCTAGTAGGAACCCACCAGCTACCTAATAGTGTATATAGCACTATATATATAAAGCCAAGGTTTGACAATTCCTTTTATGAATATGAAAAGCTAGCATGTTGAAAAGAGCTTTCATCTGGCCTTCACAAGAAATGACAATGTGATTTTTCACGTCCTGTTGAAATCTCTGCGGCTTGCTGTTTCCGTTTGCTTTCTGTTCCATCTTTCTTTACCACAATAGTTCAAGCGTCAGACTCTCAGCATGCAAGGTGCGAAGTTAAAGGGTCTGTACAAAGACGCTGTGTCTATGGTGTCACTCAAGACAGAAAACGTCTTACTCAAGTTATGAAAGGCTCTAGTAGGAAACCACCAGTTGCCTAACAGTGTATATAGTACTACATATATAAAGCCAAGGTTTGACAATTCCCTTTGTGAATATGAAAAGCTCGCATGTTGAAAAGAGCTTTCATCTGGCCTTCACAAAAAATGACAATGTGATTTTTCACGTCCTTATGAAATCTCTGCGGCTTCGTGTTTACGTGTACTTTCTATTCCTTCTTTCTTTGATACCTCTGTGCACGCGTCATTCTCTCAACATGCATGTGGGGAAGTTAACGGGTCGGTACAAAGACACCATGCCTTTGGTGTCAATCAAGATGAATACCTTGGATTTTAACGTTGACACTTGCGTGTGGGGTTACCAAACTCCTGTAAGGTGTGTGCATCCGTCAACTCTTTAGAGCTGACATGATGACGATGAAATACGACAGTTCCTGAAAATACTAGAAGTCAGACGTGATACGCATTATTCAATAAAAAAGACAAATAAAATCTGCTTATGTTCAGGGAACATCTAATCTTGCAAATCATCCTTCAAGATCTTGATTTCTGCAGCCATGCCTCAGCTAATATAATTTTAAAATGTGCGTTATTTCAATCTTCCATCTGTTTCAGGTATGGCGAGCTAGTCTAACAAATGCTTTTGCCAGTTGCAAATATGAGTTCAGGGACCTGTACTATAATTTTTGTCAATATGTATGAGGCGTTCTGTATGCGCGGTGTTCCGAAGAACACCCAGGAGGGTAGCACTATTACGGGGGTTCATTTTCAGTCCCTTAGAGGAATGACTTTGGGTAGTTAGATCTCCGGATCCCATAACGTCAGTGTGCGCTTTCGTGTTTTTCAGACATGAGGAACGAGACGGTGAACTGTACCGGGACGCCGGAGGAGGTCTACGCGGGCGGCGGGTGGAGTCTGCCGCCGATCGCCGTCATCGTCTCCGCGGTGTTGTTCGTCTGCTTCCTGCTGAGTATCCTGATCAGTAAAGGGTTTCAGTACCTGGTGAACAACACGAATCTGATCGTCCCCGTGGTGGAGGACCGGCTACAGCCGCCAGGGGGCCGGCGGATCCGCGCCAGCAGGATCAGTCTCAGCTCTCTCGCGAGAAGATCGAGACGGCGACACGACGCGAGAAGTCGGCTGGTCGCTGTGAACGGACATGCCGGAGTCCTCAACGGAAACGGAAACACCGTCATGGCGTCGACGGTAGACGACGCCAGCGCGAGAGAACGGAAACACTCCTCCGATGCCGGGCTGCGCCCTCCCCACACCGTCTCCATGCCGGATATCACCGACGTCCGGAACGGAATTGTGGACGTCCGGACTAGACCAGACGAATTCCGGAATTCTAGTAGATCGTCGTTGAGAATGGACCGAATCAGCAGTCCCCGTCTGCCCTGGACGAAAAAACGTAGCAGAAGCTGCAGGACTAAATCAGACAGAACGCCGTGGGTGGACATCCCTGTTGTCATTGTCCATCCGCCCTAACCTTAACAACATTCAGAACCAGACACTATGTACCGTCACGTCGCGTATTGACTATATGTCACGTGGCTCAAGTTGCAATGGCGTGTTTTATCATCATCGTCAACGTTTTTGTGTTCGTGAACCGATGAAAACAAGAACACAAGATTTTGACCAAACACAAAACTATGATTGCTCTAGCTTACACGAGAATCAAGACGATTTCAGCAACATCTAGTAAACGTTTTGTTAGTGTTTCTTCTCCAAAACGGTCGTAATATATACTACGAAAAAAAATACACCAGCTTTCTCACAGAGATGATAATATCATCCCAAAACTAGCAACATCCGGAAAGCCAAAGAAGGAATGGCGACAAGAAGAGGAAAATCCCAAACATCGAAGATGTTTCCCTGTGGCCCTCTGATCGGAAGCTATGCTGTTATACAGTATGAGGCGGTCCTTTGCACGTAGCACGGGTTCAGGTAAGTTCTGAAAAGAGTTTATTTTGAAAAAGAAAACAGTTGAAACAGTTTATTTTGATCAGATTAACCCCTAAAGGCGTCATATTTTGGCACCTACACTCCCTGAATGGAACGTATTTACAATAGGGTAGATTTGATTCAATTTACTTTGTAAAGAAATGACATTCAAAAAAATTGACTTTTTCTATCGCCCCAATGTTACACGATGCAGCTTTAGCCAATAAAACCATCTTACCATTGGTTTGGCCATCCCTGTCAGCAAAGATGGGAATGCAGAGGATTATTCAAAGCCAAACTGGCGCCCTAAGGAATAGTCTCGGAGAAGCATTCAAAGCATGATAGACGATCTAACTTTCTGTGGTTTGCGATAAACTACGTCATACCCCGGGACCGGCTCTTCGAATTCATGTTTTAGAATGACCCGGGGAAATCTAGGCACTACCTGTATCAGAACGATAGGAAAGGCAATTTTGGGACTTTTATTCAGCTAGGAGGAGCGTACGTACTTGAACTTGCTTTTTAATACTATCCTGGAGAAATATCTAGAGTGGGCGAGTGTGGCGTCGACTGGCCCGACACATTTTTGCTTGCTAAGTCAGGGTAGTGACTGGGATTAAGAGAAGGCGTTAGAATTACAGTTGGTGTTAGAGTTAGGGTTAGACTCGGGATCATTGCTCGGGCTAGGGTTAGTTAGACCGAGGATTGGGTTAGGTTTAGGTTTAGTTTCCGCATTATGACCAACCCCCTCGAACCCTAGCCTCCTTCGCAGACTTCTGATGCGGCGGCATTAATACTTTTTTTTCGGAAAGCGACGCGAGTTATGCCGCCAAGGGACGGTTTTGCCAGCGAGGAATTTTGCCGGGGAGA
>NW_017804020.1:3777373-3811188 GCF_001625305.1 Branchiostoma belcheri | reverse complement strand
CGGTGGCATACCTAGCGTCGCTCCCCGAAAAAAAAAGTAACGCCACCGCATCAGAAGTCTGAGAAGGAGGCTACATACACAAACTCGTTGTCTCATATTGGAAACCTTACATGTAGTGCCATGGGGCAGTTATAACGAGTGAAGACAAGTTCTATATAGATGTACATGATAGCGAGTATAACACAGAGTGCGATATAGGTCTTACACTAAACACAGAAATGGTTTGGTTTGTTACAGCTGTACCTTCAAAACTTCGGTGTTACTCATCAGTGACATGATCAAAACGCCATCTACCAACAATGTGTACCATTGCAGTACCTTGGAAGGCCGAATCAAACGAAACGACCGCCTCACGATGTCACACGGGATGAATGTTGTCACGTCCGCACAGTGTTGTATCAAGACGTTTCAGTTGTTGGAAATTCGAATGACGCTGAAGGAAACTTTGTGTGCAGTTCAGAACGTTGTTATTTCGGACTTTTAGTTTAATTTTAATCACTTTTGAATCCGTATTCAAAGTTACCTTCTAGTCTTATACAAGGACCCGGTACGAGTTAGAGGCATCCAATGCATTTCAATGCGGCAAAAAATTCTGGATATGAGGGAATTGTCTGATATTGCTACTTACTGCCATTTCGTAGTACATATTTGTCATCATTTCATACTTTTTGGGGCGTTTGGCATAGCCTTAAAACATGCTGCATGAGGAGTCCATTTATTTTTGGTACCAACCATAAATAGCTAGAACCTACTATGATACGAAACAAGCAGATGTTTTTCGTTGGCAATAACGTTTTGCCTCACAGATAACAGTATGCTGTGGGATAGGGTTGATTCAGCTTATAACAGACTGAGTATGCTGTGGGATAGGGTTGATTCAGCTTATAACAGACTGAGTATGCTGTGGGATAGGGTTGATTCAACTTATAACAGTATGCTGTGGGATAGGGTTGATTCAACTTATAACAGTATGCTGTGGGATAGGGTTGATTCAACTTACTACAATATTAATTACAAAAGAATTGAGTCAAAGATCCAGCTAGTTCTGCCGCCCTGAAGTTGCAGTGGATGCCCATATATTATACCCATGGAACAGACAGCGCATGTTGGAAAATGAAGGAAACAAGCCTCAGGGGGGAAACCAACACTTTCTCCCTCTATGTCACAAGTGATCAGTCATTCCTTGTCAGAGTTAGGTGCAAAACTCGTTAGTTCAGTTCCTCATCGAGGAAAACAGAACGTTTTGTTTGTATAGACGCCGAGGTCGTCTCTATGGCGAGAGAAAACTCAATAATCTGCGAACAAAGAACACCTTCGTGCCGGGATCACGTCTGATTAAACCGGTGTGGTTTTGCGGGGAGTCTATCTACACGTACGTACATACGTAACATTT
Organism: Branchiostoma belcheri; assembly: GCF_001625305.1. Classification (NCBI taxonomy): domain Eukaryota; kingdom Metazoa; phylum Chordata; class Leptocardii; order Amphioxiformes; family Branchiostomatidae; genus Branchiostoma; species Branchiostoma belcheri. The sequence continues at coordinate 3,809,795 of NW_017804020.1, read as the reverse complement.
GAGTCTGAAAATTAGGGACAAAAGATATGTTTTAAGCCTCAAGGCGTGACGAAAGGACACAGAAGTCTAAACGGTGTTTGCTTGGCGCACCGTCGAGAGTCAACAAGCCGGGACTTTCAAGCCAAATTACCGTGAAGTGTACCCAAAGGTTGGCCGCGGATAATTTGGCGGAGACAGCACGTGAAAAATAACGGGCCAGCTTAGCGAACCACTCCGTCAACACAAAAAGGGAAGGACCCGTGGGAGAATCGACAATTAGCACAAATGATCCGTTCCTAAAGAATACAGAAGAGCTATTTCTTCATATACACGAGCAGGACTATGCAGTGGTTGAGAGCCTGACAGCATGTGTGTGTGACAGTGTTTGTTTTCTAGGACGATAGGTTGGTGTGTTGAAGTGTTTGTTCTGGCTGTTTTGTTGGATCAACATCGGTAACTAGGACCACTGGGGTCAAAAGTTGCTCAACTGCCACAGAGAGACCCACAGGAACACAAGTTTAGACCCACTGTACGTCCAAACGACTGTACTGTACCCTCTGAGAGAGATTGGTGACCAAGTGAGAAGAAATACCAACACGGCACCAGGACTATTAAAAGCCGGCGTCCGGTAGCGGAAAGAAGACAACGCTTCCGTCTTTGAATGGAAGGTAAGCCCCCATGCTCGACTGCCCCGCCATGTTTTTCTACGGGCTCTGGTATTTGCCGTGTCCGCCTTTGTGGACTGGGTACTAAGTTAGTAACTGTGTCAGACTCTCTAAAAAAGGAACCACTATATTTTGATTGCCAATGACCAAAAGGTGACCAAAATTTCTTCTCTTACTTACATTCTTAACGTTGATATAGCTGACTCGTTGACGAAATGAGTCTAACATGACATAGCTATTTTACAATGTTTCTCGGGAAAGTAGACTAATTACATTTAATTAGCTTTTGTCTCTGATTAAAGTAATCATCTTCTGTGCTGGTTCGAGATTGGAATGGTCTACGGTGTTCATTGTGTTCTGTCTCGGACCCTGTACATGTGCCTAGATCGATGTTGACATTGTTTCTTCACTAATGTGTTTTTGATAAGGTTCGCGCCTTGTTAACTCTCATATCAGGGAGTTCATAACCTCCTTGCGTACTAAGATAAGGTACTGTAAAAGCATCCAACGAAACTTCAGGGCTGTAAAAATATTTGGGGTGAGGAAATCTGTTTGCAATTGACATTTACTGCCATTTATAAGCACACTTTTTTCTTCATTTCATACATGAAGCGTTTGAAAGTTCTACCTCTACTTCTATACTTCTACTGGACAATGCCCCATTTGGGGTGTAAGGTCCAGGGCCGGTTATGGTGGTGGAAAAAAGTTGACATTCAAAAAACTTATTTTAAAATTCCATTTTTGCTGTCCTGAAATTGCTTTGGCTTCCGGTCGGTGAAACAGACCAGTTCGCATACCTGACATTTTCCTGAGTCACACCAGTCAACATGACTTGGTTACACTAACATTCCTAAGCCAGGTCTAGGGACAAAAGCCGCTGCCACAAATATATAGCCGAATATGGCCTCCCTAACACTGCCCAAACTTCCCACAACCATGGTTAGCAGTAGGTCGGGAGCAAGGTCGGCTGTGTTTGGCTGGTGTTCGGCGATGTCGGCTACTGTTCAGCCGAATGTTTTAAAATGTTTAGAACATTTACTTGTGGACTGGAGGTTCGACTGATTCGGCTGGTGTTAGGGAGTAAGTTAACAGTGTTCGGGTCGTGTTCAGGGGTCAAATTTTACTCAACGTTAACTCAAATTTGATCTGATTCGCATGGAAAGGTAGCCATAGTCTAAATCTTGGTTGGTTGGTGGTTGGGGGGAGGTTCTGAATGTGTGACGGGCATAACCCAATTCTCTCAAACTAAATATTCACGCGGTTCGTTTGTGAAGCCATGTTGTTCTGGTCTGTGGTAAACACAGTTAGGTCAGCATCTGTGTATAATGTTTGAACATAACTGTGCGTAACATTCATAACAGACTAGATTATAACTATATATTCTACAAAAAGCGTTGGAAGCATACACATGTCAGCCAGAAATATTCCAAAAATATTGATTTTGCTGTATTCTTTATCTGAAAATTAGCGTTAAAAGGCCGTGTATATGCACTGTGCGATCTGTTAATGACCTGTTTTTGTATGCTCGGGATCTATAATACATGAACCCGCATGGCGTGTCATCGATAGCCGGGTACAAAATCTGTGGTCTGTGATGACTCACGATCAACGGTCAGAAACAAGAAAAGACAGCGGTCGATATGTGGACTATTAGACGACATGGTTTAACCATAAATCACATTGTTAATTGCAATAAAAATGAAAAGGATTGCAAGTCTTCAAATCCTTTGTTTTCACATTCATATATTTAGCATAGATAGAGTTATGTCTACTATGGCTACTGCAAAGTCTAGGTTAAACATCGTTCTCTGACTTACATTGTGTCCTCTTATCTTGTATCTATTCTTAGATGCTCTTTGCTGTGATACCTTTTGAAGACCGAGGAAGTTCCCAAACGACTGCAACACAACACAACGTCACCACTTCGAACTTTGAGATGTCATCCACACTTTCCGCCGACGTCACATCACAAACTGATGACGCCATCAATTCCAGCGTTCCGACATTTTCTAATGTTGTCAATACAACAACGACATCACCGGGGCAACCTGGAACTGAGCCTTTACAGGAATTTCCTGTCGTATTAGCTTTTGTAATTATTATGGTCGCCATAATCATACTGTCCGTTGCCATCAGCTACAGTTGTAACAAACTTGCAGCGTGCATCCACGAGCGCGAAGTGCTCCGCAAGGTGGCGCCCGTGCTCAAACCCGCCATAGCCAACAGCATGCTGCCAGCGAAACCAAAGACCCGGGCGGGCTTAAACTGGAGAAAGGGGGTCAACAAGACAAAGATACAGATCCAGCCAGCTCAGAACTCACAAACTCAAGAAGAAACTCCGGAATCGAGCAACACGAGGAGTAGAAAAGACAGTTTAGCCTACTTGAAGCCTCCTTCGGACGATGTTAACCATCCAGGGCGTATTAGGCTCCCTCCAATAAAAACAGAAAGACAAGATGCTACAATATCAAAAGAAACTACGCCGGATGTGAGAGAAAATGGACACAAAGAACTCATATTTCCCAACAAGACAAATGAAAATGGATTGACTTGTACGTACCCGGCACAAGTTTATAGAGAAAGATTTGAATGTGAGCGGACCGAACTAATTTGAACATGGGGGAGTTCAATACGTGCTGGGTTTTTTTTTCACAATCTTTCCACGAAAAGGCCGTAGCATTCACTGAGTGAATGTTCATTATCAATTGTAAACAAAGCTATTGTGATGTAGATCATGAATCAATGGTCGAAGATATTTTCATGGCAAATATTGCTGCTGAAAAAAATGAAATTAATGTGTGTGATCAAATTGGTAATTGTTGCATATTAAAATCGAACTGATATTTTCAGTGGTATGAATATGAGATTATTCATTGTCTCTGGTTGCTTTTGTCTGTTATCAATGGTAACATATCCAAGAAGATATTCAAACACAAATGATGACAAAGTCTGCCATATTATGGCTATTTTATTTCATTAATCTATCATCTTTAACATTTCTTAAACCTCGACGAAAGAGCACTACGGCAACGTCAAAGGGTCGCCTTCATACTCTATTGAACGTATTCAATCAGTTCAGTTCGCAGTACAAAAAGAAAGTATTGCTCATTTCATAGTCTACTTTCTACGTACATGTACACCCTTCAAAAAGGACTCAGGAGTTATCTTTTAATACCATTTACTGATTATGGAAATGATGGATATTTTGTGTTACTTCTTGAACGTTTTCTGTATCTATATAGCCGGTATAACCACCCTTCGCCGAAAAACACCAGCTAAAGAAAGTGTGGATTATCAATCCATTGTGGAACTGTGACCATACAGTATACAGTACAATATTACTGGCACGTGTTGTTATGTGTAGTTAATCTTTTCAGGCTTGGTGTTGATTTTCAGGATTTAATACTCCTCGTCCAGGTCTTCCTCCCCCTCACCATCCATGGAGTCTGTTGCCACCTCTTCGTAATCCTTCTCCAGAGCTGCCAGATCCTCTCGGGCTTCGCTGAACTCTCCCTCCTCCATACCCTCCCCCACGTACCTGGGGAGCAGAAATGAACCGTCCCGATTAGAAAATATTGTCTCTCTTTGTCAACCTCCATGCAGATTCTAGGGTGGCAAAATACAGTACCAAATTGGCCAGGCAGTATCCATTTGCCAGAGAGAGTCCATTACGCCACCCAAGGTTGGCCCCTCTCTGGCAAATGGATACTGCCTGGCGAATTTGATGCTGTCCTTTGCCACCCTAGGATCTGCTTGACATGTTATAAAGACAATTTATTACACCAGTATTTGTCCTGGACTTTTCGGCAATAGCATACAAAATTTCTGACCTTACAATGTCCTGATCACGATACAAAACCGGAAGCTCCATTCAGTACCATAACAAGCCGCTAGAGAGTTCAAAATCTAATCATTTTGAGATCTCATCAAAACCTTTCCACCTACCAAGTTTTATGCTAGTTTAACACATAACTTACAAGAGCAAATAATGCAAAAAAAGTACGCGAGAAAAAGAATGGTCTTACTCACCAGTGTACAAAGGCACGCTTGGCGTACATCAGGTCAAACTTGTGGTCTAGCCTGGCCCAGGCCTCGGCGATAGCTGTGGTGTTACTCAGCATACACACGGCCCGGGGCACCTTGGCCAGGTCTCCGCCAGGCACGGCCGTGGGGGGCTGGTAGTTGATGCCGACCTTGAAGCCAGTAGGACACCAGTCTACGAACTGTAGGATTCAGAGGGAATACTTTCGTCTCATAGAATTTTATACACTTTGTCCAATAGATGAATTTCATCTTTCTAGGAAGACAATCATTACTGTGTATGAATAGATAAATGTATCAAAGAATGTTTTGGCATTACAACTAAAAGTATACGTGAAACTTTAAACACAACATGTTGATTTCTCCATTTACTTGTAGGTATATGATTAATTTGTATCTATTTGTTTGTATTATCATAAAAATTCATCTGTGTTGGTAGTTATGTTTAAAGTTACAACTTTTGGTTCAACACAAAAAATTCTCTCACCTAGAGCTTTCGACCAGTATTTGTTTGTACGTTTAACTGTAGTAGACTATAGGAAAGTCGCCGTATTTCTGTTGCGTCAATAAAGATTGTTTGTTGTTTGTATAGAATGTACATCTTAGCCGTGAAGTATTCTGACACATATTTGCTATAACATATTTAAGGTTTGCCGTAATGTAGTGCAATGAAGGAGGCTGTAGTACCTGAATGGTCCGCTTGGTCTTGATGGTGGCGATGGCGGCGTTAACGTCCTTGGGCACCACGTCACCACGGTACAGCATACAGCAGGCCATGTACTTACCGTGACGGGGGTCACATTTCACCTGGCGATAGGAGGGAGATAACTCATCAGGTATCATGAGGCGATAAATGTGTTTAATAATGTTGATTTTATGTGTTATTGTGTAGAAGTTGAAGTTAGTTTGTCTCCGTTACTTTAATTTTGTTATTTGCAATTAGCCTTCGGGCAGGAATTTGCAATAAACTTATCCATTAAGTGCAGCAAAAAAAATCGCCAATATTGTGATTTAGATGAAATTGAGGATGTCATTCTCTTGTGACTGTACTTCAGCCATGAGATAGATATCCTCTTTAATTGTATACGAGATAAATTTACCAGTTTTCGACATTTAGATAGAACAGAAACATTAGTATTCCTCGTGGAACTAGACAAACTATGTATTATAAGCTCCATCTGTTCGTATACATCTATGCCTTGCAAGCGAAAAGTTTAACCTGCTGTACATAGTACTTCACAGTACTCTATCATTTTTTCCTGCTTTATCCATAACATGTATTCAGCTTTTAAGTGCATAAACTTACAATAAATTAATTCCATTCATTAACTCAGAAACATCCGACTACGGACAATCGAAACATTGCTATATAATCCTTCTATTTCCCGCAGCTAAATTTGTATCAGTTTCATGTTATGGTTACAAGCAAATGTGCGTACTAAATACCCTTACCATCTGGTTGGTGGGTTCGAAGCAGGCGTTGGTGATATCAGACACGCTCAGCGTCTCGTGGTAGGCCTTCTCCGCGGAGATGATGGGAGCGTACGTCACCAGCGGGAAGTGGATCCGCGGGTACGGCACCAGGTTGGTCTGGAACTCCGTCAGGTCCACGTTCAGTGCGCCGTCGAACCGCAAGGAGGCGGTGATGGACGACACGATCTGGCCGATCAGGCGGTTCAGGTTGACGTAGGTCGGGCGCTCGATGTCCAGGTTCCGGCGGCAGATGTCGTAGATGGCCTCGTTGTCGACCATGAAGGCGCAGTCGGAGTGCTCCAGGGTGGTGTGGGTGGTCAGGATGGAGTTGTAGGGTTCTACCACTGCCGTGGACACCTGGGGGAGGGGGATGAGATGTAAATGTTTTTCTTATGTTGAGCTTAGCATCCAAAATTATGTATAACATACGTAAATAATTTCATCGGGTCGGTGAATGATGGAATAGCAAATTCCTTTTTCCATAACTACGTGTTCAACAAGAGCCGAAGTTTTGATGATTGTCATCTCCATCATGGCAATTACATGTTTCGAGCCATGATTGCAGTGACACATAATTGCCCTGATGAAGATGACAGACGGTCACCGAACGTCGGCTCTTGTTAAACACGTAGTTATGAATATAGAAATTTGCTGTTCAATCATGTATAACATTTTCATACAAATTGTACGCCGGGAAAAGATGACGTAGAACATATTTTCGTACAACTTGTATGCTGTGAAAAAGTGAAATTGAACATATTTTCGTACAAATTGTATTCTGACTAAAAGACATGGACAAATACTGTACACGACAGCACAATATCGGTTGCATTATATTATTCTGTTGCCGTACACATATATTTCCACGTACCTGTGGTGCTGGATAGACGGCGAACTCCAGTTTGGACTTCTTGCCGTAGTCCACGGACAGACGCTCCATGAGAAGCGAGGTGAACCCTGACCCAGTCCCGCCGCCGAAGCTGTGGAACACCAGGAACCCCTGCAGGCCTGTGCACTGATCCGCCTGGACAGGAGTTCACAATTAAGGGTTAATGACCCGCCCCGAGGTGAATATGGTGTGATAAAGCATTGTCAGTTGCTATAACCACCGAATGAAGCCACCGAGTGAGCGCAGCGAATCTGTTAATAATCGTTATCAGATTAGATGTAGATCAGGCCAGGAGTCCTCTTCTACACTACAACACATTTTCCGTGAGCCAAACTACTATATTATGTAAACTATTTATTCTGTGTCACTACGACAGTTTTGTCCTAAGAGGCTAAATGGCCTACCCAACAATACCGAATTCTTCCCAACCATTGTGTCAAATTTGACTCAAATCCAACTTCGATTCGTATCGAAAGGTAGCCGTGGCCTAAATCTGGTCAGACTGCCCTCAAACTTCAGCCAACCTTGGTTGGTTGGTAGTACTATAGTTGGGGAGAGGTTCTGCATGTGTGACAGGCCTGGGGGTCTAACAGCATAATTTTTGGTCACAGCTAAGTTACTCTTGATTGTGTATCAAATTTTGCCCTTGGTTGCATTATGGTTAATTTGGGCTGGAAAGTAAGGCTGGTTATTGTAGATTAGCTTGTGGAGGAAAGTCAACTTAACATATTTTCCTCACCAGTTTGCGAATCCGCTCCACCACCACATCCACGATCTCCTTGCCGATGGTGTAGTGGCCGCGCGCGTAGTTGTTCGCCGCGTCCTCCTTACCGGAGATGAGCTGCTCGGGGTGGAAGAGTGCACGGTACTGCCCCGTCCTCGTCTCGTCTGGAAAGAAAAAACGATAGAATGAATGTATGAACAAGAAAGGTAATATTTGCAAAGTAAATACGTAATATATACATTCGTGCGGTTTAGCCTGCATGACAAACTACAGCTCTATTTATTCTTACTCAAACACATCCATCTATATGTTCACAAGCCCCTCCAACTCTGTCCTGCTACTTGCTACATAAGGTAATTCAACACCACAAGGTGTCTGCTACAGCACCTATTACCATGGTGACAGACGTCTGGTCCAGGTCATTGACCTTATTTGTTTGAGATGGAAGAAGACGAAACGGAGCAAAACCATAAACGGAAACATAATAACAGTACGAGAATGAAACAAGGAGTACTAGAGGAAGAGGGGGATGACGCAGCTACTAGGCTATGATAGTGTAAACTTCAGAAATTTAGATATAAGAGCCTAAAGTAAAATCTGTGAGTGTAATATTTTAAATTTATGTTACGCAGATGCAGACACGTCATGTTTCTTACCTATAACCGTGGGTTCGAGATCGACGAAGACCGCCCTGGGCACGTGTTTGCCGGCGTCGGTCTCGCTAAAGAAGGTGCTGAAGGAGTCGTCTCCGCTGAAGTTGGGCGTCTTGTGGTCCGCCTCCATGGTCCCGTCCTTCTGGATACCATGTTCCAGACAGTACAGCTCCCAGCATGCATTGCCGATCTGCACACCAGCCTGCCCCACGTGGATAGAGATACACTCACGCTGTGGGAGGGAAAAACAAGATGGCGGCAACTCAGTCGGGTTAAGGATACATGAAAATACTTTGTCTTTTTCTATCATTTCAATATAATGTACTGCTAATATTTTATCATTTAGATACTTATATATTAGATGATACAGTTTGGTCAAAGAACTCAAAGCTCAGACTCTACATGGTGCTTGACTGTAATAATGAAACACGAATATAACTCTGAAACTTCCATGTGTAAGCATCCAATATGGCGGCCAATACTCATGACGTCATTGTCACGTGAGTTCAAAGACCGTTCATTCAAACAGATGATACTGAACACATACGATTGACACGAATGGTAGGCGGTAACAACGGTACAAAACATGTAACGTTACATTGTTTTAGGGGCTACAGAAATGACGAAACAACATGGCGGCAGTACACTGAAACACAAGTACTTGTAATACTACGTATGTACTGTCACACTTTCATCTTACCACCGATTATCGATATTTTGGACGTGACGTTTTTACAAAACTAAAGGGTTTAGCTGCACACACAAAAGCCGAAGACATGGCGAAGCATACTAATACAACCAGTCTTGAAGCTACTGCATGTAATCGTTGAGTACCCTTCTCCATACATGGTGAGGCGTTTATCAAGTACACATAGACATGACGTCTAGCCGGCCGTCCCAAGGACACTGTCTGATCTTGAGATTGTGTTTTTAAGATCCGAATTTCTTCATTAGAATCACACCATTTCAACCAATTGTTCATTGTGATTTCAAAATAAGACATCTGGTCACATATTACAGGAAAAATGGCACCAAAATGTTGACTTTTCTTGAATAGTAGTATTAAATAATGAAATAATCCTTCAGACATGGGTTATCCCAATACCGTGATAGAGTACCGCTTTAGATAAAACATTCAACCAAATAGGTACAATCTAACTCATCGTGACCCCGCCCCCTAGTACGAGTGACACATCCGTAAACAAATACCATGATTGGAAAATACCTGCGAAGCCGGTCCGATTTTCCCCCTGCTCATGCCGATTCCCTATGCTGGCTATTACGGCATCACATGTAATCCTGGCCGGGTTTCAACTCACGCCGTCCCGCCCTAGTATTAAACCCCCGGATCAGATGTCCTAACTGGCATGTGCGTCTGTGCCCGGGCCCTATTTAAGGAAGCCGGGCTGCGCATATTTGTCCACCATCCGTCGGGAGGGTCTACCGCGTCACGCTGTACAATTTTACATGGCCCCAACTTCATGATCAAACAACACGCATACTAGTACATGTACATGCGTTTTTGAACATCTTACATATTCCATAGCGACTTTACTGAAATATGGAATTTTCACATATACAAACGCCACGTTACAATGAATTTTATTGATAACTGTGCGTCTGTTTTATTAGAATTCAAAGAAGGAAGCTACAGTCGTAATTGCCCCCCTCCCCCTTTCGTATGCTACCGACCAAGACAGACCGTCTCTCAGTTCAGTACGTGGCCTTTACCGATCAGCTATTAAATGGGACCCGGACAGGGTAAACTCAATAGGGAGGTGTGGAATTCACAACCCGAGGCTGAACCCAAAACGGTGAATGTAGAGCCCGTATCCCATGGATGGAATGACTGTCCGTCTGTCAGGTTCAATATGACACATTCACTGATACACGACACAACTACACCAGTGGTATTTTCCAAACTAATATCATCTTTCAGAAAAACATCTAAATGTGATGCCATGAGTAATCGTTGTTCAATCTTTGACCGGAATATGGTGAAATACTCATCCATGACTTCTCAGATTCCCCCCACCCTGCCTCTCCCATATAGTCTGCTATGCTATACGTATGTTTGATATAACTACGCCTATTTACGTTTAACATGTACGTACAGTTTATCACAATTGCATGGCAGACGGCTTAATGCTTACTGTGGCTTAGATAGGGTAGATCGTCCGTACCGCAATGCGGTAGAAAAACCACGGGGTCCCGGGAGACACACCCGCGAACAACCCCCGAATTTTGACAAGTCGCCCGGGGGTATATGACACGTCTATCATGTTACCGACCGAAACGTTAACATTATTTACTCACACACATCTCAATCATCTCAACCATCCCCTCACGTCTACTTACCATTTTTCGTAGTGGTGGGTTTTGGCACTTAAAGAGATTCGGGTGGACAGACGAAGTGGGTAACCACGGACGTGTCTTCTGGAGATGTGCGACGTATCTCTTGAAGCACTGCAAATGGATATGTCGCAAACAGCCGGCTCCTATTTATAGATACGTACGCCCCTGCCGGCCGGCATCGATGGCGTAACGCGCGCTATTTTTGAGGCGGCTGGTGCAGGGGGAGGGGGAGGGTTGGCTTCTGGAGCTAGCTAGACGGTCGATGACAGATGTGTGACGAGCTCTGACGGGATACGCTGTGTGCCGAACCCACTCCTGTGATCTCCCGCAGTAGGCACGTCCAGTGCGAATCAATCCTCCCAAATCCATGGAAACGGCCCAGCACAGCTGCTGCAGTAAAACTCGCACAGACACGTACTGACCGTTTCCCTACACTATATTATAGTACATATTAAAGGCATCCAATATTTCTTCAAGGCAGCAAAACAGACAATATTCTAGATGAAGAATTCTGTCTGATAATGATATTGACATTGACATTTAAGGCCATTTCTTTGCACATTTTTTTACAATATTTCATACCTGAATCGTTTGAAGTACAGCCCAAAAACAAGCTACGTGAGGGGTCCCTATATTTTTTGGTGCCACCAATAAATAGCTAGAACCAGCCTATGGTACGAAACAAGCAACCGTTTTTCGTGAGCGATATCACAGATATCAGTAAGCTATGGGATAGGATTGATTCAACTTACTACATTAAAAGAATGACCAGAAAATGGATTTTGAAAAACTGCCCTGAAATCGCATTGCCTTTAATAAAAGTGGTACACAGACACAGCAATTCTGGCCACAGTCTGATAAAAGACCGGAAGAATGTTATCAAGATGTTAGCTAGTTGTAAGGACAGCGCCCTGAAAGCGATTAGTAAACGTATCTTATAATACGGCGGTTTGATAAGAGATCTAGAAAACGCGAAGCTTGCATTCTGAACATATCTCACCTCCCAGCGCCACGGAAACATTCCAACCACACATATCTGAGGTTTCATCCGGATCAAATACTTCAAATGATAATTAGGAATGTCAACAATAAGTTTCATATGGTTCTACTATCAACTTTCATGTCATATCTGGAACTATATGGATCACTAGACCATGTTGATTTGACTATATACTCGTAGATGGCATCCTCTGGGAACCCCAAAACTGATGCGAGCGTACGAATAAAAAAAAGTTTGAAAAAAAAAGACTTGCTTTCATTATGAAATCTACGTGGCCATGAAGGTTGAACAAATTACATAAAGTACAGTATGGCGAATAATCTACTCTTCAAATTCATTTCTTGACATTTTCGTCGTTTTCATTTGATTTTGCATTCTACGACAATGGCATCGTTTTCCAATATTTTTCTTTACAACTTACGGTATATATTTGCCCATTTTGCAACTGTTTTGTACGATTTATAGTATCATATTTTTTGAAACGTCTGAAAATTCATGCGCGCGCGGATGTCATCCATATAATCAAATCAACATGGTCTTACAATGGTTAAAATACTGAATTTGGGAAGATGATGACCAAATGCATGAGGTACAGAAACGCATTTCTATAGCATGTTGTGGCCGGCATAGCGCTCTTAATACAAAATCAACATTTCTGACATCGGCCATGTATAGAGAAATGTGAACTATTCCTTGATGCGAGATGAAAGATACGACAGCTGTCACCTACATGTGTGTGATGAGTTATCGACTTTTGTAAATAACTGCGCATCCGAACAATCGACCGTGTCGCGGAAATAACGCCGAAGTCGTGTAGTCTGCAAAAATCGATAAAAATCTTTGGATACAATCAATGAATCTCGTGTCATCTTTGGAAAGGTCGAAAGAAGAGCAACCAATAGAAAAGATCAACGTATGAAATATGAAGCCCAAACGCAAAGTAAAGCAAGAATAGCTAGGTAGAAACAACAAAATAAATACAGAAATATATGTCTACATGTAGTAAATGTTTCATTACAAATGTTGCTTTATGTGTTATTCTGTCGTTTTCCTTGTGGACAGAAAACTGACGACCCATAGGGCTTCATACAGGCAGACGTCAGGGTGGGTATATAAAACAAGTTAATGACCAACTGTACACGCCGACTAGCGGTTATAAGTAGAAATGCACATAGAGCTCGCTATTTTGCTCCAGTGTTCATGTGCGATTCATGATCAAGTTAACAAGGTGACCAATCATTTCAGTCACACACCGTTCATGCCAATAAACCAACTTGTATGTTTGCACAATGCTAGATGTTGTATGTAGAATTGTATGGTTCCATGCCAATTGTCAAAATTAATTTCTGACCAATATTTGCTAAAATGATATAAAATGTCAAGTGAAAGTATACTCTAAAATTTATTTGAGCTTATAGAACACCCCGATCGCCTATGGCATGACAATCAATGCCAACGACCAAAAACGAAATATTTAGTGTACGCAACGCAATATTCAAGGATGCTGTGAGCAAAATTCGGTGCATTTGTCATGACCATGTCCCTCTGCACTCCGTCATGTGTAACATTGAACGATGAGGATATCACGGCAAATTGGTTTTCTGTAACCCCTTTGGCACAGCCGCAAGTCTACAAGCATTAGAAGCTCTAGCCATGGACATTATTGACCATGGTAAAACCCTTATTGATAACAGCCCTACGGCTTCGGCTATGACTGAACAGCCCTATGTACGGGAATGACAGGCTCCTCCACGTAAAGTCACATCTTTAAGCTGACCAAGGTCCGTTGCAGAGTTCTTACCACCGGGTCCACTTCTCTTCTGCGCAGTGCATCAGTCTAGCTTGCGATTATACAATCTACCATACGTTAGGTGATGTAAAGAAAACTATTTTAATCAACCCAGCATTCAAAGTTGAAAAAAAATCAGTTCCTTATATATAATTACTTACGTTGGCAATTATGTGATTCTGTCTCATAAACCAAGTAACAAATAACAGAAGAGCCAGTAGTATACTAAGTACTTTTTCCAAGACAAAAAGTGAAATTTCTGCAACAACTCATAGTACTAGTAATAGTAGCTAGACCTCTGCTTAAGTACATTTCAACATAATCATTATGCACCTTTTTGCTAAATATCATGGAAAGAAATGGAACGATGTCTTAAATAGCTAATTTGTAGAAACAGCGATAACGCCATCATGCCATCACGAAAATTCAAATAATGTATAATTTTACAACAACTTACTTGATATCCTCAAAATATTAGTCTACCTGTGAACTAAACAGTTATTTTCAAGACAGTCAAAAAGTCTACAGACACCCTTCTATACTACATTAGGCGCACGAGAAAAAGAACAATAACAGATGTCAGCCACTGATCGTTCATTGACGAGAAACTGTGTGTAACTAGAGTTCCAAGAATTCATATCTTCGCCAAACTCTTACAACTGACAACCTACAGATGTTTGTCATTGATTATGCAATAAAGTCTCTGAAAAGTCTACATCTTGCAATTTAACATTTTAAGACGACGTAACTACACTTTTAAGTGTAGTTTCGTCGTCTTAACATATTAAAATATTATTAAAATACACTGGAGGGTACGGTTGTATTTTGATTACAGATATCAACAGTGTTTTTATACCACAGTAAAAAAGAAGTGCATAGAGGGCCGACTATATCCTAAAGTCTAAAACAGTTTTAAACGGTTCGTCATGAGGGCCTGCATGCCCTTTTTCGTAAGGCGTAATCAGGCTTTTTAAGTCCTCGTACTTCGTAGGCAGCCGTCCAAAATCAACGTAATTCTTAATCAGTACATTAGCCGTAACACATGGTCGTTTTCATTCATAAGCAGTTACCTTTCTGCAACGTATAACGTAATCCATTAAGTACTCCATGATTTAATACAATGATATAATAAAAATCTGAGAATTTAACGTAATTAATTCGTAATCGGGGGTGAAAATTTTGCGTAATTCGTAATCACTAGCACCCCCCCCCCTCCCATGCTGGTCCTCCGTCATGTTCACTCCTCCATTGGTGCATGTTTGAACATAAAAGAAACGCACATCATTGTCTCACACCAGGAAAGTTTCAGCAGGAGGTAGAATGCAGTAATATATCCGGGTTGACGGAAGTCCATGAGAACACCTTGGCGCTGCCGTAGACAGAGTTCCCACAGGACGACCCGGGGGAAGACAAAGGCACCACGTCTATCACCGTCTGATTCCTCCCTCCAGGCGGGGACGACCTGGTCAGGATATAGACGTTATCATTCTTGTACATGTCCATATCTGACGGCGAGTCCTCCTCATCAGGATACCCCCTCCTGTCCTCAACTCCTTCCGCCGAGTCGAAGTAAGAGTCTTCGGTTTCTTGAGGCAGGATCCTAGCCCGCCTTTTTCTGTCATCCAAGTGACGTGCGAGTTTGTTACAGGCACTACTGACTCCTACACTGGCCATCACGATCACAAACATCAGGATAAAGAACAGCAGGACGACTTCGATCTCAGTCTGACCGTGCCCGGTACTCTTCGAGGTCGTCACGTTTTGGTAAGAACCACTGGTCCTGTCGACCTCATCGATGATGGTAAACGTCATGTTTACGTCATCGCCAGATGTGTTACGATTCGCTATTGCGTCATCGCCAGAGTACATGACGTCAGATGTGTTACGCTTGGCTATTGGTCGATGGGCGTGGTCGATAGATTTGATGTCTGCTCCAAATACCTTAAACACACGGAGAAAGGACATTGCATGAGTATGTAGATAAAGATCACAACATTTATTATATAAATATATATATGAAATAAATAAACTTGAAACTTGACTTGATTTAATTCATCCTGAAAATACTCATAAAACTAGAAAGGCCAATATTTGCTTTGGAGCAAATACAGCGATGGGTTCACCACATTTTACCACATGGCAGGGAAAGAATGAGAAACACAAGGGAAAACAATGATTTACAGTAATTACATTGATATAACTATAATATGAAGTAACATACAACTAAAACAACAGTTGGATAGCTATTCCCTACTTTATTGGTTAGGATTTTTAATTGCATAATGCAAACTGTTGATTTTCAAAATAAAATAAAAAAACGTTCATGCCCCGCATTCCAATGCTGGAGCAGAAAAGCTTGAAATACCTACCAAAACACTTGAATACAGACATACTGTCAGTATGGAAATGCTCTGTGCAGGTGTTAATCAAGTTAAATCCCAACAGCCAATCAGCAAGAAATGCTCTGTGCAGGTGGAAATGCTCTGTGCAGGTGTTAATCAAGTTAAATCCCAACAGCCAATCAGCAAGAAGTATAGAGGAAAGCTGCATGCCTATTGGTTGATGCCCTGCATTCCATTGTGATGACTCATGCCCAGACGTGGTAAACACGGCACACTAACACAGTAATACATTTGCTATAACACAGCCAAAAAACTCAAATAAAACCATTCTAAAAGCCCGTATCACAAAAATTAAAAAACGCCTAGGGGTATTTGCCCACTGTACCTCCATACCAAATTTCAGGACCTTAGGCCCTAAAATGAAGAAGCTGAATCCATTTAAAGATATGGCAGGAGGAGGAGAAGGAGAAACATCAGAAAAAGCAATATGGGTTCACCACCACTTCGTGGTGTGGTGAACCCATAAATATAAATATATCATGAAATTTAAAAAAATCATCACACTATCTGGACCTCAATAATAAATGAAATACGACACACCCACCGTGAGCTACAGCTGCGAACACAAAAACACGATCAAAAACAGAACCCTTCCGCGGAAGGATATCTCCTTCCCCGGAGGTAAAAAAAATCTTCTATAAGTACAGTACAATCCTAGCAAAATGTTGCCTTGACAGCAAACATATGTCATGATGCCCCGAGGCTTCCGCCACAAGAATGTCTGGACCTTAGTGTTCTTCGATTTTTTTTTTGCTCAATTCCATACATGCTATCTATCATTGATAGACAGTCAGAAACGTGCATTATTATAGATTTACATGGTACCATCCAATGACATAGCCACAAGTCCTCAGGCAATGTCTGGAATAAACTGAGACCAATTGCAATGCATGAGATGTATAGGAAACCTCTTAACCATGCAAGGTCCATCGACCGCCGCTTAAGTCTTTTTCATTCATCAACCAAGTCAGCGGTTTGGTTTGAAGAGATATGACTTTATATACGACACGGTGTAAGACGCTGGTCCAGTCAATTTCCGGTTCTTAAACCCGGGGAGGTTTTAAGTACCATCCCCAGTCACACTACTTCAAAGGCGGCTAACGAATGGGGCAATCACGGTGGACTATACTGTCCGTAGCACGGGCCATTTGTTATAAGAACCAACGTACGGAATGTCAGTGGGTTGAAAACACTTATCACTAGAACTGAAAGCTTCCATGCTTTAAGTTTATAGTACATTTGGAATCAGTCAAAGAGATGGTGACATTGTAATGACCTTCACCACAATTAGCGTGTTCATACATGACACTATAGCTAGAGGGGCATACGTACTTTCAATCAAATTTAGAAGGCAACAAAACCGAAGTCTACAGATAAAATAGTGTGGGCTATTTATTTCTTAACTCCTTGAAAGTAATTTGTATTCCGTTTGTAACCTCTGGAATGTCTAGAATATTGATGTACATTGACTGCTTATACCCTTACAAATTAAAACAGAGTTTGGGCAAAATTCTCTCATTAATGGTTTATCTGGACCGTACTATTGCTTAGGAATTTAGGATAATATCGATTTCAGAAAAAATTCAGTGAGTGTAGTAGGCTATTCATTTTATTACAGCAGTAAATGGTTGCGTAGAGTTAACATATTGTAATGCTAGGGAGTTTTTGGAACTGCATTGGAATTAAGTTGACGCTAAACCATTTCTACCTTTCATCAAGTCGCCTGACTTGATTATTTTGCATTACGTATTGACGGTACCATACGATTACATCACAGTGTAAAATGCATTGCCTGATATTTTGGTCACAATCCTACCATAATCTGATCTAACACATGCTCGCCTTTGCAACATCTTCAATATTTACCTCCACGGTGCCCAATAAAATCCATTACATGCCCTTACATCAACCCAACATGATGTAACACCTTTGGCGTAACACATAGGGGCTGTCTGGACTTTGTAAAATGCATTACGGAAGCATATAGACCCTAAGGTACGCCATGTATCATATTGGTCCAGGGAATATGAGGATATACTCCGAAATAGAAACTGTATGAAGGGCACTGAGTTATAACCGTAAAAATACCCAGATGTATGTACCTGTCTCTATGTAATTTGTCTATTTTAAAACCAAGATGTACTTGATATACCTGTCCGTATGAAATTTGTCTATTTGAAAAAGAACATTTTTGGGGGAATATATATTGTCAGTATAGCTTAAATTTCGTTAATTACGCAACATGCATATAATATATATCTGAGTAATTAAATCCAATGCAAGCAAGGGAGGTAAAACTGGATCTTCTAAGTCTATTTACTTGTCATTCTTTTAATACAGTAGTAAGATTTTCCTATGTTATAAGATATTGATATCTGTCAGACAAAAATGCGATGTCGTCGATGGAAAACGATTGCTTGTTTTGTATCGTAGGCTGGTTCTAGCTATTGGTTTTTGTATGTAAAGAAAAAAAAAGATGTTAAATGTATTAGTATACAGCATATTCTCAGTATGAATCATATCAGTTTTTGCTGACATTATACTTATTTCATTTCATATGGTGCACCCGAAATATTTTTGTGCACCCAATTTGTTAGGTTGGGTGCACCAGTGTACCTATTCCAAAAATTAATTTCGATTCCTGGCATTGAATGCCTTTAACGACTGGAAATACGATAGAATTACATACGATAAGGCTCATAAGAAGCACTCAAACCCTGAACACCCCCTTCATCATGACCATAATGACATAATCTTCAAGTTTCCCAATGGACGACTTGAACTTTCTAAACTACGTACAATTACTTACTTCCTCCGGTACCTACTCTATCACGTACACCCTCAGGGAAAAAATCCATTTACTGGATAAAGATCACCAAAAGGTTAGACGCTGTGTTATTACTTGTGAATGCCATATGGACTTTGGTTGGCCATGCAAGGTATACATCTACTATCTAATACCTAAGGCAAAGGAATTGTTTTACGAGATTTGAATGTCGTATTTCTCTTTTTTTACTGCGTAGTATGCTATGGTATAGTGGAGAGTATTGCTTGAAGAATAATCGGCTACTTACGTTTACTGCTGTTAAAACCAGCTATCAAGTTTTGGATTTTTGGCATTAAATCATGTAGTCTTGATTCTTCTTAAGGAAATATATGTAATGTAAGGTGAAATACCTGAAATTATGGGAATAGAAAGGTAACATTTGCTAAGCAGATGATAATATTTCCCTTCAAATGGTCTAGCCTATCAAACTACAGCTCTGGTTGTTGTTATTCAAACACATTCATATAATAATGTATGGTGAGCAGCCCTCCAGCTCTGTCCTGTTAATGTACATATAATCCAACACCACAGGGTGTCTGCTCCAGCACCAGTTACCATGGTGACAGACGTCTGGCCCAGGTCATTGACTTTTGTTGTCCGGAACGAAAGAAGAAGAAGACGAAGATAAAGAGCAGAGTAAACTTCTGCGAAAGTAAACACAATGACCTGGAAGGATCGAGAAACATCCCTGGGTATTGAGTTGGTACAAACATGTGACTCATGTCATCCTTCTAGAAACTGGGTTGAGATAATTACTGTGAGAGGAAAGGGACTTCAGGGGATTGGTTATGCGTGGAATCAATGGTAAATTCCGACTCCTTTGGTCCCAATAATCAAATAACAAGGCATCCACAAAGACGGAATAAAGATCAATTTTTAATTTTCTTGTGGAGGAGTAGCTAATATCTTATTTTTGATTGAATTTTGTTGAAATCCTGGGGGCTTACACAGTACACGCACCCCCATTGTAACCTTTGAGTCAGCTTCTTGAAACTAGGTTATGTAACTTCGTGATGGCGGTCGATTTTTATCGTTTGATATCTCCCTGACACTTTATCTTGTCGTCCTCTTTCTGCCAAGATGGTAGAATAGTGTTGTAAATTACTGTTATGATTTCAAAGGGTCGGAATGGATCAATTTCATAAATTATCGAAGCGAAAAATCAAGTCGAAAATTTAGGACAGAGAACACTCTCCTTTTCCCATGATCCTCTGCGTGGTTTGGACAGGTGTCAAATGCCCCCCTCCCTACATCAGAAGAACTCAAAACTTTATTATGACCCTTCTGGATATACAGATGAAGTCGCATACCTGTGTCTTACTATTCTAACTGGAATTCGCGAGAGACAATGTCCAAAGTTTGCTAGATCACTTCTCTACTCTGAATTTGAACAGGGCTACGTACGGAATCATATCTACCCTATCAGGTCGAAGTACCAGAAATCTCAACATCGCGAAACCTACATGTATAACCATTCTCCGATACCATATCTGACACGTTTGTTAGATGGTTAATAGTATTCTGTGCCATATATGTCGATTTTAACAACATATCTCGTCTACTACTCGTATATGTCAAGTGTAAGATAATTTGCATGTCGACTGCTGGACACAAAGTTATTTGTACGTTGATTTGTAATTCAAGCAAACAAATCAAGACATCTTGTATCTGTTCTTCATGCAACATTAATTACACAGCTCGTCCTGACTATGTGCCCATTACAACCTCTATTACGGAGTAATTGCCCATTTCTATTCCAAAGCACTCGGGTCAGTCTCAACTGGAACTAAAACTGGAATATGCTTTTTGGCAGTTGTCCAGACAATTTGTAACGAGGAACCTTGTAAAGTTTCACTGCGGATGTGATGTTTTTAGTTTTATGGATGCCTGAAATCATCGGCCCGAGCACTCATAGACCAGAATGCAAAGAAATCTATCCTAAAGCTATCTGACCTGAAATCCTTTGGCCAGGTATAGCTATCTTTTAAAAGTTCGAGATAGATATCTAATAATGTCTGGATATCAACAACATACTAGAAATGATATTGAATTTTCGTAGCAAGATTTATGGCATTTTACGTAACCGCCTACGTGAGACTGTTTAGAATCTTACGATAAAAATGAAAAATAACGCTGATAGTTTTTAGATTACGGTTAGGCATTTCAAAGGCAATTTCAGGGCGGCAAAAACTGGATTTTCCAACTGACAAATCAATTGTTTGGTCATTCTTCAATGTAATAATCCAGAAAAGCTGATGTCTAGGTGAGGCAAAAATGCGATGTATGTCGCTTATAGAATACTTTCTTGTTTCGTACCATAGGCTGGTTCTAGCTATTTATAATTATTGGTGGTAACAAAAAATAAATGGACTCCTCATGTAGATTATTTGGGGGCTATTTCAAACACTTGAAGTATAAGGTGAAAAAAACTGTTTTTAAAATATGCTAAATGTTCATATCAGATAGATTTTTCTCATCCAGAATGTAATATCTTTTGTTTTGCCAACCTGAAATTGCATTGCATGTCTTTAATCAATCTACACTACCTTGAATTCATGATTCACGGGTATCCAAGGGTATCGATTCGTGAAGGAAGCGCAGTGCGCGTTCAATCATGAGACCTTCCAACACTTTCAATACAACCCTGCAAATTACTCATGCAAGAAGAGATAACATTCCCCAACTGGGTCCGGATGATTACCAGAGATTTCGAGCTCCAGCTCGTTAGAAATATATCACGGCCTCGGTAATACTCGCAAGCCTTTTTATTTCACTATGGGGGATCTGCCTTATAGTCTCTGTTGACTGTATAATGGCTTAAAAATCCGAGATAACGAAGAGTAGAGCATGCCAGAGGGACATGATGGGGGCGTCCCACATTGCCCAGTAGACCCTGATGAGTGATCATTAGCCTACATTTCTGGTCAGCGAGCAAGGCGGTTGACACCTTATTAAAACAGCCTCCAACTTTAATGATTACGAACTTCTAGACATAAAAAGAGCCATGGAGTCACGAATGTCAGGCTTAAATACATGTAGATGCTATATATAGATTAGGTAGTTGTATTTATAGATATTTGTACATCTAGGTAAGTTGAATATATAGTCGCAGACATTAAGGTTAACTTCTAGACATAAAAAAAGCCGAGGAGTCACGAATGTCAGGCTGAAATAGATGCTATATATAGGTAGTATATATAGATCTGTATATCTACTAGGTAAGTTGAATATATAGTCGTTGACACTAAGGGTAAAGGAAAAGCAATGGTGAGGATGGGGACTAGTTGTACGTTGGAGATATCGATAGAACACTGCTGTTATAGGAAACGTCATAAAAGAGTTCTTGTATTGAGAACAGTAACTACTGATGGGGAAAATTGTCATGTTTGAATCTTTTGATAGGAAAGGCTTCTAGTAAGTTACATAAGGTAAAGGAACATAACCGTGAAATAGTTTCTAAATGAAAAGGCAGCTCTAGCGTGTTGGCAATTGTAAAACATCAACATTAACAGTCATTCACAGTGATATGTATCTCTTTTCATGTATGGAAACAGCCGACGGAATTCCTTACCTGTGCTGAGACCGCTTCGGGCTGACAGCCGTTGATGATTGCCGCGTGTGCCTGGTGACAAACTCTCCACTCATGTGTCCGATCACGTCTTGCTTGATAGATCTACAACATATCACTGATATATTATATATCTTCCACCTGTCTTCTTCAGATCTACGGTAGATAGTACTATCCAGTACCTTATAGGAAACAGCTACGACTGGCTACATATGCACGAGCGATGCGGTATATCTCCTGCGGAGTCCTAGACCACGATGAGCGCGATCATGTGCCGTTATCTCGGGGACGCCTGGATTTGGCTCGATCGGCAGTCTCCAGGCAACGTCAGACAACCCACCACCGTAGTAATAACCATGACTCTCTCCTTATCTCTGTTCGCGACTCAAAACAGCAAGGTTGGAGGCTTGCCACTCTGACGTTTAATACCATCGGAGTTATCGCCGTCGGTCCTTCGGTGATTATTTTCCACAGCGCGATTTCCGATGCCAACTCCGTACTAGGAGATCCCATCACATGGTATAAACCTTCCCGCCAAAAGCACGACAGAAAAAGGTGGCTCAACGTCTGACAAAGTCTTCATCAGAAGAACGTGCATCAACTGATAAATCCTTCAGACCCATCCTCCCAGCTTGATGACACGTACCAAATACTGCCTGTTAGATGGGTACTCATTTGTATACACTCTAACATCACGAACCGCCCCCCAAGAGAAGGCACGCCATACGTCAATCAACCTTCCCGACTACAAATTTGTCTCAGCGACTGTTATTGGACAAATCGCCTCGACGTAATGTTTTTTCCATAGACGTACCTAGCCAATGACGATTACGTCTCTAATGGTAAAACGAGTTCCAAAGGCCCTGAAGACTAAATCGTCGGTCATCTATTTGCATGGTTTCTCCGCTAAATGAGTACCAGGGCTTTGCACTGTGCACTGACAACTCTCAAAAGCTTTCCGCTGTGACTACGTTAAAAGCTGTCCTGTGGCAAGGGGGACTGTACTCGTCCATTTGGAGATGGGGTCATAGTTAGGCCGGCCATAAAGGATCAAGAAAGCTACCAAGACCTGATGGGATCATCGTAAAACTTGAATCACATTTCTAAGATGGCCCACAAGAAGTCTTAACTGTATGTGGTAGTCCATCGGTCTTTGAAGTCATACTCAAGGCCTCAAGCCCAAACATGTGCCTATAAAGCCACAGGCAAATGTACAAGATTTAGGAGTATAGTCATGTAGATGGCGTATGGCTTTCCTGATCCATAGACGCAATGGCTATAGAATTAGCTTGGTCATGGCGAGTAGGTCAAATGCGTTTAGATAAAATGTGCAACAAAGTTGAATTTGTTTGTTTGCGATTTTTATACAAGAACAAGAACTTTATACCGGGTATAATTTTCTTTGTGATGGAACGGGTACAACGTATGGCAAAATTTACAAACATAGTTGGTGATGTTAACAATATCTAACAGTTCTAAGAGACGGCATTTCTAACTGTTCTAAGAATCTGATCTACTTTCATATACAATGTATAACAATAAATACTAGTCATACTAATCTAACTCCATTGATAGTAATATGATATTGTGTCAGAAACGTATTAAATTTTCTCGTTTTGTCAGCGAATTGTGTATAAATTGCGATTTTTATAGCATAAGGATTGTTTAGGCAAAACTCAGCCAATGCTAAGTTCTGATTTTTCACGATTGACTCAAAGTCACGCACCAGCCAGTAATGATCTTGCATAATTACGTTAAACTAATGGGATTTCAACTGAGTGGAGGGACTATAACTATATTGGACAGACGGAACTTGTAATTGTCTGAGTAAATGCGATACTAAATGTATCATCTCATACAAACCGGTAATACAGCCAAGAAAATTACGAATCACAGTGTGCCTCATTCCCTAAAAGACACATATTAAAAGAGATATCTATCTACGAGTATGACTGTCATATTAAAACTCTTATCATGAAGACCAGACATGTATTATATGAAGATACGTACGCCTCTGAGACCTAAGATTAAAGGATGCATTCATGATGATCTTATCTCTCATCCACTGCTGATAGTCACAAATTGCAGGGTGAAGAAACCACAGGATTATAGGTTTGCGATATTAATAGAATCCAATGCAATTTCAGGGCGGCAAATATATTCTGGGTGAGGAAATGTATGACATTAAGTGTCAATCCTCAGAACATTTTTGTAATCATTTCATACTTGAAGCGTTTGAAAAAGCCCCAAACAATATGCCCTTTTCGGCACGGAAAAATAGCTAGAACTAGCCTTAAATACGAAACAAGCCTCTATTTTCCCGTCAGTGACATCGCATGTTTATACCTTATAGCTCACAGATATCAGTATGCTATTGGATAGTATGGATTCAACATAGAGCTTAACTGTATTAAAAATGAGTAGAAAATTGTACAGTAAAAAATACAGTTTTACTGCCTTAAAATTGCATTAGGTGCCTTTTATTAGGACCTCTATGTACTCGTTTTACAAAGCAGCCCAATCCCCTAACCTCCTCGACATTACACGTACAGGTGCAGTGCTGAAGCCTGTACGTGATATATCATATCATATTACGCCATGTGTAGCGCCTGTCGACGCTGTTTTCCCGCCCTGGCGGGCAGGTAACCGCTCCGCGTCTCACCGCTCATTACCTCTCCTATCACCGGCGGCACCCGGCGTGTCCCCCCGCGTCCCTGTCCCCTCCTGTCACGGCACTCATTCATCTCAGCAGCGCTCCACAGGTGGCACGCACAAGAATGCGGAGATTTTATACCTCCAGAATACGTAGTAATAATGAATGGTTTATTTCAACACTGTCGCAAACATGGCAGCCAGAATGGCTGAATTGTGTTCTGACATTACAACAAATTATATACAACAAATTATATAATAATGGCACAAGAATTCGGAGATCTCATACCTCCAGAATATGTAATAATAATAATGAATGGTTTATTTCAACACTGTCACAAACATAGCAGCCAGAATGGCTTAATTGTGTAGTGACATGACAAAAAATTATGTTATAATTTGTTGACAACAAGTTATGTAATAATGGCACAAGAATTCGGAGATCTTATACCTCCATGAAATATGTAAATAATAATGAATGGTTTATTTCAACACTGTCGCAAACATAGCCACCAGAATAGCTGAATTGTGTTTTGACATGACAACAAACTAAGTAAGAGACATTTTTTGCCGTACATTGTACCATGTGCAATTGTCGTCCAATAAAGTTCTCTTTATCATTCAAGATGCATTCACTCAGCTATTAAACCGTGATATCAAAAGGCCTCAGGCAACTCTTCCCGTTCTAATTAGTTTCTCCCGCAAGTTTTGAAGATAAGAAAATGGTTCAGTTCCGACCGGCTGGGCTTCTATATTACACGGAGGCACGGTCTTTCTTAAGGGATCTTCCTGCAATACAAGAATCAGCCATGCTTGGGAGATATATAAGACAGCTTTTTCGTTTTCATATCGATGTTATAGTTGCTGAACCATAACATCACAGATAGCTGTCAGTGGGCCCTTGTTATATCTAGGAGAGGTCCAATATTTCACCATTACTTGGAAATACTCCTGGGAAATTCTTTAATGTTTTGACAGGTTGAGTGATGGGGAGGATGTATAGAATAAAATGGAAGCTATGCTGTGTATATATATCCTGCCGTGTCTTTAAGCTTCTCTTTCAGCACATAAAAGGACCTTTACGTGTTCTTTGCCACGGCAATGTTATTATCGGGTATACCTTAATACCGGTATCTCAGCAGTGTGTCCAATACTAGATGTGCGTGTCAACACGGTGTCTGTCACACAGCATGAGATCTTTGACAATGTTTTTTTTTGCTACGTGCAGGTTGGATTTCATGACCTTCATGCTTCATTAAATAAATACGATACGGAAACGCTGCAGGTTACCAATTTTGCCGGCTTGTTTGATCACGCAGTGTGCCTGCCTCTCTTTCTTTTTCAATTCCGGCAAGTGAATAATTTCTCTGCGGCCAATTTTCTTCGATTTCCGACCTCTTTTGTCAGGAGTGCACCTGTGATTTTTCACCACCATGGCAACTGGAAGTATTGTTTTGGGCCTGTCTGTCTGTGTGTCTGTGTTTCCACATATTTGTGGTTATGCAGCGTGGAAATGAACTTGCAATTTCTTTCTCCCTGCAGCCAATTTTCTTTAATTTCCGTCCTCTTTCGTCAGCACTGCACCTGTGATTTTTTGTACCACCATGACAACTGAGGGTGTATTGTTTTTGGTCTGTCCGTTTGTCAGTATTTTCACATAGCTTCCTGTGCAGGCTTCGGGAAGGGTGGGAATTTCGATACAGTGTTTTGAAGAGTTTTTGACGCGTTATTTTAATACTAGTAGCTGGCCATCCTACAACGGGGCGGAATGGAACCTTCTCTTGCAGGCTGATTGTAGAATGGCCTTTCACAAAGAGAATTGGTAGCCAAACGGCTACTTCAGTGCGCTGAAGGTTATTAAAAAATCGAGCCTTATTGGAAAACTATCATTTGACTTCGTACTTGTCTGATTGATTTTACTTGTTTTACAGTAGTTAGTACTCCCACGTTGTACTATTATGGTTCCACACATGAGAGTATAGTGCTACATTATTACCATGGAACAAAATGGAATTGGACTTTCAATCCCCTTTCCTGCAATTTGCCGAGATTACTTATAACCATCGGACGTTTGGAAGAAGTAAATTGGTACTTCTACTAGCTTTACTAAACACAGTTACAAGCCAATATCGCACAGGGTAAGCGTTTTAGGTATAGATAAAGGGAAAATGCAGTCGACAGGTTTGGCCGTTAGGAAGTAGTGCCAGCTAACACATGGTGTCAGAAAACAAATATACCCTATTGGTAGCAATTCTTATATTGCTAGGGCCAGTCGTTTTCAATGACATCAGCCAAATGAATGCCCGATACTGAAGTGCTGTTTTCTTGGCGCTATTTTGGTATCTAAAAATGCAGCGTTTTAATGTATATTGATTAGAGTTGTTCTTTATTGCAAGCTCATGCTCGAGGGCTAATTGCAGACATTGACAAAAACAATGAGTACAGAATGTGGTGATTGAAATCTATATGCTAACATGGAGTTCTACGTATACGGTCTGCTTATCACTATATCTACTTTAAAACTAATATAACGTTGGTATACAGGGTAAAAAGTGGATATGCTTTACATAAGTAGGACACATGATAACTGCTATTCTATTCTATTACTAGTATGCTATCGATAATCGTATGCTTAAGCTTGTTAATTCGTTCTGTGTGGTTTCCTCCAATAGGTTCTGCTAGTGCCAGCCGTTTTAAATGGCATCAGCTAAAAACGAATGCTCTCCTATAATCACATAATGTACTTCTGTTATATCTAGGTGCTGTCTTGGCTTAGAAATACGGTGTAGAAATGCGCAGTTATATCTTGGGATCTAAGAGTAATCGTTCTGTGAGGTTTTCTTGAAGATCGGGTCTTAAGTAGTCGAAAATCAATGCCTTGATGCTTGGATTACAGGTTGAGATAATGTCTAGAGTACTGCACTTATCAGTACGACTTACAGTACTGGCTTACAGTACGACTGCTAAATTAACCTAGAATCCCGTTGTGACTATATTCCATTAGCACATTTAATAGTAAAGCGCAAGGATAAGGTGTTGAGTGTTTACGAAAGCTCGCTAAGTAATAGAAGTAGCAATGTTGTGAAAACCGTTATTACCGCACACCCGAAAAGGCAGACAATTTATTGATCTGTTCCACAAGTCCATCAAAATAGGTTATTTTTAAAAGTATTATATGACTAATATAAATTGTTACGGTACAAATCATGCATCATCTTGCACATATTACTGATTAGCAGACGACGTGCCAAACTACCTACCAATACAGCAAGGGATAGTGAGTTTCAGTTGCGAATGTACGGACACAATTGATGACAATACTTCGGTCAGTGACCTCCTCGAATTCGGGGCGGTCACTGACCTCCTTCGCTGAGTAATATAAGAAATAATTCGCTTAGGCCACACCGACTTAATTTTATGGATGACATCCGCGCGCGCATTGATTTTCGCCTGTTCTCAAAAAAAAAAAAGATCACGTCATCCGAGGCTCTGGCCTTGCTCTAGGCCTGGGTAGTCCATGGTCCATGGTAGCCTGCTATATAGCGACAATATGGGGCCGGGCACCCAGGCTACCGAAGCTCCACGACTCAAGACCTCAGTACATACCGTACAGTGTCGATTCAGGGTGTCGATTCATAAATTCCGCAAAAGGCCAGCATATGTCGGCTTGTCGTATATGTTGCTATGTTCTGCCGCAAATTCACAATACCAACTTTGCCTTGTATTCCTGTGGTTTAGTAGCATTTTTATTTTGGGTCGGATTTGTACTTTATTCGCCTGCGCGCACTACTTTGGGGGTCTTCAGAGAATGTCATCCATTAAATTAAGTGTGGCCTTATTTTGTAACCGTTATGGTGCGGAGTGAAACGGGTCTTTCGAAGTGTTTTTCATTTGCAAGGACAATGAACTTGAATAATCTTTCTCCCTAATTCTCACACAACCAGTGGGTTTTCGGGAATGTCTACATGTGGTATTTTATGCTCTATTACATTTAAGACTGAAGAATGGGTAGCTTATTCTCGCACAACTCATTACGATCCTAACGGATAAGCGCGAACGCCAGTGATGAAGGCTTGCCTTCACACGACATGACAAGTCTCACTGCATAAACCCAAGAAAATAAATAGGAACAAAATCTAGAACAGCACGCAAAAGACGCAAGCCTGATCTTTATCTAAATACAACAGACACAGACGATCGGTCTTTGTCGAAACAGAGGTAAGCTCGTAAGCTACCCAACCACCAATGATAGTACTGCTGATATTCGGTTTGATAAGCGATAGAAGCCGTTCAACTTATAAGGCCACAGCAAGTCATTTTTATGGATGACATCAGCACGCGCATCAATTTTCGCCTGATTTGGGAGAAAAAAAAGAAATTTTGTTGCCCTCTGACAGTGGTCAAAGTGCCGAAAATGGGCAAAGATGTCTGTTGCCATGCAGGAAGGTGAATGGCAGATAAATATGAAGAGATGAGAAAAAAGACAAGGCTCTGATTTGTTCTGTCATTTACTTTGATGCAGTGATGTATTTTATTTATTTTATTTGTGAGGGTGGCTGGGTACATGTGATGTCCTCACTGAATCAAAACTATTTGTACAATGACTGAAAACTTATTTTTCAAAGTAGTTTCAGTGACAAATGAATGTTACAAATAGTTCGCGGTAAACTTAGCACGATATAGGTATCATTCCTTGCTTACTAGTATACTACAAGGTTTATGATGTCAAAATTTGAAAATGTAGGAAGCTTGTTTTTTTCACCCGCCCTGTTTTGTTTTCGCTTTATCGCATTAGATTTTGAGTCTGAGGAGGATGTCATCCATAAAATTTACTTGCTGTGGCCTAAAGCAGATTAAGCCCGCCAGTCCCCGCTGTTTTGATAGCGTATCTTAATGACAATGTGACATCCCCCGTGTCACATCCTTCTGATGAAATACCGGATTAGAAAACCCTACCGGGTTCAATTAGAGAGTTTTGAGTGATTCTAACGATCGCCTGGAAACGTCTGGAGATTTGAATCTTCACCCGAGCTTGATTGATATAGGTGAAGTGAACAGTACGATGGGCTGAGAAAGATGTTAATAATTTTGTCGCACTTCGTTTAAATGCGTAGGATCAGCGTCGATGATAATTATGGGTTCACCACACCACGAAGTGGTGTGGTGAAACCATATTGCTTTTTCTGATGTTTCTTCTCCTTCTCCTCCTCCTCCTCCTGCCATATCTTTAAATGGATTCA
Organism: Branchiostoma belcheri; assembly: GCF_001625305.1. Lineage (NCBI taxonomy): Eukaryota > Metazoa > Chordata > Leptocardii > Amphioxiformes > Branchiostomatidae > Branchiostoma > Branchiostoma belcheri. The sequence goes on along the minus strand of NW_017804020.1, from coordinate 3,779,538 downwards.
GCTTCTTCATTTTAGGGCCTAAGGTCCTGAAATTTGGTATGAAGGTACAGTGGGCAAATACCCCTAGGCGTTTTTTAAATTATTGTGATACAGGCTTTTAGAATGGTTTTATTTGAGTTTTTTGGCTGTGTTATAGCAAATGTATTACTGTGTTAGTCTGCCTTGTTTACCACGTTTGGGCATGAGTCATGACAATGGAATGCAGGGCATCAACCAATAGGCATGCAGCTTTCCTCTATACTTCTTGCTGATTGGCTGTTGGGATTTAACTTGATTAACACCTGCACAGAAGCATTTCCATACTGACAGTATGTCTGTATTCAAGTGTTTTGGTAGGTATTTCAAGCTTTCCTGCTCCAGCATTGGAATGCCGGGCATGGACGTTTTTTTTATTTTGAAAATCAACAGTTTGCATTATGCAATTAAACATCCTAACCAATAAAGTAGGGAATAGCTATCCAACTGTTGTTTTAGTTGTATTTTACTTCATATTATAGTTATATCAATGTAAATCATTGTTTTCCCTTGTGTTTCCCATTCTTTCCCTGCCATGTCGTAAAATGTGGTGAACCCATCGCTGTATTTGCTCCAAAGCAAATATTGGCCTTTCTAGTTTCTGTCTCGTATTTCATTGCCATTTAAAGTGTCCTCACTGGCTAATTTGGCATTTTAAACTTTGCATCGTTTTGTCACAAAGAAATTTAGAAAGAACTGTAGTTGTACTGAATATTGATATCTGGGTACAAAAGGGATATGAATATGATTTTATGGACCATATTGATGACGTCATCATATTTTATTGCCCCAAATATAATCATCTTTAAAGTTATAATACAGCACTTTGGTACAAATAACTGCAATAAAAGTATGATTTTCATGTGCATAATGATCAAGGCTACAAATGTACATTTGCACAAATCGATATCTATGAATTACCCGTAGTTATTAGAGAATAACTAGCTTTTCATTAGGCTATTAGGTTATTCTCTAATAACTACAGGTAATTAGTAGATATAAATTTGTGTAAACGTAAGTAGATTGAAAGTGTCTATGCTTGCCATACTGATGCAGCTTTATGCCCCATCACACACTCCCTCCTTCCCCTACCGACAACCAACCGAGGTTGGCTGAAATTCGGGAGCAGTCTGAACATTTGGTTGTGGACTGAGTGTTAGGGACTTGTTGCGCTGGTGGTTGGGAGCAGGTCGGAAGTGGTCGGGCGTGGCTGGTAATCAAATTTGACTTAAATTCGGTTCGATTCATCTAAAAAGGTAGGCGTAGCCTAAATCTGGTCTGCTTAAGCCAACCTTTGTTAGTTGTAAGTCGGGAGAAGGTTCTAAATGTGTGACATGGGCTTTATCTCTAATGCAATTCTGCATGCATAACGAATGGTGTCAGACATGCCATATAGTTATTATTCTGAATAATCAGATTTCAGTATCAGCATGTTGTAATCGAGGCGTCGCACGCGCGTGTGGCTACCATAGATAACTCAGTATCTCTAATGTACGATATGTCTGACATTTTATCTTAATCTGACAGCGTATAATATATATTACTTCTGTAGAACTGTTATCACTTTAAAGGCATCCAATACAATTTCAGGTCAGCATAAAAATATATATCTGTGTGATATTGATATTTGCTGCCTTTCTGAACACATTATTTCATACTTGAAGCGTTTGAAGTAGCCCAAAACAAGCAACGTGAGGAGTCCTTTTATTTTTTGGTACCACCAAGAAATACTAAGAATGAGCCTATGTTATGAAATAATCAACTATTTTTCGTCAGGGACATCACATTTTTGCCTCAAAGATATCAGTATGCCATAGGATAGGGTTAATTCAACTTACTACATCAAATGACAAGAAAATTAACCCTTGAAAATCACGTTTTTTTTTAATCCAGTTCAATCTTGCTTCAAAAGAATTTATGTATTGGTACAATTCATATCATATCATACTTGTACTACGTATACATGAAGTACATGAATGACAAAAGAAACAATGTAAATGTACCCTTTACCGATATTATTGATAATACTGATAAGCATCATATTCATAAACCACAACACATGAAACCCCACGAAGGCGAAAACAACGTGTATCACATATGTATACAAACACATATATTCTGAATGCCTTGCGCAATACATCTATATAAAG
>NW_017804020.1:3776592-3777353 GCF_001625305.1 Branchiostoma belcheri | reverse complement strand
ATTACTTGGCGAATGTTTCTATAAGTGTGTAGACTAATGAATACGCGACACGATACCGTACAATGTTTCCGTAATGAGGCGAGTCACTGGCATTTAATCAATCAAATACATTGGCATAACAAAACCAGTTGTACCGTATTTACACTGTACATCTTCGACGTTTGGTGATTGTATATGGGATAACAATGATGCTAAACAAAGAAAAGAAAAACGGTAAATACAGGGCTGAATATATGACACAAACACTTAAAGCGGCACTCTGTAACATTAGGACAATACAAGAATTAATGCACTGGTAATTTCTTTACAAAGTGCATTTTTTTTTAAGTTGAATAAAGCCTACTCCATTGCAAGTGTTATTCAGGAAGTGGAAGTGCCAAAATATTACGCCATGTGAGTGTGTTTAAAGCTGGAAACACAGCTTTTGACCATGTTTGTTTACATTCTGGTATTTTGTGGTGGTGACACAAAATGAGTGCACCTCGTGTGAGCTGTTTGAGCGCGAACCATAGATGTAAAAAAGTGACATAATAACACAACCATGTTGAAAATAATTAGATGAATTTTTTTTACATGAAGACCTTTTCAATGAAAGTATTTCAGTTTTAGGTGCAAAAATGCTACATAATGCCCCCTTAAGATAGCTGAACCAGGTTGAAGTATGTGACATTCTAGCCTCCATTACAGGCTTATAGAACTGATTAGGTGGTCTTCGGCTGTTTTCTGATTAGCCCAGTTCTAAAAACGGGGGTAATTCAACC
>NW_017804020.1:3764195-3776572 GCF_001625305.1 Branchiostoma belcheri | reverse complement strand
CACTATATCTACTTTAAAACTAATATAACGTTGGTATACAGGGTAAAAAGTGGATATGCTTTACATAAGTAGGAAACATGATAACTGCTATTCTATTCTATTACTAGTATGCTATCGATAATCGTATGCTTAAGCTTGTTAATTCGTTCTGTGTGGTTTCCTCCAATAGGTTCTGCTAGTGCCAGCCGTTTTAAATGGCATCAGCTAAAAACGAATGCTCTCCTATAATCACATAATGTACTTCTGTTATATCTAGGTGCTGTCTTGGCTTAGAAATACGGTGTAGAAATGCGCAGTTATATCTTGGGATCTAAGAGTAATCGTTCTGTGAGGTTTTCTTGAAGATCGAGTCTTAAGTAGTCGAAAATCAATGCCTTGATGCTTGGATTACAGCTTGAGATAATGTCTAGAGTACTGCACTTATCAAGTCTTGGCTTACTGTAAGACTGCTAAATTAACCTAGAATCCCGTTGTGACTATGTTCCATTAGCTCATGGTAAGGCGCTAGTATAAGGGGAGCGCTAGTATGAAATGATTAAGAAACCGCACTAAGTAATAGCAGTAGCAATATATGTTTGGAAAAACGCAAATCCGAAAAGGCGGACTGTTCCACAAGTCCATCAAAATTGGGTGTTTTAAAAATATTATATGATTAATATGAATTTTTACGGTATAAATCGTGCATCATCTTGCACATATTAGTACACGACGTGCCAAACTACATGTACCTACCGATGCAACAGGGGATTGTGAGTTTCAGTTGCGAATGTACGGACACAATTGATGGCAATACTTCGGTCAGTGACCTCCTCGAATTCGAGGTCACTGACCTTCTTCGCTGAGTAATATAAGAAATAATTCGCTTAGGCCACACCGCCTTAATTTTATGGATCACATCCGCTCGCGCATTGATTTCCGCCTGTTCTAAAAAAAAAAAAGATCACGTCATCCGAGGCTCTGGCCTTGCTCTAGGCCTGGGTAGTCCTTGGTCCATGGTAGCCTGCTATATAGCGACAATACGGGGCCGGGCATCCAGGCTACCGAAGCTCCACGACTCAAGACCTCAGTACATACCGTACAGTGTCGATTCATAAATTCCGCAAAAGGCCAGCATATGCCGGCTTGTCGTATACGTCGCTGTGTACTGTCGCAAATTCATAATACCAGCTTTGCCTTTGTATTCATGTGGTTTAGTAGCATTTTTATTTGGGGTCGGATTTTTATTTTATTCGCCCGCGCGCACTAGTTTGGGGGTCTTCAGAGAATGTCATCCATTAAATTAAGTGTGGCCTTATTTTGTAACCGTTATGGTGAGGAGTGAAACGGGTCTTTCGAAGTGTTTTTCATTTGCAAGGACAATGAACTTGTATAATCTTTCTCCGTAATTCTCACACAACCTGCGGGTTTTCGAATGTCTACATGTGGTATTTCATGCTCTATTACATTTATGACTGAATAATGGGGTAGCTTATTCTCGCACAACTCATTACGATCAGAACGGATAAGCACGAACGCCAGTGATGAAGGTTTGCCTTCACACGACATGACAAGTTTCAGTGCCTAAAACCAAGAAAATAAATGGAACCAAAATCTAGAACAGCACGCAAAAGACGCAAGTCTGATCTTTATCTAAATACAACAGACACAGACGATCGGTCTTTGTCGAAACAGAGGAAAGCTCGTAAGCTACCCAACCACCAATGAAAGCACTGCTGATATTCAGTTTGATAAGCGATGGAAGCCGTTTGACTTATACGGCCACAGCAAGTAATATTTATGGATGGCATCAGCGCGCGCATTAATTAATTTTCGCCTGATTTTGGAAAAAAATACATTTTTATTTTGTTGCCCTCTGACGGTGGTCAAAGTGCCGAAAATGGGCAAAGATGTCTGTTGCCATGCAGGAAGGTGAATGGCAGATAAATATGAAGAGATGAGAAAAAAGACAAGGCTCTGATTTCTTTTGTCCTTTACTTTGATGCAGTGATATATTTTATTTCTTTTACTCGTGATGGTGGCTGGGTATATGTGATGTCCCCACTGAATCAAAAACATTTGTACAATCACTGAAAACTTATTTTTCAAAGTAGTTTCAGTGAGAAAATGGATGTTACAAATAGTTCGCGGTAAAGTTAGCACAATATAGGTATCATCATTCCATGCTTAACTACAGTGTAGGTTTATGATGTCAAAATTTGAAAATGTAGGAACCTTGTTTTTTTTTTACCTGCCTTGTTGTTTTTTCGTCCCTATCGCATTAGATTTGTAGTCTGAGGAGGATGCCATCCGTACAATTTACTTGCTGTGGCCTACAGCAGATTAAGCCCGCCAGTCCCCGCTGTTTTGATAGCGTATCTTAATGACAATGTGACATCCCCCATGTCACATCCTTCTGATGAAATACCGGATTAGAAAACCCTACCGGGTTCAATTAGAGAGTTTTGAGTGATTCTAACGATCGCCTGGAAACGTCTGCAGATTTGAATCTTCACCCGAGCTTGATTGATATAGGTGAAGTGAGCAGTATGTTGGGCTGTGAAAGATGTTAAATATTTTATAATTTTGTCGCGTAGGAGTTGTAAATTTTCAATAGAAATTTTCTTTTTATATATTTTAAATGCTTTTTCCTTCTCAAAAATGCCGCTGGGATATGGCAAGGACGTATACAGGTTGGTGATATACCATCAACAATTTCAAATCGCAACGACCGTTTAACAGAAGGGAACGCGCGGCGACAATGGCAAAGAGAGTTAGTAACAAAAACATAGAATGTTGCAAAAAAACAGACCTACAAGTAATTACGGCAGTGTTTCAGAACGCATTACCACTAACGCATTGGCAATTTCCGAAAGAGAATTACACGTTTTAGAACTGAGCAGCATTAGCGAATCGACATGACTACGTTTTCAGCACCTTGGACAGAACTGATTTTGATTCAAAGTGTGACAGGTTATGAGCTGATCCCTCTTTCATTAGCATTCAAACCGCAGTATACAGGGGAGTATGGCAAGTGGCTCAACTTTCATTATCTACTTAATGGGCTTGAAAGAAACGTAATTTGTCTTCATAATCTTGCGTTTCTTTGTGTGAAGTGAAGTTCTGTCAAAATCGAACCTGATGGGTTAAGCTAACCTGTAGCGACTAGTCCAAGACAGCCAAACCATCGATACCTGTACGGGGAACTTAAAGGGACAAAAATTCAAATACTTTAATTGAAAAGACTATTCGTGTGATTGAAATTCACTTCCACTTTTCAGCATATTTATGGTTGTCCCTTAAATAGCCCACACAAGATCTAGAGGCACTCAGTGTGGCGCCACGTGCACTACAAAATACTAATGTGTAAACAAACATGGCTGACAGCTGTGTTTACAGCTTTTGAACACACTCATACGGCGTCGTCCTTTGGCACATCCAATGCCGGATTGGCACATATTAGCAATGTATTAGAGTTGGTTGAACTTGCCTTGTAAAGACGTTACCAAACTGGAAAAGTAACATTTGCAAAGCAAATGCATAATGTTAACCTTCGCACATGGTCTGCTCTGTTAATTCGTACTCAAACACATTCACATATATGGTGACAGGAGTCTAAATCCCTCCTACTATAAAATTGCAACATTATGTAACCCAACACCAGTTACCATCGTGAGAGACAGTCAGGTTCAGTCAGGTCAAAGGTCACTGTTAGGAAAAGAAGAACAAACGTAGCAAAAACAATATGTTTTTCTTCAGTAATCATAAAAACAACTTTTTGTATCATCCTAATGTTAGATAGTGATGCAACTTTATGCCCCATGCATCACACACTCAGAACCTTTCCCCTACCGACAACCAACGCAGGTTGGCTGAAGTTCGGGAGCAGTCTGAACACTTGAACTATATAGCTAAAGGTTGGGGACTTGTTGCGCTGGTGGTTGGGAGTAGGTCGGCAGTGGTCGGGCGTGAGTACGAGTCAAATGTGACTCAAGTTAGATTAGATTCACATTAAAAGGTAGGCGTAGCCTAAATTCTGGTCTGCTTCAGCCAACCTTGGTTGGTTAGAATTCGGGAGAAGGTTCTAAATATGTGATAGGGGCTTATCTTGTTGTTTTTTTTTAATTGTGCGTACCTAACGCACAGTGTCAGGCATACCTATTAGACTGTTAATGATATAGTTATTATTCTGAATAATCAGATTTCAGTATCAGCATGTTGTAATCTAGGCGTCACACGCGCGTGTGGCTATCCCAGATAACGCAGTATCTCTAATGTACGCTGACTGACACTTTATCTTAATCTGACAACGTATATATTATTTCTGTAGAACGGTTATCACATTAAAGGCATCCAAATCAGGTCAGCAAGACAATACAATCTACCTTTCTGAACACATTACTAGTATTTCATACCGTTGAAGCGTTTGAAATAGCCCAAAAACAAGTAACGTAAGAAGTCCTCTTATTTTTTTGGTACCACCAAGAAATAGTAAGAATCAGCCAATGTTATGAATCAATCAACTAGTTAACTATTTTTGGTCAGTGGCATCACATTTTTGCCTCGCGGATATCTATACGAGGAAATTGACTATGAAAGTCCAGTTTTTGAAAATCCAGTTCAAACTTGCTTCAAAAGAATGTGTGTATTGGTACAATTTATATCATATCGTACTTGTACTATGCATAAATGTAGTAAAATACATGAATGTCCCAAAACAATGTAAATGTACCCTTACGGACATACCCCGTTACAGTGTGCACTATTTACCGATATTCTGAAAATACAGTGTCAGATAAGCATCATATTCATAAACCATAACACCAGAAACCCCACGAAGGCGAAAACAACGTGTATCACATACAAGCACATATATTCTGAATGCCTTGCGCTATATACATGTATATATAACCGGGTACCCCCCCCCCAAAAAAAAACACAGCATATTTAATTACTTGGCGAATGTTTCCATAAGTGTGTAGACTAATGAATACGCGACACGATACCGCACAATGTTTCCGTAATGAGGCGAGCCACTGGCATTTAATCAATCAAATATATTGGCATAACAAAACCAGTTGTACCGTATTTATACTGTACATCTTCAACGTTTGGCGATTGTATATAGGATAACAATGATGCTAAACAAAGGAAAGAAAAACGGTAAATATGGTATAAGCTTAAATACAGGGCTGAGTATATGGCACAGACACTTAAAGCTGCATTCTGTAACTTTAGGACGATACAAGAAAAATGTACCATTCATTTCTTTATGTTATTTCTTTTAAGTACATGTTGTAAGTTGAATCAACCCTACTCCATTGCTAGATATCATTAAGGAAGTAGAGGTGCCAAAATACACAATTTGAGTGTGTTCAAAGATTGAAACACAGCTTTTAACCTTGTTTGTTTACATTCTGGTATTTTGTTGGTACCACAAAATGAGCGCCCCTCGTGTGAGCTGTTTGAACGCGAACCATAAATGTAAAAAAGTGACGTAATTAAACAACCATATTAAAAATAATTGAATGAAAATGTCTGATATGAAGGCCTTTTCAATAAAAATATTTCAGTTTTTGGTGCAAAAATGCTACATACTGCTCTCTTAAGCTAGCTAAACCAGGTTGAAGTATATGACATTCCAGCCTTCGTAGCAGGCTTATAGAACTGATTAGGTGGTCTTCGGCTGTTTTCTGATTAGCCCAGTTCTAAAAACGGGGGTAATTCAACCAGGCCAGCTATGTTGTCTATATGCAATCAGAAAATAGCACATAAAAGCTCCCAAAGATCCTGAAGTTTTTGGCATGCTATGGAGGTTAATGACCTTCCTGCATGTCTGAAGGGTACACAAGGCTGAAGGGTACTCCAGGAGCGAATCACATTCGATACTTCACGATCTCTCTAACGTAAAACCCATCCGTTTCTACCTTAGCTAATAGAGTGGTTAGGGAAGATCACACGTGGTCGCACTTCAGCGACCACTCACGCACGCGCGAAGTCTTCCACTGGGAAGGGGATCGGGTCAAACATTAACTCGTCTGACGGGAAGGCTCCATTAGATTTCACAGGGATTGTGTTAAAATTCAGGACGGCGACTACGGGCGAAATTAGTTCGTCTGTGGCTGACCTTCGTAGTCATGGTCGGTATTACAGCAACTCAGAAAATAGGGGTGCCAGAGTATACAGTGCAATTCTACTAGTAAAATTTCACTATATATTAATACGATTGTACTGTATTCCGTAAAATTGCACTTGTGAACTGGCACTGTTTGATTTGTAGTTAATTCTTAAGAGTTATATTAAAGTTTTTTTGTTTGAAAAAAAAACGGTACCTTTATTTATTCATTAGAAAGCTTAAATTGGTCGCTTTTCATTGAAGTCATTAGGGAAGAGTTGAGGGTTAGGGAAAAAATATATAACAAAGATACATTTCATTGATATTGTTCAGCTAGAGCTAGTAATGGCTATGTTGACTTATTTCTTGAGTAAACAACATTAACGTTTAAATATTTACTTTAAATCAATGTAATATCTGGAAGGACAGAAACACATGCCAAACGATAACACTAACTGATAGGTGTTTTTTTGTTTCAATCAAAGTCAGCAACGTCGTATGAAACACTATTAATCCACAAGGTTCACTTCTTTCGACGATATTCTTGACAGAAGAACACATTTCACTAGGAAGAGATGATGAAGAATCTGAGACGAGCCCGTCCGTTCATTCATCTCGGCAAAATTGCCGTTACAATTGTCGGTGTTTATTTTTGATTGCTGCGCCAGTAACCCCGACTGTGCGACGCACGGGGCCGGCCGTCCGTCTGTGTGCGAATCCGGGTCGGTTTGAAAAACCCTCCCATACGCTAAATATTTGTGGAGATAAAAAAGATGTACGGAACTACAGATCTGTGTGATCCGCCGAATCAGGAAGACATGTTAGGTGGAAGGCGGTTGAAACCGTCCACGTCCGCTCCTCTGAGGAAGAGGCGGGTGTCCATGCCAGCCTATCTTCCTGTTTACAAATCTGCAGTCGCGTCCAGGGAAGATAAGCTCCAGTCCATCGGGGAGGGCGTGGAGTTTCACCCCGAGGAACAACAAGACGACCCCTCGCTCCCCAGGTTTCGGAGATTCTCCATTATCGTACCGCCTACTACTACAACCTCCACCGGCAGACCGGAGCCTCAGAGAAGCCGTCGGGCGTCAGTCTCGGAAAACAGCCGCCTGTTGAGGGGCTCCGCGAAGGACACAGAGCGGGCGTCCGCGTTGCAGCCGATTCTGTTCGTGGTTGTCCTCGTCGTGGCAGTGGTCCTCGTCTCGACGGCCTGTTCGAGACTATTTCGCCGACTTTATTAAATGTAAGTTTTCAATTTTTACAGCTCCGACGTTAGAATACAGAGCAGCTCTATTAAATTTATTGTGACTTGTTTTTCTGCCTTGTCTATAGATCGATATATGTATGATAATAAATAGATTCTGGGCGCCATAACTGGTGTGTGCGAGAAAAAAATAATAACAATGGTGCCATTCATCTTTTTTTCCCTCTGACAGTCCGTCAGCTCAAGTGTTATTGATATAACACACAAGTAGATTATTAACACATTGATCTTGCATAGCAGCATTCCATATAGCTGGAGGATTTAGATAATTTGAAACGAATGGGAAGCTTATCATATAATCTGCAGAAAAGAACGAATACTTCGAGCGTTTATAAATTGATAAATCATACATGCACTGTTACAGGTCCGACATATGTGTCTGCGATATCGAATTCGAAGATAATTAATTTTTTTTTGATTTTTTTTTAAATATCATCAGTCAGAAACTTGAATGGGAACTTGAGTGTGTCGGTTTAATGTTATATTTTCGTTTTGAATTATGAATGTAGGGGTACGTGCGCATGTAGGTAATCAAGTTAGGAGAAAATCCAATCGCTGTCTAAAGTAATATGAGAGCCAAGAGTAGGAGAAACCAAGGTAAAGCCAGGGGGGGGGGTCGGCATTGTGTAGCGGATTCACTTCTTAAAGGCACCCATTGCACGCAGTTTCATGAAAACAACAAAAATATCCTGAAAAATATTATGAATTAGGAAATAGATTTACTGTCATTTATTGGCACATTTTTCGTCATTTCATACTTGAAGCGTTTAAAGTAGCCCCAAAACAAGACACGCAAGGAGTCCCTTTATTTTTTGTTACCACCAATAAATAAATAGAACCTGCCTACGATACGAAACAAGCAAACGTTTTCAGTCATCACACTTTTGCCTCAGAGATATCGAAATATCAGTATGCTATAGGATAGGGCTGTTTCGAATGTATTCAACTTACTACATTGAAATAATCGCCAGAAACATGACTTTGAAGACCCGGTTTTACTTCCCTGAAATCGCATTTGGGTGCCTTTAAAATGAACGGTCCTTTCCCGGCGCCAGTCTGTAGTGTTTGTGTACCATCTCCATTCTTTCACCTTCACATTTATCCATGCCTTTCCCTGTCCTCTTGTGTCCTTTTAGACGTTCTCCAAACATTTGAAGACGATCTTTATCGATGGCTGGCTGAGAGACGTCTCTACATGGCGACCAAGAGGCCACGCCCACCCAATCTATCACAGAGTATCTACAACCATTAGTCTAGGAGCTGGCTCCATTCGGACCTTTCAGAGATGCTGGCATCAACATTGAATACATCTGGAAAGAGAGAGAAGACCAAGGTCACACACAGTCTTAAAATAGACCTCTATTCTCGTGCTGAATACCAAATACATATAAAAGGCGAGAGCAGATTGAAGCCACATGTTACGTGGCCCTTATAGTTTATTATTGTAACGTTATGGTTTATTTAAAAGATATAAATATAGACTGTTATCTTGTTGCCTTGTGAAGACGCCTTAAAATGCCTGTAAACTAGCCTATAATTGTATTTTGACAGAATATTAGTTTATGATGGGTCGAAAGGGTGAAAGTAAATGATAGAATTCTATACATCCGTTCCTGATGCCGGAAATGCAAATGATGTTATGAATGATGATATTCAATGCGATAATATTAAACAAAGGGTGAGCAGGATGTGATGTCACCCTTGGCACTGTTTAGGCAACTAAACCTGTTGTCCATACATAATATTGTAATATACGATACAGAATTAGCTTCGCGTGACTCAAGGCAAAACACAGCGTACTTGTGTTGGTTGGGTATTATGTTGGGTCACAGTCAGTGGTGTAATATTGTCTTTATGTACATAATGATGAGAAAACCTTACAATATGTTATAACGTCAAAGAGCAGTAAAAATGGATTTTCAAACTCAATTTTCTGGCCATTTTTTAATGTAGTACTGTAATTAAGTTAAACCATCAACCTCTTTGTGTTGTACTTCCTTAAAACGTTAGCTATCCCCTAGCTAGCATATATATACTGAAATTGTGAAGAAAAAAAACCCTGCGATGTCGCTGACGGAAAACTGTTGCTTGTTTCGTATCGTCGGCTGTTTCTAGCTATTTATGGTGGCACCAAAAAGAAATGTAACTTTTCATGTAGATTGTTTTAGGCTATAGCTGTTTTAAACGCTTCGAGTATGAAAAAATGACGAACATGTGCTAAGAAATAGTAGTAAATGTCAATATCAGACAGATTTTCTCTTTCAGAATATATATTTTTTTGCATCAGGGTATTTTACCGGCCCCAATAACAGCCGGTACGTCTTTCAGCAAGGTTAACCGAATTCCAGTCGGTAAAAATTCCCGGGAGTACGCTTATTGACCTGGGCGGGCCAACAACACACCCCGTACCGATGGGATTCCATAGAAGCTCCCGATACGGTGTCATGCCCACCTGTATGATACCCACAAGAGAAATTTACGGGCAGTCCCTTCCCCAATGCACACATTTAATCAATCCCCTTTGAGGTAAATTGCTCGCGATAGAATGAGGCTACTTTCCTCATTAGCAAGCCGTCCGCTAATACCCCAACTAAACAACGCTAACATGAAAACACGACTAGGTCGGCCCTCACTTGTCTTAAACACTCAAATCACTTAGAAACCCCGCAACTCTGGGTTGTCATGGCCCTCACGCGTGGGGCTAGCCTGGTATCCAGACTTATCGTGGTAGGGGTGGGTTTTCCTCGGGGATGCAGGAGCTCTTTCCCGCAGACTTCAGCCAGGTTTCCCGGTAGGTATTTCACGATGGGAGACTGGTGGGCCAAATCAACTCCCGGCGTACCATCTCCATTAGTGTAATACTCCTACCGGGCGGCCTGTTGTACTGGGCGGGGGGAAACTATTAGAGCCCCGAGGACACCATGTCCCAGCCACGATTAGACTGGATACCAGCCTAGCGTGGGGCAGAAGGCCCGCTCTTAATGGTCGTCACACAATTGAAAGCGGTCGTCTAACAGAACTGACTGCACAGGAAATAAAGTCGGCGGTTTGACGTACAACATTGTGTGGACAGACTTAATGGAATGGCACGGCAAATAAAAGTTCTATAAGTGTGTATTTGTACAGGTTCAAGAGAGCAGTATATGTTTTTATGTTTCTGGGGCCATATTGTTTTCGTCAACGGCCACCAGCAAGGTTATGTTTTCTCGTGTAAGGTTAAGTCAAGGAAGTGTAAACTATAAACCTTGGTGTGTCGTGAGGGAAAGGACTATAGGAAGGAACATTTTGGCGTGTTGCGTTTGGTATAAAACTACACTAGTCGCGAGACTTAATTGCTGTATGGCACTGTTTGCGTATAAAAGCCCTCAATAATACTTTAGATCTACTCTCCAAGCAGAGGTTTGGGGTTATTTTTGGCGTGATTTAAGCATAATCGGGTTCCCTTTTTTTGCACTGGAATTTGGGTTGGGTGAAAAAAATTCCAGTGCAAACAAGAAACCATGATAAAAAAAATCCTAAAAACACACCAAAAATAACCCCAAACCCAAACTTCTGCTTGGAGAGTACTATTACTTTAGATCAGCATTTTGTTTCTATGCCAATAACATCAACATTGGGATTAGAAACAGGGTTGGGTTAGCGGTAGCCGCTTTTACAAATCTCTAAAAAGGATTTTGAAAAACAAAGCTTTTCTACAATTCATGTACAATTTCCACAGTTACCGGTATGTGTGGATCTGAAACTTGGCAGTTGACTTCAAACGTGCAGAGATGGGTTATGGATGGTATTTAGGGCTATAATACTGGTAATCCAATGTACAATCAACTTTTAGAATGAGTAACATTTTAATGTATATATACACAGAGTTTATACAACATGGGATAAATGATAAGTAAACACACTGATGTAAACATTCCTTCAAACGTTGCATGATGACTGTACAACAACAAGCTCTTAAGTCTAATTTCCGAAAATAATTTCATAAGGTTTGGTAGAGCATAGGATATAGGGATTTTTTATACGCAACCAATACTTCTCTCACCTTGCATATCTATCAGACACCTTCCTCAGAGCTTCTGACTGGATCTAGCTAGAAACTATGAAGTAGACTGGGAGGTGGCACCTACTGTGGTAAAGACAATAGACAGAGAGGACAAAAGAAGGATCCGTTGGATCAAGGAGACTGTCTGTATATGTACATCGGCTACATAAAGCGGCAAGAAGCAGTACTCCAGTCAGAAGCTCTGGGGAAGATAAGAAAGGTGGGAGAAGTACATATATTGGTGGTGTGTAACAATAAGAAAATCCTAGATAAGTCTGATGTTCTGATCCATTGGGACATTTATGATACACAAGGAATTTCAGTCAATGTAGTCAAAGTCCTCGGGTATGCCAAACTGTTTGTCCAACACACTCTCCTCAAAGCCAAACTTCCTCTTACACCAGGACTTGATAGAGAACACGTTATCAGTCCATCTGTTAGCTGCATCCTTTGCAACCTGTTTGGGGAAAAAATGTTGAGCTTCATGTTTTATCTAATTTTCATCGTAAATGTATACGTAAATGTTGAGGATGGTTTACAGGTACAGCACAAAAAGTTAAGGCAAGCATAGACTATCTAAATGAAATCAGTAGCTTCTAGAAATGTCATATAGAATATTGAGTTTTAGGATATGCTGTGCAATTGTACATGTAAGTCATAGTAATAAACCTAATCCTTTCCTCTCTGTCTGTAGAATTGCTGATTCTACTGGCGACAGGAATCAAGATTTGGCCTTAGCTGGAAGTATGATTCTTTCTGGTTTGATGTTCAATACCATGAAAAGCAGGGTGTATGTGTGGTGTTACTGGTGTAGATCATTGCGTTCATTGAGTTACTCTAATTTTGTTGCAGATGAGAAGAAAATGTTGTATTTTTGTGTGGTATGAGCTTTAAAATTCCTGTACTTGAATCTACTAGTTATGTTACACTGTACATGTATATATATATATATATATATATATATATATATATATATATATATA
>NW_017804020.1:3738556-3763663 GCF_001625305.1 Branchiostoma belcheri | reverse complement strand
GTACGTTCTGCCGACATGTCCCAAAAACTACAAGTACACCAGACCTGTGTTTCCTGCTGCTTGGCCTGCAGCACTTCTGGATCACACTCCCTGTAGTGTTCTATCTGTACTGTCAGCTTCTCACACTGGGACTTCTTCTCCTTCAACTCCTGTAAGATCTTCTCTCTAGACTCTGAGTCCTCTCTAGGACAACAACATAGACCATTAAATATTACCACTGTCTTAGCGACTATCATAACTATAATCTACAACTGTGCATGCCTAGTGTCAAAACTGAAGGCCCCCAAAATGTAAACAAAACATGTAAACAAAACATGCTTTATCCAGATGTCTTTGCTTACATTTTGACTGACCTACTATACATGACAATCAATATGGGAAAATACATACATATTGCAATACAAGTGATCACTGTTTCATCAATTATAATGGTAGCAGGGATCTCCCCAGAAATTTAGGACAGAATGGAGGAGGCCTGGGGTGCGAAATATCGGTAAATTTGACCAAAGAACCCTGGAAAAGGGTGTAAAAACACTAGTTTTGAAAATTAACAGGGTGGAGCTGAGATATTAGGACTGGGTGGAGGAGCTCCACTGCTCCATTGTTTAGGGAGGTCCCTGTGGTAGGTATATGCAACATATTGGTAGGTATATGCAATTGGTAGGTATGAGCAAATTATTGGTAGTCATACACAAATGCTTGATATGCATTATATGCAAGTTACTAGTACTTGTGATGGTGGGCATATGCAAATTATTGGTAGTCATGTGCAATTCACTCAACTACCACCTGGTTTTTGCCTACCACACAATGGTCATGATAAATCATGGCAATTGCTTGTTTATGTTTGTATGCTCATATTTATTGATAATAGTGCCAGGCAAGGACATTACCCAGTAAAGCAGATGTCCTTGAGCCAGGAAATGACATGATATGCTTGATAAGACTAAGGGTCAGTAAGACTTACCTGCCCACTTGTGCCTTACTGATACTCTGGTCTGTTGCCTTCCTCTTCCTCTGGGTCTCCTCCAGCTGTTTCTCCAGCTCGTCTATCTTCCGTTTCCTGGTGTGGACAGCTTTACTCGGGAAGGCCCAGAAATAGTTGGACGTCCCAATCCTCTCAGTGTCAACCTGGAACGGTCACAGCATACTGATCATAATAGAATAAATTGTAATCTAAGTAAGATAGAAGATCGCTACTATAACCTCCTTGAATATTTACCTATTTCATTTATCTGTTTTTACACCTACAACTATATTAAGTATTATCTAAGTAAGATAGAAGATCGCTACTATAACCTCCTTGAATATTTACCTATTTCATTTATCTGTTTTTACACCTACTGTACAACTATATTAAGAAGTTGAACCTGTACCAGTAACGTTATACTATAGATGTAGCAAGATAACAGGCTTGTAACATTCATACTGTCATAAATTCTAGTATTTGTACATCTTAGATCTTTAACATCTGTGTCCATAATATCACCAGGGTCCATAATATCGCCACCTTGAGAAACAGTGTGCAACATACTTTTGGTATGCACTCCTTCACACATCAAATGTACATACCTAGGGTATGTTGCAGTAAAAATATCTTTAAGCACACTATATCTCAAGGTGGCGATATTATGGACCCTGGTGATATTATGGACACAGATGTTACATTTAATAACCCTTATTTTACTAGTAGTTCAAAAGGGCATAGGTGATTCAAGAGTCAGGAGCTATTTATTGTACATTTTCAGTGACACAGTCATATTGAATTTCAGACAATTTACCGTAGAAATACACATTATTATAAGTTAAAATGTACAATAAAGGTCCTTCATTCAATAAACACGACTCGGTAGACAGTAGCCGTGGCGACTCTTGATTCGGGCTTACATGATTTTGCATTACCCTCGAGCCTCCGCTGAGGGTAATGCAATGTAAGCCCGAATCAAGAGTCGCCACGGCTAGGTAGACAGTAACTGAACTGTTTTAGGTCTTCTATTATACACAAACACAAATCCCAATCGATGCATCTGTTATTGTTACACATAAATGTTTACACACCAAACCATCGTCCACTAAACCCTGGATGACGTCCTTGATCACCATAGCGTTGATTCCCTTCTCTTTGGACCCGATTTTTTCCAGTTCCTTGAGTTGGAAGAACTCCTTCCTGTCGTAGAACACCGACAACATCCTCTGTCTCTTCTCCTCTAGCGATATACCCTTTCTTTTCGACATTTTTTCTGTGAACCGAGAACTACGAAATTGAAAATGGCGCCAAAAGAGAAAACCTGAGGTCGCTCATCCGGGACCTTTGTGACAGGACGGACGTAAAAGGAGTTGTGATTGGCTAATCATCCTAGACCTTGAGAGATTTAACCAATCACGAAGCAGTTGGCAATGTAACTCCCGGGGTCAATGCAGACCATTTGTTGACGAATTTTTTGCGACGTAGTGAGCAAGTTTTGAGCATTTTCCGCAGGTTTTGTGGTCATATATCCCACCAGACGCGACGTAAACGAGCGTTAAGTGTCTCAAACCAACCATGGACATCCTGAAAGCGGAGATGGCGCGGAAACGTAAACAACTGGAGGACGCCAAGCTTGTCGACGTAAGTTTGGGGAGGGGGGCAGTTGACTTCCGGAAACTAAACTTCAACACATTTGCATGCCACATGCTCGATGATTTCTTATTTCTAAGAACAATAAAGCTGTCTTGGGCTCTTATTGGGGTCGTGTGCCAGAACAGCAGAGCGTTCGGCTCTGAGCCAAGAGGTCCCGGGTTCGAATCCTGCCATGTCACCGATCTTGTGCCTTTGGGAATTAATTTAACTTAAGTTAAAGTCACTTTTTACTGTGACTGTGAGTGCAGTACAGAAAGATTGGAATTCCTCAGTCTGAGTGTGAACCATATGTATTTGATGAGATGTATAATACAGTACATCATGATTTATTTTACATGTAGGAAAAGAAGAAATTCTTCAAAAGAGGTGAACTCCAGGCTAAACAAGAGGAAGAGTACTACAGACGGATGAACATGGTGAGGTGTCAGCTTTTTCCTCCATCATTAACAAACTACATCTACATAAAGTACATACAAAGATTAACAGGGCTCAAAATTAATATATATTTGTCCCAGTGTCAAATGACACCAGACCTGAAAAGCAGGCTGGGACAGTCCATCCTCAGTTCGGGACAATTGAAATCTATTATTGGGACAATTCTGGGACAATAGTAAAAAAAAAGTTAATTTCGAGGCCGGAAGAATGTTGATATATGTTAACTACAATGTATGTTGTTTGTTCTGTCTCTTTCAGTATGAGAAAGACAAGCAAGATCAAGAGGATAAAAACACAGAGCCCACACCAGGAACGTCCAAGACCTCCCCTGAGCAGGAGAAGGAAAAGAAGATGCTTCCTAGAGAGGAGGTCAGTGTAGATGTACAATGTACATACTAGCAGGCATGTCAACATTTATTAATGTCTTTCATTCTCATGTGCCCTTGACAAATTTTAAAGTGAATAGCAACCTACTGCCCCTACAGCCTCTAAAAGGCTATGGGACTTCCTTTACATTGTATTGTATGACACAGAAATGCTGTTGTTATACACAGGTGATTCGCAGACTGCGGGAGAGAGAAGAGCCAGTCCGACTTTTTGGGGAGACTGACTATGATGCATACCAGAGGTTAAGGTATGGACCTATTCCTATTGAAAGTTTTGAGCCAAATGTTATTTTGTACTTGAACCAAGCATGGCCAGTTATTGATTACACAGTATGATACTGTACAGGAGAGGTTTGATACCTGTCATTCAAGATATATTTGATAAGATAACAAATACTGTAATTAATTTTTTCTTGATGGTAGCAAACTTTCACGATCAGAAATTATAGTATTATGATGTCATCAGTAAGTCTACAGCAATTATTTAATTCACAAGTGGAACTGGTAATCTGGAGCCTAGTGTTCTTGATTTATGCTTAAACATCTTTACTTGGTGTTTTTCAGACGAATTGAGATCCTAGAGCCTGAAGTGAACAAGGTAAGCATTTAGCCACCACCAAACATTTGTAGCTTCTTTTTGGCCTATTTCAAATGCTTCATGTATAAAATGATGATGAAAATGTGCTAAGCAATGGCAGTAAATTTTAATATCATGCAGACTTCCTCATCCAGAATATTTTTTGTGTTGCCTCTCTGAAATTTCATTCGAACCCTTTAACCAAAGTCCTTACCTTCCCTCCAGGGGTTCAGGAATGACCTGAAGGCTGCGATGGACAAGGTAGACGAGCAGTACCTGAAGGAGATGGTGGAGTCCCGCCATGAGGGCGAGGACGGACCAACACGCGGGAAGTACGACCTCAGGGTCAGCGACGACGGGACAACACTGGACGACATCAAGGTCTGCATGATTACATCAATCTTTTCCTGCTTCATACTTACACCTGTACAACTCCAATTTTACCTGCATGTGGGGTAGAGTTTCTCAAGTACTGGTATTAAACTTAAAGCTAAGATTGTGAATCCAAGGCACACCCACAGGGGCAGAAAAATCAAGTGTTTATGTTGTCCTCATACGCCAGAGATTGCTTTTCTGTAATGTATGGACATTTAAAATAAATGTACATGTACAGTGTATATGAAGATTTGTATGAAAATTAAAAGGTATCACTGTGTTTACATACAGGAAATGGCAGCAACTGTGAGCAAGATTTCAGATGACAAGGAAAGACGGGGCAATGAGTCCTTGATGATTCTCAAGTTTTTGAAGGTGAGGAAAATATAGCTATTCATATTGGCATTGCAGTTAAATTATCAGATTTCTGTTTCTTGGCTTAGCTATCATTATTGTTTTGTTGACGTCTTGTGATGATTTTTGTTTTGTTGACTTCTAGTCTGGTAGTGGTAATTGTTTTGTTGACTTGTTTGTGCCCCACCAGTTCCTGATGGACCAGTGGGCGAAGGAGTTGAACGCCCGTCCAGAGGAGGTAAAACGGAGCGTCCAGGGGAAACTGATGACAGCCACACATGCACAGACTGGGGAGTACCTCCGACCACTCTTCAACAAGCTCAAGAAGAAGGTGAGTGATTGAAGCGTAGTCAATACATGTACATTGTAGTATCATTTCTTAGCATTTAAACTACTGCACTCTGCAAGATTTCAAGTTTGATTAAGCTCATGCATTGTAAGCATCTCTTTTGATCCAACTCCCTGTAAGCATTCCATGTAAGAGTTCTTACAAAGGTTGGGAAAATGCAATAGAAGAATATGCTGTGTTGAGTCAGCTCTGGTGTATGTGTACATAAAGATAAAACGAAAATTTTAGGAATTTAGAAATTTCAGTCATCTCTGTCTCTCTCTCTCTCTCTATATATATATATATATAATGAGATGCATACTACGTTATAACTGCAAATGATTATGTTTGTTTTTATTGTGTTTCAGTCAGTACCATCTGATATCCAGTTTGCTCTACTAGAGATAGTCTCAAACCTGTTGGAGAGAGAGTATGTCAAGGTAGGAAAAGTCTCCAACTTTACATGCACTAATTTACAAAAAGGCAGGTGGTGTTTCTATCCCTAAACTTTCCTGCTGACATATCTAATGGTGTGTATGTGTATGTGTTACTCCAGGCTAATGATGCCTATCTGAGAATGGCCATAGGGAACGCGCCGTGGCCCATCGGTGTGACCATGGTCGGTATTCACGCACGTACCGGTCGAGAGAAGATCTTTGCGCAGAACGTTGCCCGTATCCTTTACAGCACATCTTGTGTGGATGTGTTTCAAGTGCAATGTTTGCCTGGCTTGGAAGCCCCCAAAATACAAGATCTTGAAAAATAATTTTTGCAGTTATGCCAAAACTGAGTAAAAAAAACACTAAAAGTTGGGATCCAATTCTCTTTTTTTTTTTTGACTCATAAGAAAGTAGAATAAGACAGCAATTTTTTGTACAGTTATTCTGAAATGTAAGTAAATCTACACACGTCACATCATACATGCCAAGTTGTTGGTTCCTTGACTGCACTGCAGATGTTCTTAATGATGAGACACAAAGAAAGTACATCCAGGTAAGTGTTCTTAATGCTCCATAAGTTGCAATTACATGTACAGGACACATGTATGTACATGTGTATATAATGCATACAATTTTGTCCATAAAAGACGGCAGATTGGGCAGAATTTCTGTCTGTCATGAGCAGCAAAATAGCTTCAAATTTTGGACAGATGGACACTGGCTAGAACAATAATGTACAGTCAAATATGTCTATACTGAACACATAATATAACAAAAATTTTACAGTAACATTTCTTTGGTTGGCAAAAAATGTTCATAATTTTTCCACAAGTGTCTTGTCAGTACTGGGTCATATTTTGTCAGAAGTCACTACTGCCCCTGTTTTGGTTGAGAGTGCCCTGATGTAGATGGCTTCCTTCACTCCTCTTGCAAAGTAGTCTTTCATGGTAACCTTTGCTGTTTCTGTGCAGGCCCTGAAGCGACTGATGACCCTGTGCCAGCAGCACTTCCCAGCTGACCCCTCCAAGTGTGTGGAGTACAACTCCAGACCTACCCTGCTGGTGGGACAGTGAACAGGGCTGCAACTCAAAGTGGGCTTCCCAGCTAGCCCCTTCTTGTACATACATATCAGCTGATAAATAGCAATGCTTAAGAAGATTTATGAAGGGTCAGACGGTTCTCCCCCTCAAAAAACAGAGGGTTCAAATCACAGCATAGGGGGCCCCTACGCTCAAACAGCTTAGGGATAGCTATGAGCACTCTTAGATGTTACATGGTAATTTGCATTACCACCTACGCATGATCATCTATAGATCTGTATCTGTCAGGACCAATTAAAACTTGTACATATTTCACTCCACATAGCCCAAGCATTAATTTTTCTAAGTTATCATATTTAAAGGCGCTCTATGTAGTTTTTTGCGCAAAAATTTGGATTATTCTAATTATACTAAATTTCAGTGTTATTAACAGTTACTATCACTTTTCAACACATTTGTGTCATTATTTCACATTTTTTACGTATATTTTGTCCGTTCAAACAGTCCTTGTTGGGTACCCGGTGCCACCGGTTTGCTCAGGACAACAACAACAACATACAGGGGTTGCCCTCCCTAGGGTGGCTAATTGACCCGGCATGCCAGGCTTGATTGACAGGGGCACATGTGACAAGATATAGCCTCGATAGAAAAACACTCACATCTTTCACATGAGGTCTGGTGGAATATAATTATCAACTTGGAGTATTTTGTTGGGCATGAATAAACTGTGGTCATTATCCCTTCAAAAGAGATAAAAAATCTGGTAAACGGTTAGGTATTTCAGAAACTGGTAAGCTATCAACTGACACCCCACTGGGATGTAGGTCAAACCACTAGCAGTGGACAATACAATGTACCATATGTGCGGTTTGGCCAGAGGTTGTATAGAAGATCATTCACAGTTTTCTAAGCTTCTAAGGAGCAAGGATGTTGTATTTTTGTTGAGGAGTATGATTTTGGAATACTAAAGGGTTAAGTCAATGTACTATGTAAAGAAAAGAATGAAAAATATACTTTTTGTATTGTCAAAAAAACTACATAGAGTGCCTTTAATAAAAGTATCTCTAACTAACTAAAGTGGTAGTAAAAGTCAAACTTCTGCAATGCAGTCGGACACTTGGTTTCCACAGGGCGGATGAAACTATTTCTTGCTTGTCTTGACAGCAATGTCCTGCACTATGAATTTACAGTAGTGCATGTATGGCTCACCCTGCAACTTTGAACTAATAACATTCAGGGGTTTTTCTAGAAAAATTTGGCATGAGGGAGCAGTATCACAGCGAGGGAGCGAAGCGACCAAGGGGGGGTAGGTGCGGAAGGGGGGGTATCCCCCCTTCCGCCATGTGAAGCCTTTGAAAATTTGAAGTTGAAATGGGACATTTTGAGGATACTTGAGGGGGGAAATTTGAACTCTTAACCTCAGTATACCTTTCCCAAATTTCTATTCATGCCTTGCATATTTCACTTGTAAAATATAAGTACAATCAACAGTACACACAATCTGCAAATCACCCTTTATACACTTACACAATTAGTGATCATTGTTACTAGTACTAGTAGTAGCTCCAGATGACAACATTGGGTTTGCCACAAGCTGAAACCTTTCCCATGGCACAATTGCAACACATTCATCCAAGCTGCTACAAACTCAGGTCTCATGTTTCACTTAAGAGCCTGTTCTATAGTATGCAAATGAAGGAGGTCTAGCTTCATGTATTTGAGCTAGTTCTCAATGAACATTGTTTATTCCATTCAAACTTTTACTACTAGAGCTAAATTTTCAAGTTTGTGGTAAGATTTTGCAATTTTCATGAGAGTAACATAGTTTGTAATGCTAGAATGTATTGTTTTGTGGTGTTGTTTTTGTATTTTTACTGGAAAAAGATGATTTTGAAAAAGACTTAGGCTTCAATCTGAAAATTGATATGAGGGCGCTGGTTTGTTACATGAGGGCACAGCGCCCTTGTTCCCCTGTTCAGAAAAACCCCTGACATTAGAACTATTGTAACAGTTCCAATTGTATATACATGTAAAACAAAGGAAAGAAGCCCACAAAACATCATAAGTGATCACATTTCCAATACATTTTATTCCATTTAGCCAGATTTGTTTGAGGTCTACATGTATGATTACTTTGATATATGTACCTATTCATTTTCCTATTGCTATGTACGTTTTGTAAAATAACATCTGTCACATTTCCATAAATTAGTGTATAATTACATGTATCATGTTTAGTGATATGCGAATAAAAATATTTGTGGTAAAATATTCTGATTTTGTGTTTAAGTAAACCAGAATATAAACTGTAGATTATTTTAAAAAACTCTGACCCTGACACGTACATATTGTATGATCATAAACCACTAGTACTGTATAAAATTAATGATAATCATATGACAGAACTAAAGTCTACAGCAACATAGAATATTATTAGACAAAAGTGGGATTTTTTTCATTTGGTGATATGTAAAGTTGGTGCGACATTGTCAATAAAAAGATGTGTATACATGTACAAACTGTCAAATCAGTTAAACCTTATATTGGTAACTGTCCCCTCTTTCAGCAGATATGGAATAAAAATGGTTTAAGATCATTAGTTAACATTTACTCATTGGCACAAGTATCATTGGCATAAATCATATTAGGAAAACAATAATTATTGACCTCCAACAACATACATTAGGCATAAATTCCAGACCGATGCTTATTTGAGGATGTGCCATGGCTAATCAATCAATACCTGTAGCATCTGATTTACATTAAGTTTTCTGCTGACAAAGGCAAGACATTACAATGGAGTTTGAAATGGACAGCATAAAAGTCAATCATCATATCATAACAGTCAATGTTTGATACTGAAATAGTCCTTTTGTATTGATAAGGCACTATGGTGACACTGGCAACAAGAAAGTACAGGAGACTTCTATTTATGGCTGGTATGTAGTATGGAAGTCATTGCAAGCAGCCTAAATGGGTAAAACAAAGATTTTCTTTAAAAAAAACTACTCCCTTTTCAGATTTTCGATATACTTCTCTACACTGGTAAGAGTCTCTGAAATGAGGGTTGGATTGAAAAAATCTATTTGCAAAATGACCAGCTATAGACACCTACTTATCCAAACATTTATTTCCTGAATTTGAAAATCAATTATTTCAAGACTTATTAATTACAACAGCCAGCCTTCTCTCCCATCGGTACTTTGTTAGATGACGGTGCCTCTAAGTCCACCGTACTAGTGTTCCTCTTTGGTGTTTTTGGTGCTTTGTCCAGAGGCAGACAGATATCAAACATGGCGCTAAAGAGTTCTTCTACGTTGTGGCCGCTCTTGGCGCTGGTTTCAAACGACAGCTTTCTGTCCGCCACAGTTCTGTGCTTTTCGTTTCTCGGGGTGTTCAGTTCCTTGGCGAGGTTTTCCGCCTCATCTGGTAGAACCTGGCGCGTTTCCTCCGTCACGAGATCGAGTTTCGTGCCCACGACCGCGATGAGGCAGTCGTCCTCGGCGCCCTCCAGGATGGGGAGAAACCGCTCCTGTAGGATGTCGAACGTCCGCCGGTCGCTGATGTCGTACGCGAGGATGGCGGCAGAAGCACCCCGGACATAAAATGTGGTAAGGCCTGAGTACCTTTCATTTCCAGCTGTATCCTGCAAGATTGAAGAAATAGAGATGTCAAGATTAATAGTATTTGTGTTTTGGACCAGGAAGAACTCGTATTTGGAGAAGTACTCAAAGTCAATTTCAGGGTTTAGCAAAACTGGATTTTCAAAGTCAATTTTATAGTATTATTTTAATGTAGTAAGTTGAATCAATCCCATCCTTGATATCTGTGAGACAAGAACGTTTATTAGAATGTTCAACTTGCTGACAGTTGATTGTTTAGTATCGTAGGCTGGTTCTAGGTATTTATGGGTGGTACCCAAAAATAAAGAGTGGCATTGAGCCGACGAAAGGTAGTAAAACAGCACAGCGCTCACCCATATGGCAATGTTGTATGGTCCCCATTGCTTCAGCATAAAGGAGGCACCTATGGTCTGCCAGGGAAAATGAGAAATGATAGATAAAGCAGCAGGAAATCAGTGTATATATACGTTAGGACTTGTGACAGACTTGTGACTGAGACAGACCCTAGATCTGCTTGGATATTGGCCTTTTCTACACCAAGGATATTAGGCCACACAATGTAATTGAATTGGTTCTTGGATTCGCTTGCTTCATTTTTCCACCAGCCTGGTATGTTGACTTCATTGTTCCTATCATGGCTTTTATCTTAAGTGTTATCATATCATTAATACGATGCCTAGGCCTGTTCCTTTACTGTCCCGTCATATTTTTTCTGCAAAATATCTGAGAGCCAACAAATTATTGGCCTTATAGAGAGTCCACTCACACTTGTAGTGTCCTGGAAGGCCCCGCTGATGTACCTCTGGAGCAGGGCTGTTTTCCCGATGGCGAAGTCTCCCATGATCACCACCTTCATGTCCCTGTGTCAGCAGAAATATGCATCACTTCAATATTAATTTTCTACACAGTCTATAGTATAACTTTTTCTCTAGCACTTTTGCTAGCCTGTTAATAGCCTCTATCTGTCCTTCTCTGATTATTTTGCTGACTCCCATGCACTGATGACTTTGAGTGGAGATTTTACGACTGTAGTAAATTTTGAGGATGACTTTTATAAAATGCGGGGGTTGGGGTACAAAATGCACAATGTACTATTTAGTAGGGTGGGGAGGGAAATAGTATATAGCTGGAAAGACAATCCCCTTGACGAACTTAAAATCTTTCCTTGTTGGATGACATCCAATAATTGCGACTACCTTCTTCATCTAGCAATTACACAACTAGATTTCGTTTTTATTTCTATCTGGCTTGAAACGAGGAGGATATTAGATATTTTGATGTTACGTATGATGGTCCTCCCACTTCTGAAACACAAGTTGGCAAACTACTTAACGTATACTTTAGCTAGTAACGTTACTTTGCGAAATCGCTTGCGAAGAAAATACCAAACTTACGCCTTCTTTTTGCCACCGGTTTTGGCGGCCATGATGTCTAGACCACTGGAGGAGGGGTTGCAGGATAAAAGATTTAGCACAAAACAGCAAGTAAACATGCAGAAACTGAACTAAAATGAACTGAAAAAGTTTGGACTGCAAACCCGGAAGTCACTGCAACCTCGTTTTCAAGCCATTTGGGGTCAAAGGTTGTTGGACAAAACCTCTAACGCAAAATAATGTCGCTGTATTTCTGTGTGTACTTTAGGGGTTTGGAGGATGGTTTATGCCATGCTTTTGCTTGATATTCGATGGATCAACCATTTTCTTCACGCGTTCTTGTTCTTAGGGTCGCAACCCTGATGCGGTGAACAATTTTACTTTTAACAACCCCATCTAGCGGAATACTGTGACACACCAAGTTGCATGGGTGCACATAGGGGGACATGAGGGTCTGCATGGAGGGTCTGTGCATGGGGAAATCTTTGAAGAACGCTTTGCGGCAAATAAAGGTCTTGTGTAAGGCTTTAGGAAATAACGTTACTTCATATTGGATTGTTCTTACTCAATTATGTGGTGTCTGGCAACAAAACGGACGCTACATTGTGATTTTTATTGGGCTTTTATTGAATTTTTATCTGGCTACGCGACAAGAAAAAGTTTCAATAATGAATTTCCCCTGAGTCTGTTTATCAATGAAGTACATTGAGATTGGGTTCAGTATTAGAATGTGGATGGCCACATTACTGATGCGCTGCTATATCCTTCCGCTACTGAGAAAAAAGTACCATGATGTTACCGCCACAATTATGAATGACAGCACCTGTAGGAGTATTATCGTAGCGAATTCGATCACAAACCCTGTATTAAGTATGTCTAGGGCCAAAGCGTATTGAGACGATACGCTAAAATTCGCTACACTAAAGTTAGTCCCATCCGCAACCCGGTTGCCACAATCGTGCTCGTCCGCTATAAAATATACAGGAATGACCACATGATATATGGTATTAAGCGACATTCCCTCAAATTATTCCAAGCGATCAACCATATATGACAGGATTTCTAAAAAGATATTATCATAAACCAGAGGACGGCTTGCGTGTGCTAAGCTTTTAGAAATAATGCATTTAAAACTGGCTCTTTTTAATGTTCAATGCACATGATTTTGGAGTTCATTCCTCCCAGCGTTCGATCCGCCATGTTTGCTCCCGTTGTCATGGGTACGGGTTCTATTTACTCCCACAGATGACACTAGCCAGCATTCGAAGCAGGTGGGGATTTTTATCTCTCCGTTTCTGAGGCAGAAAAATCAGCAAAATACTCACAAAAAATCGCAAATCATAGTCAGATTTTACTTGTTAGTTCTCTTGACATATATAAAGAACATTAGGGTCACAAAAAAGCGTGAGTTTTAGCGGAAAATGCTCCGAAAAAAGTTTCTGTTTTGACGCTGACTGGGTCGAACAAGGTTACGGCCACCAAGGTCATTAGACAGTAGTACTATCTGTAACCAAGGAGATTTGATTTTAACTCCATGCTGTAACATAGATAACACATTTTACCCCTAAGGCAGCAGTGAAAAGTAACCATGTACTTCATTTTCGTAACGTTTAAAGACTTATAAACCTGTTAGTTATCCTGAAAACTGTTTTACATGAGATTTTTATGACATCTGTAGGCGTTCTATCATCTATGTTGAGAAGTCGAACAATGGCGACGACGATGTCAACAAAACAGTCTGAGGACAGCGTTAGCGCTGAGAAGGAGTCGATGTTCAAGAGGGTGATCAGAAAATTGAAGAACAAAGGATCTTCTGAAAACGTCTTGGAAGTTGGGGCCATGGCCATGGTAAGTTTCATTTTCATTTTTGGGGAGATTTTCAACCGCCGGTGTACCGCTCGTGTTGTTTTCATTTGTCGTCAACTTACGTTGTAGTAAGTTCATCATTTGTTATGACTCACGTTGCGTATGGCTTCTTTGGATGTTTAACTAGATAGGTTGCTAACTTGCTATTCCAATGTCACAAGTTTGTTTCCTTAGAACAAAAAAGATACAAAACTTACGTTAACTTTTTATAACGTTCAATGTATTTGGAATCTTTTTTTTTTATCGAAATGTGCATATTGTAATTTGTAACATGTTGCTATTGGACCAGTTTACTCAAAAGCAGTAAAATTATGATTTGAATTGTTTACAAAAGTGCCCGTTCTTTTCTATGTTTTGTTTGTATGTTCTTATTGTAGCACGTTCCCTTTCTTATTCAGCCAACTGACACAGGCAGCACAGAACCTGCGTTACAAGAGTAAGAACTCAGTTTTAGTCAGCTTTAGCTACCACTGAAGTCAGAAATAGTCAGAGATTAGAAATTACAGTGAAATTACAGTGTATTGAAAAAATGCATTGCTGTACATTCATGTCAACTTTATATATTTCATATGCCCAGGAGGGGACAGAAAAATTGATATTTCTAGAAAAATGAATGTACTAAGACAGACTACCTGTGTCACTATGAAATATATGTAATCATTGCCCTTGCAAGTATCAAAGAGATTCTGACATTTAAAAGTAGTACATTTATGTTATTACTTAATAATTTTAATCTTTTTCTTTAACAGCCTCAAAGAGCGCACAGTGGTCCTTCTGGAAAACCTACAAGGCCTCCAGAGGTAAGGAACAACTCTATAATGGAAAATACAGGGCACACATAGAGATGGATTCAGAAATGTATTCTACTTCACACACATATTTAGTCTGACAACTACCACAATATTGTCAGCTACTTTCTTTGTTATTTATTGTTGAAAACAAATCAAGAAATACTTAGAATCAAGAAACTTTATTTAGCCTAGTACACAATAGACAATGATGCAACCTGTGACTCTACTGGAATGCTGGATAAATACATGTCTCTTCCTTGTTCCAGGTTGTTTCAACAGAAACATCACTACACCTCCCTTATGATCAGGTAATATATGACATATTAATTTAAGTATTATCCTAGGTGGCTGTGGTCATAAACTGTCAATTAGAAATTCTCAATCTACTAAAATGCATAATACATACATATAATACATTCTCTTCTCCCTTCTGATAT
Organism: Branchiostoma belcheri; assembly: GCF_001625305.1. Classification (NCBI taxonomy): domain Eukaryota; kingdom Metazoa; phylum Chordata; class Leptocardii; order Amphioxiformes; family Branchiostomatidae; genus Branchiostoma; species Branchiostoma belcheri. The sequence goes on along the minus strand of NW_017804020.1, from coordinate 3,749,018 downwards.
GCTGTTGTAATAATAAAAGTATTGAGGTATACTGTAATAATAAAAGAGTATTGAGGCATACTAGTACCTCATGATTCTCCAGTTTCTTACATTGTGCTTGATTTCTACAGGAGGCTACATGAACAAACAGATGAAAATCACAAACAGGAGGATGTGATTCTGAGGTAAGAACAATCATTTATTTTCAACTTCTATTGACCTATGTCCTGTCCTTGGTGCTGATGAGATCTCTCAATGTATATAAAATGTCCATTTCTAGAGAAAACCTTTTTTGATGTAGTAAATGTGAGGTTTTATATGATTTTACATGTGGAATAAGAAATAGATTCCAACAGGACTTAAAAGAGGGTGAATAAAGTTTGCCTTTTTCTAAATCTCTCATCTATATGCCCATGCAATATAATTACGATATTAACAATGATAGATATGTTGACATATCTGTAACTTTTTATGGATTGTTTCTACTCTAGCGAATTCGTGAAATGGCTGGAGGCAAACAACACGTAAGTTTACAAATATTTTTTCTTGCAATTGAAATCATATCTGCTAAATCAGGAACTTGAGCTCACACTATGTAATGAATCTGTTCTCAGATGTCCTAAAAAGTTGTTCGAAGATGCTTAAATCAAATCTCTAATGTTATCCCTCAGAATAATCCAGCACCTGGAAAAAACTCTCCAGGACAGGTGAGTTTTTGTGCACTTTCTTTATGCATAAAACAACAGTTAAGTACTGTAGTTACAGTAAACACAAGTTTCATATAGATGCAAGGCTTGATCCACTCACAATGATCTGGATGGGCCTCTAGGCTTTTTGATACGTGAGGTAGAATCTACAATGTGCTCAAGGTGTGGCTTTCTTTAAAGTCTGATCCGAGAGGACGTCTCTAACACTTCATTTTGTGATCCTAGTACACTGAGGAAATGAGGTGTAAAGTGGGCCTTAAACCACAAGACCACCTTACCACTAGCTTCAATCATTCACTCACACACCAGAAGAAAAACTACTTGCTATTTCGTAACAGTTTAATGTTTCCCATGCTGTGCACCACAACAGGGTTTCCCTGAAAGATCGGGAAGTGAGTGAGCTGAAGGCTCGTATGACTGATCTACAATCAGAAAAGACACAGTGAGTAATCTTTATTCCTAACCTTTCATGACAATCATTATCACTACTTCATAATATATGATAATGTACCTAGTTGCATGCACACACAAGAAAACAGCATTCTGTAAAACTCTAAATACCATCCAAACATTTCTGAATGATATCCTGTGCTTATGGCACGATCTAGTAGACAAAAGTTAGGTATAATTTATTGGGCGTTGAGTTAGTAAACAACAAAACATTATGTATAATAAAAGTTTATAGTTGATCATAATGTATTTTAGAACAACAAATGAAATAATAAATATGGTCTTATTCTATCCATGCATCAGCTAATCATCCCTAATAGTATATGGTATTACAGGATTGTCTTAATCTGTTCTTCGTCATGTTCAAATGACCCACTCAACTGCACTTCTTTACACTGACAGGGAGAGTACTGAGGCTGCAGCTAAGATCAGAGAGCTGGAGGTACGTCTGGTAGATCAGGCGGCAAACACACGGCACAGGTGAGATGGTCACTCAGTCACTCAACTCTTACTCAATCACTCACTCACTCACTCACTCACTCTATTCTCACTAGCTCACTCACTCACTACATGGGTTACTTTGTCTATATATAGAACTTTGTGTTGGAAAGGATAGAGAGATATTGATATTGATTTAAAATAACAAGCAGTGCTCATAAGTTCACACTTTTGCAATAGAAACAAATTTTACGACAAATCCATTCTGTGCCCCTCAACAGAATTTCCCAGAAAGATCAGGAAATTGAATCCCTGACGGCTCGTGTGGCTGAACTGGAAGCTGAAAAGAAAGGGTACATTTTTTTTTTTTTTACTTTAGAAGTTTGTTATATCTGTCCACACAATCTTATCCATGGCAATAATTTCTGTCCTATTACAACTTAAATAATAAGTTATTTATTAATCTATTATTGTGGTCTATATATTAAACATTTTGTTATCTTCATCATTTAGATTTGATAAGGCCAGACCAAACATGCTCTCTCAAACTCTGCAAGCCAAAAATGTCCTGATCGACCCAAGGCCTATCCTTCAGGAAATACAGAAGGTATGTGTCTTTTAAAAAAGTTTGATTTAGGCTTTGTAAAGCAATGATGGTAAGAACTTAAAGTAAGATGTACAGGAATAAGTCAAGAATTTCTCGGTGCAATGTTTATATACAGAAATGTTTGAATAAGTTGATCAATCAATTATGGTTAAATGCACATGATGTTCAAGGTTGCATCATAATAGTTTCATCATACCCGGAGGATAATAAAAAGTTGCTTATCTCTTTATTCAATAGATCAGAAAAAGTAATGATGAGAGAATGGCTCATCAGCAGGAAATGGTCAGAAAGCTGCGGAAGCAGGTAAGGATGGGAAAACTGATTTTTGTCTATTTTCGATCATATAAAATTCCATTATAGCTTATCATCATTGCTGTATTGTAGCCTGGTTAACGAGATATCTTCCATGTGTGGTGTCTTTCAGTGAACATTGTCAGGAAACTTTTACATCTCAACGTATTGACTCAATATTGAAAATTCTTTATTCCATGTGAAGGTGGAGGCTAACAAAGGGTTTGTGAAGCAGCTAAAGCAGGTGAGCTTTGCAGAAATGTTTTGGTTGCCTTTTTGACTCTGTAAAACGTACCATAACAAGATATTATTTGCACTAACAAGTAACTGAAAAAAGAGAAGTGACGATAAGTCTTAAGTTTATACTATTTCACCAGCAACAGAGCTTTCAACGTGTCATGAATTCAGAAATACTAATACCATGCTTGTATATGCACATGCAAAGTTGTATAGTTAAAAAATCATTTTATCATTACAGGACCTAACTGAGCAGATTGAGCCACATGTAAGTCAAAAGTTTATGCATGTTTATTGCGCTAAAATCGTTGCTTAAAAGCCACTAGATTTGTGCATTTTTGCTGTTCAAAACATGAATGATGTTAGTATTACAATACAATTCAATTACTCAAATCAATTGCAATTAAAACCGAAAGCCAATGTTCACTGTCCATCACTCATATTCCATATTGTAAGTTTGCCTGTAATTGCTTCTTTAGGGAAAAGTGCTCAAAGATACCCTTGACAAAAATCATAAAGAGGCAGTCCAGAAGGCGGCTGAAGTGCCCCAGATTCTACTAAACGGCGTGCCACTGCTAGATGCTAAAGAGCAGGAGGAGGAACACCAGAAGGTGGCTGAAGTGCCCCAGATTCTACTAAACGGCGTGCCACTGCTAGACGCTGACGAGCACGAGGAGGCAGCCCAGAAGGCGGCTGAAGTGCCCCAGATTCTACTAAACGGCGTGCCACTGCTAGACGCTGAAGAGCACGAGGAGGCAGCCCAGAAGGCAGCTGAAGTGCCCCAGATTCTACTAAACGGCGTGCCACTGCTAGATGCTGAAGAGCAGGAGGAGGCAGCCCAGAAGGCGGCTGAAGTGCCCCAGATTCTGATAAACGGCGTGCCACTGCTAGATGCTGAAGAGCAGGAGGAGGCAGCCCAGAAGGCGGCTGAAGTGCCCCAGATTCTGATAAACGGCGTGCCACTGCTAGATGCTGAAGAGCAGGAGGAGGCAGTCCAGAAGGCGGCTGAAGTGCCCCAGATTCTACTGAACGGCATGCCACTGCTAGATGCTGAAGAGCATGAGGAGGCAGTCCAGAAGGCGGCTGAAGTGCCCCGGATTCTGATAAACGGCGTGCCACTGCTAGACGCTGAAGAGCACGAGGAGGCAGTCCAGAAGGCGGCTGAAGTGCCCCAGATTCTGATAAACGGCGTGCCACTGCTAGATGCTGAAGAGCAGGAGGAGGCAGACCAGAAGGCGGCTGAAGTGCCCCAGATTCTACTGAACGGCGTGCCACTGCTAGATGCTGAAGAGCTGGATAAGGTGGAGAAGAAGGCAGCTAGTATGCCACAACAGTTTCTTAGTGGATTCTCTCTGCCAAATGATGGAAACAGTGAAAGGTCAGATATTCCACACTGCATTCCGGAGTCTCCTACAAATGAAAGCGAAAAGGAAGAAGACACATTCGGAATGGGACTTGCCAGTCAACAGAATACTAGCCTGTCTGCAGGTGATGCAAGCATAGAAACAACCCTAACTACTGTACAACAGCCGCTACGCATCCCAGAGTTCTTCGTTGTGCACAATTTCCCCCGAAGTCTTGTGGCCCACCGACTTCCTCCGAACTGTACTATGGACCCAGTGCCGCTCCAGGTCCACTTTGTACCCAATGATGGTTGTGCTTCAGGAGAAATCTATTACGACCTTGACTCTTGGGCTGATGCGTTCGAAGCTGCTATGGATGCCATGGACTCTGGACTAGGTGATTTCCACTGTGCGAGTCCTTACCCTGCCCGCAAGTCAGCGTCCTTCCCGGCACAGGCCTGTTCAACACACGTTCTGGATGACTGGCTAAAGCCTTTTGACCCGAGGCAGAGGGATTCCATTATATCCAGGGCATCATTGAAGGATCTGCCAACTAAGTCTGAAGTCGGTAGCGGAGACATGAAACCACAGAGTCCTGGAGCACCATCCTCCTGGTGGAAACCAGAGAAGCCTACCAAGTACCAAGAGTTCGGAGAGCCGAGTATGAGCCTCCTGGACTTTACAGCAGCTGATGAACCTCGTGGACTTGAAGTCCTGATCGAGAAAAAAGCACCAAGTCAGTTTTGGTGTGCACCACCAGCCTTGGTAAGAGGAGATGAGTCCCGAGGACTGGAACTTGTGCTGGAGGGTTCAAATGATTCCCAGGCCGTACAGCAGAAGGCATTGCAGAGATATGAACTCACCAAGATGGCCGCCGTGTCGGGCCAAGAGATGAGCCACTCCACCATTAGCATGCAGGTCAACACGTCTCCAGCGACTGAGGGAGAGGACACTGTCCGAGACGACCCTGTTACATTCGAGCCTTGTTTCTTGTTGGCACTGCTAACCCACAGGATCAAGAGAGGCTACAGACTCAGCACTGTGCTATACTGATAAAGCGTACGCTACATCAGCAGCATGTGAATTTATCTTATGAATGTGAAATATTTTACTATGTTTGTTCTATAATGTACCACATGTTTGTTTAAAGTGGAGACAAAAATCAATGCGACATCAGAAAAAAAATGTCATCTGCATGTGTACATTACAGTTCCACTTATTTCTACATACCAGAAATGTATCTACAAAACAAACATGGATTTTAACCAGACAAGTACATGTATTTTATCATGCTTTTCACAAGTGTGCCTGTAAATGCAGAATTTTTAACAGACTCTATTTTGTAACACAATTTCAGACCTGCCTCTTACTGTGTTTTTGTAAACATAAAAAGTACAATACACTTTTTTTTCTGAAGGAGCCAAAAGTCTATGTTGTATTTCTTGTATTGTGACTCGAATGACGTGGTGTAACTCGCGTACGCACAAACCAATTAGTGCAGATGACTTTGGTTCACACATCAGTTTTTTTTTCCATTCAGCACCAAGGACAGATGTGTTGTGTGTGAAAGGTGTTCAGCACAAAGGACAGGCGTGTTGTGTGTGGATGGTGTTCAGCACCAAGGACAGGTATGTTGTTTGTGAATGGTGTTCAGCATCAAACAGGGGCGTGTTGTGTGTGAATGGTGTTCAGCACCAAAGGACAAGTGTGCTTCTGTATGAATGGTGTTCAGCACCAATGACAGTACTTGCCTTGCTACCATTAGTTGATCTACTAATTGTAATGGACAGTCAGGATCAGTCTACTAGACAGTAAACTACTAAAATGTTTACTTTTTAAAACCTTTTTTATTTAAGAGTTCAAACACAATACAACTATAAAAATACACAATACAAAACTGCACAAACATTATGATAGTATTATATAAAATGCTAATTAAATATTGTTTATAAAAATGTGTGCTATGTTTGTTCCATCTGTGTTATCATAGAAATTTCGTCACCATAGAAATAGAAAACATCTAACCTATATGCAGCCTCACTGCCATTCGTCCCACCAGTAATTGTCTTTCTACCATTAATTGATCGGTTGATTCCGATACACTGTCAGGATTGGTCTATTAGGCGGTTAAATATTTTCCTTTACTTCAAAAAAAATATTCAAGAATCCAAACACAATACAACACCTCAAATGCATAACTGGGTAATACATGATTTTAGTATACATATTTATCTAGTCAGTGACTTGGTCAAGAAAATAGACATGGTGTCGGGCAGAGATGAAATCTGACTTGTTGTCACCTCCTTGCAGCCGTTCGAAGAGGTAGATCTGCTCTACCCACCTGTAAATAAAAATAGTAAGGTTTAAATACCCAAGATTTTCTACCAGCGTGTTTTACAAGAATTATGATAGCATATTTATTATTTAACTGATTTCGTCTTTAGAACACATCGATGACAAGTTTTTCTTATAAGTTTATATTCTATTTGTTGTCCTGTCTTTCGTTTATCACATGTCATGGTCTAGCTATTATTTGCTATAACAAGGTAAGAAATGGGAGATTCCAAACATTATTTCGTGAGATTCGTGAGTGTAAAGGGGATGGTATTGTAAAGTCTAACCAGTATTACAACACGTAGTTCAGTGAATTATTGCACAATTACAAACTGAGGTGCCCCAACCGAGCACTTACTGGGTCACTTTTAAGTAATCATTACCTATCTAAAAAACTGTTGTCAGAATAATGACAGCAACCGTCAGTACCCTGGAACCAAAACATACAAACTTCCCATAAACCAGCTAATTTTAAACATAACTTCTGTCCCGAAAGTAACAGTGCCTTACCGCCAGTACAGCAGTATATCTTGTGTCCCGTCCAGCAACAGCCGCCGTCTCCACATCTGTCACTCCGCACATACCTGCCAACGTCGCAGCCACCCGGGTCACAGAAGGTGGCTGTGCCTTCCCAGTAGCAATCTGGAAAAATTTCAGCACAGTCTGCATTGGAGGGGTCCACACTTACATGTACATGGTACACAATTCACATAAAAAATACAAAACAAGAAGTACCATTTCAAATCCGGGGGAGGGGCAAAATTGAACCTTGAAGTACACTGGTGCAATGGGTCTGGCATCCAGGTCTGGCATCCAGCCTAATCGTGGTGAGGCTAATCAATCTCCCGTCGTGAAAGAAAAAACTGCCGCGGAACCTTGCTGAGTCGGGCGGGGAAGAGCTCCTGCAGCCTCGAGGAAAACCCACCCCAATCACGATAGACTGGATACCAGATTAGGTGTGAGTATTACGTACATTGCTCGCGACAGACGATATCCTCGCCTGCCCAGCTGCCGCCCCTGCATGCACGGCTCGGGTTCCCACCGTCCCAGTAGTACCCGCTGTTGCAGCTGTAGGTGCAGACTTCGTTCTCCTCGTACGGGTAGTCACAGCCGGTGTAACCGTAACTGACGGTGATGCCCGGGGGGTTTGGGCAGGAACCTTGAAGTACACCTTGCAAAACACATTAAAGATGTGACTACTAGTAGTAGATAAATGATTTAAGTAAACTGTGTACTGACATATTACTGACAAAATTGGCTTTTGTTGTGATATATTCAGCTTATATAATTACAAATTGTTGAAAATTTGAAATATAACATTGTACACTGTCTAATGGTTGGTTGCTTATGTAATCTAATACAGCGACTATCGTTGAATAATTGAATTCAAAAGGCCAACATATAAAAGATATAACTGTGATTAACACAAGGATTGTCTGTATAAAGTCATCTATTCCAATTTTTTATGTCATTCATCGCGGTCTAGCTAGTGAAACTGGGTCTTAGTTGAGGGAAAAAGGCGGCACGTGCTTACCTGTGATACAGCGGTATGACACCTCCAAGTACTTCTGGACTCCGTGACAGGGATCTCCACCGAAAACTTCATTACGCGATAACACCGCGCACTCCCGTCTGTTCTGGCAGAGATCCCTCATCATAGTCAGACTGTTGGCAGCGCGGCAGTTGGTGCTACAGGTTGAGCATGGGCAGGAGTGGGAGGTGGTCGTCCGGCCGTAGTTGGCGTCCTCGATCACGATCGTCTGTCCGACCGAGCAAGACAGCTCTAGGACTTCCCACTCGCAGGCGTGGACTGTTTCTGCGCCTGTGTCAACTTGTGTGTATCAATGTTGTTAATTACAAGTACCTTACATATCTGATAGCATAGCAGAAGTGGGAAAGCCGGCTCCTGAAATTTTCGATAACGAAGCCAAGCCAACAGCATGCATACTAGTATCTGTTATACATGGCTGTGTAAATAAATGTTTCATAGTGTCTTCATGTTAGCAATTACCCTATGGTTATCGATACATATACGTACAATTTACATGCATTACATTGCATTACATTTATGCTATTCTCAAACCACAAAAAAAGGAAATACAAATGGAGAAGAAAATGTAAAAAAATATGCATCTGCTTACCTATGATTTTGTCGTAGAATATGTCCCTTGGAAAGTTGTGCGTAGTAGTCTCCCCACAAGTTCCGCTCTTCGGGTAGCACACACTGTTGTCGTGAAACATGAAGGAGACACAGTCGGGGTGACTCGTGCACCGTTCGGCACAGTCCTCCAGGGTGATCCCGTCCGTATGTATAGACCAGATGTCGTTCCCAGGGCAGTCTCCGCCACGGACAGTGTAACCATCGACGGTTGCCACTTGAATACATCCTTGCTCTTGCTCTTGCCCTTGAAGAAAAAATTGCATATTAAAGAGGGCGGGTGGGCTATTTCTATTAGAATATATGTACACTGCAGTGTGGCATTCTAAATCTATATTGCTGTGGACCCTATATATGTCGAGTGTTTTTTCTCAACCTTCGAACGAGGTTAAGTAAAACAAAATCAAAGCCCTAGTTTGACATAAATGGTTCTAATTACCATAATTTATGCAAAATTAACATAACATATCATTAGTGACGCTAAAGAAGAGTGAGGGATGCGACTCCTCACCTAGAAATAATCTCTGTAATCTCTAGCAGTTGAGTCATTGAATATGTTAATCATCGGGCATACCTTGTTCACAGACAACTCCGGCATCTTCGCTGTGCCCACAGTTATGTGACCCCCAGCCGTTGTGTCCACAGTCAGAAATGGTTGTCTCCGAACCATCGCAGTCTACATCGTCCAGCCAGATCGGGTCGGACCCCTCTCCGAATGCCGCCCTGTCACGAACTTCTGTTGCACCGGGATATCCCAGCTGACGGCAGACCACGCGGGCGTCACTCAGCTCCCAACTATCGTCACAGACGGTTCCCCATTGTCCGTTGTGGAACACTTCAACTCTGCCTTCATTGGAGGAACTTCCGCCAACAAGTCGGATACTAGTATCTGCAGCTGGAAGAAGTATCCTTTATTGTTATTCTCTGTCTGTCTGTCTCTCTCTATCTGCGTGTGTACGTGTATGTGTGCGCGCGCGCATGTGTGTGTATGTGTGGTTGTGTGTGTGTGTGTGTGTGTGTGTGTGTGTGTGTGTGTGTGTGTGTGTGTGTGTGTGTGTGTGTGATGTGCGCGCGCGCGTGTGTGTGTGTGTGTGTGTGCATGTGCATGTGCATGTGTGCGTGTATGTGTGTGTCATGTAACATAACACAACAGTACAACACTTTGTGACATGTGACACTTTGGAGTCCTTGTCATCTTCAACCGATTTTTCCAGCTCCTTTGCACACAATTTTAAGTGTTCACTAGTTCTGTTAGTTCACAAGAATGGTGACAGATTTCACTCAACACATCCGGCAATAATCTCCAGTTGCAGTAGAGTTTAAGTTGTCTACGAATACGTTAATAAGCGAGCATACCTTGTTCACAAACAACTCCGGCATCTTCGCTATGCCCACAGTTATGTGACCCCCAGCCGTTGTGTCCACAGTCAGAAATGGTTGTCTCCGAACCATCGCAGTCTACATCGTCCAGCCAGATCGGGTCGGACCCCTCTCCGAATGCCGCCCTGTCACGAACTTCTGTTGCACCGGGATATCCCAGCTGACGGCAGACCACGCGGGCGTCACTCAGCTCCCAACTATCGTCACAGACGGTTCCCCATTGTCCGTTGTGGAACACTTCAACTCTGCCTTCATTGGAGGAACTTCCGCCAACAAGTCGGATACTAGTATCTGCAGCTGGAAGAATTATCAGATACTTTATTGTTATTCTGTCTCTCTCTCTCTCTCTGTGTGTGTGCATGTGTGTGTGTGTGTGTGTGTGTGTGTGCGCGCGCGCATGTGTGTGTATGTGTGTGTGTATGTGTGTGTGTTTGTGTATGTATGTGTGTGTGTATGTATGTTTGTGTTTTTGAGTGTGCATATGTGTGTGTGTGTGTGTGTGTGGTTGTTTGTGGTTGTGTGTGTGTGCGTAAGTGTG
>NW_017804020.1:3687218-3737448 GCF_001625305.1 Branchiostoma belcheri | reverse complement strand
CGTCTCTCTCTCTCTCTGTGTGTGTGCATGTGTGTGTGTGTGTGTGTGTGTGTGTGCGCGCGCGCATGTGTGTGTATGTGTGTGTGTATGTGTGTGTGTTTGTGTATGTATGTGTGTGTGTATGTATGTTTGTGTTTTTGAGTGTGCATATGTGTGTGTGTGTGTGTGGTTGTTGTGGTTGTGTGTGTGTGCGTAAGTGTGTGTGTGTGTTTGAGTGTGCATATGTGTGTGTGTGTGTGGTTGTTACTCCGTGAAGGAGGTCAGGTACCTCCGGACGGAGTGTTGTAATCGGCTGATTTTTCATGTTCGCAGTCAAAACACTGGGTTCTCTTTGTGTAATCGGCACGCAATTTGATACGCCGTCTGCGGGCATGCCCGTGTTGATGCACGAATGTGTATTTTTGCCGTTGCTGCTTTCGCGGTCAATGTAATATCGCAGACGCACCCCTACAATTACGAGGCGAATTGGAACGGTCCAGAAAAACGCGTTGTTTGGAATAGCGGGGGGGAGGTAAAAGTTCATGCAGATACGGGGTGGTTTTTATAAGTGGTTCCAGATGTTTTTGCCCACGGTTAAGAGATGCCAAGTTTTTTGGAAGATGTTCGCAGCCAAAACGCATTCTGCCGTACGTCGCATATCTGTGTAATTTCGCATGTGGTGTTGCATTATGTCCGGGATGATGCACGTCTTTTTATTTTTACCGTAGCTGTTTTGATATTGGAGTAAATGCATATTTTAGAAACATCCCTACTTTTACAATCCTGTGGAATAGGCCATAGGTTTAGGCAGTTGTCTGGTAGCAGAGGTACTGTAAGCAGATATCCTGGTTATCTGGCCGACGGTAGTAACACTCGCGGTGATTACGGCAACTCCAGGCGCGCTTAATTAGGTACAGGCACGGTAAGACGGCGGGGCTGACCATGATAGTCCGATCTTTACCTTCGCCAAGAAGGTTATGTTTTCAGAGGCGTTCGTGTATGCGTGTGTGTGTGTGTGTGTGTGTCTGTAAACACGATAACTGAGAAGGCCTTGATGATTGTCTTGATACTTGGTAGGTGGGTAGGTCTTAATGAGACCTACAAAATGATTAGTATTTTGGGCCCCCTAGCAGCTTGTTACGGTACTGCAGCTGAACTTCCGGTTTTGATATCTCATGATCCAGACATGCCAGGGTGACGAAATTCAGATGGCACGTAGCTCTTGTGCTGGGAAAGAAGTGACGTGAGTTTGGGCCCCCTAGCGGCTTGCTCTGGAACTGCAGGACTATCTATTTGAATATATTCAAAAGAGAATAACTCAAGAATCGGTTGACGGATCGTCGTGACTTTTGGTATGCAGGTAGCTTACGTGATGCTTAATATAATTATGTGACAATTATGCAAATATGGATGTAATTTGCATAATTTATGGAGAAATTCTATAAATCAGCTGCATTCCATCATAGGACTATTGAAGCTTGTCGCATTGGTAATTGAGAACGAGATAGACACAGGCAGATATTGATTATTTAAATGAAGACTTAATTTGCATAATTAATGAGAAAATGTTATAATTCTGTAATGATAACTGCCTGGAATTTCATATTTATGGTCTTTGAAAGTACAGTGAAGGTGAACATCATTAAACATAATGTATTCAAATCAGGACCTCATTTGCATAATTTATGAGGAAATGCTAGAATGGCATTGTTTGTTAATATAAGACTGTCTTTTGGTTGAGAATATGATAAACTGATAAAATTCATAAGAAAGAGGATCCTATTTGCACAAGCAGGGGGAATAATCTATCATTTGTCAGCCATAAAGATTAACATCATTTGGCGAAGGTATGAGATCGGGGAGCTCTAGTTATGTGAATGCAATGATTGTGTGTGTGTAATTAAAATGAACTTCGAACTTGAAGCACAGTATCTTTACACGCCCTGGGAGCAGTAATGGATTTAGCTCTTTGTATGTTTTATGCTTGTGACGCGCCGTCATTGTATTAACCGTTGCCTAATTTAATATAATGTCTGCACAGTAGGTCTGGCGTTGACGCTTGGGATTTTGTTTAAATATGTAAAACTTCACGGAGGATTGTCACCTATGGCTTCTTGTTTATGGTTGTGTGTGTGTGCGTATGTGTGTGTGTGTGTTTGTGTGTTTTTGTGTGTGTGCATGTGCGTATATATATGTGTGTGTGTGTGTGTCAGGTGTGTGTGTATGTGTACATGTGTGTGTGTGTGTGTGTGTGTGTGTGTGTGTGTGTGTGTGTGTGTGTGTGTGTGTGTGTGTGTGTGTGTGTGTGTGTGTGCATGTGCATGTGTATGTGTGAGGGTCTGCATGGGGGGTCCCGGCAACAGTTAACGGTATACGTAACTTCAACAAGGCCGGTAACTCCTAACGGTCAGGACGGTCGGCAAGGCTTAACGGTAAATTGACAGGCATTTTTCTTCCAGCTGCACTAGATTTGGTATGTGAATTTGTGAGAAAAAGTGATCACTGACAAAATTAAGTATACCTTACATGTAATGATGAAGCACGCATAAAAGGTACTTCACACTTGTGTTTCCTGTGTTTCCCGCCTGCCCTGGTACCCCAGTGTGCCACAAATAAAGGGGAGTCCGAGTCGGCCAGGGACAGCTTGAATAATTTTCCGTCGGCGCCCAGGTTTTATCGATGGATTTTGGGAGGCGCTCGCAATTTAGGGGATCCGGAGGCATGCTCCCTATTGAAATTTTGGATTTTCAAGCCTTAAAAAACGCAATTTCCCGCATTTTGAGAGGCAAATCATGGAGTTGAGAGCGTTTGTCGGTCCTTCGGATATGTTTTCCTATTTTTACCCAAGATTTTTGTTAATTTTGTCTTGCAACTTGACTGATTGGTTTTAAAAAAATTCCGTCACACTCCACAAAGTTTCGAAAAACTGGTGCTGGCTAGAGCCCAAGGGGACTGGGCGCAGAAGGCGCTAGTCGAGCGCCAAAGGCACTGAGAAACAAACCCCGGAACCTGAAATATTACACAATCACTGAATTGCATTCAATCAACAGAGTATAAAACATTCTCAGCAACATACAATATTGCACATAATACTGCCACTTAGCTTACAAGCTTGAAAATGCGTATGAAGTGCATGCATTGCACGACCACAATATTTCAAGATGTTCAATTAAAATGGTTATCAAGTGATATGGGTATTACCTGTGTTTCTGCCACACACGCCCTCACCTGGACCTGAAATTAAGGGGATGATAGCATAGTGTAATTATTTTAAAAAATGGTCTGATTAGCAGCACATTGACAGTGTGCTGACTTGAAACTCCTAATATACAATATAAAAAGACACATTATGGATGGATATCACTTGTTATACTGTTGTATGAGTGACGTCTCTTTTAAAAAAGAAGCAGTGGAAAAGTTACCCTTTTGGCAAATGAAATATTTCTCCCGTCCACAGGCATCATCGTCCCACTTGAAGTTATAGGAAGACCACTGCTGGACACAACCCGTTGGTGGCACGTTTCTCGGTTCCCCCGGCGCCCAGTTACTGTAGTCACAGTCATCCACAGAAGTTCCATCCGACCATGTGAAGTCATAGCCCCCCTATGTACGACAGTAATATTAGCTACATTTCATTTCAATGCATCGGCCATATCGTACTGTGAAAAGATCGTAGTTAGATACGGTATAACGTATATGATATTAGTACAACGGAATTAATTGAAAAGGCTGCGGCGGGGGACAATAAGGCCTTCTAACTTAAACTACCTTTGACCCACTGCCTATGTCAAGGACAACATTTTCATGGCAATCGGAAGTACTAGTCTTGAATTTGTTGGGAAGACTGTCTACACACGACTGCAAGGAAATTGTGAGTTTGCAGTGAAAACAATTTTGTGTTATTTATTACCTACACATGTACGAAGTCTAGTGAACAGGGCACTGTATCGAATGATCTGCTTACCTCGTCGTCACTGAGGCCTATCCAGTAGTCTCTTCTGGCATCAGCGTCGGCGTTGATCATTTCAAGAAGGAAGTTGTGCAGAGCTTCAGTTTTGATGTCCACAAGATGGCCGCCGTCTGCAGCACACCTTTGTTTGGCAGCGTAGTAGGTCTTGGCCTCGGTGTATATCTTGTACTGCGTATCACCTCGCTGTGTGTACGCTGTGTGTTGTAGATCGATGAAGAAATTTTGGATTGCATTTTTGATTGCTTACGTATTTACGTAACAATCATTCAATGGAGTTATCATGGCATTGCATCACATATATCTAATAATAGTATATTTCTACCAGGGACGTCAACGGATTTAGTATGACAAATAACGCTCTATGTAGAATTAAACCGACCAATAACGCTCAACGATGAATATACCGATAACGCTTGAATTAGAGCAGGCCAGCAACGATTAACGGTGAATTAAAATAGCCCATAACGCTTAACGAAAAAGGGCATGCAGGTCCTCATGTGTGTGTCATACTCATATAACATAACATAACACAACATTACAAAACATGTGACGCTTTGGAGTCCTTGTCATCTTCAACCGATTTTTCCAGCTCCTTTGCACACAATTTTAAGTGTTCACTAGTTCTGTTAGTTCACAAGAATGGTGACAGATTTCACTCGACACATCCGGCAATAATCTCCAGTTGTAGTAAGTTTGAATTGTCATTGAATATGTTAATGAGCGAGCATACCTCGTTCACAGACAACTCCGGCATCTTCGCTGTGCCCACAGTTATGTGACCCCCAACCGTTGTGTGCACAGTCAGAAATGGCTGTCTCGGAACCATGGCAGCCTACATTGTCCAGCAAGATCGGGCCGGACCCCTGTCCAAACGCTGCTGATCCACGAGCGTCTGTTGCACCGGGATATCCCAGCTGACGGCAGACCACGTGAGCGTCACTCAGCTCCCAACTATCGTCACAGACGGTCCCCCATTGTCCGTTGTGGAACACCTCAACTCTGCCTTCATTGGAGGAACTTCCGCCAACAAGTCGGATACTAGTATCTGCAGCTGGAAGAAGTATCCTTTATTGTTATTATGTCTCTTACTGTCTGTCTGTCTGTCTGTCTGTCTGTCTGTCTGTCTCTCTCTCTCTCTCTCTCTCTCTCTCTCTCTCTCTCTGTGTGTGTTTGTGTGTGTGCGAAGAAGGCAACCCTGCCTTTTATTGGAGGACATGTCGGATACCTGAAAGAGGTAACAGTGCAGAAAATAACTACATGTTTGGAATCAAATTATCGATAAATGCATTGTTATAGGTCCACAAAACAAGCAAAACTCCTTTGGAAAAGCAAATGTGTTCCTTTGTTCAATCGATGCGGTGGAAAATAACAAACATTTTATTACATGTAGACAGATCATCTACCTTGAAACCGCAACGGCGTAATAAGAAACAATTACCGAGCTTTTTCTATACAAAACACTAAAGAAAATTCAAAGTCTTACCACCAGAGCGAGCAGCAGTGGGACAAACAGTCGGGCGTGGCGTGTCTTCTAGAGAGGTGACCAGTAAACAAAATTAAAGCCATAGTTCGACATGTCTACATGTAAAACATCTAGCTAGTTCTATGATTAAGATATCAAATTACAAAATGTATTTGAAAATATTGTGTAAAAATTGCCAGCA
This sequence comes from Branchiostoma belcheri, assembly GCF_001625305.1. NCBI lineage: Eukaryota > Metazoa > Chordata > Leptocardii > Amphioxiformes > Branchiostomatidae > Branchiostoma > Branchiostoma belcheri. The sequence goes on along the minus strand of NW_017804020.1, from coordinate 3,731,835 downwards.
GGACAGCACCTTATTGAAAGACTACGTTTGTATTAAAATCACAAAATCCGCTCGTGCAGAACGTGGGACAGAAGAAAACGTAGCACTTAAAAGCTACATGTAACAGCAGCTGCATTTACTTTTCCAATAAAAATATGACTAAAGAAATTTCAAAGTCTTACCAACAGGGCGAGCAGCAGTTGGATGTGGCGTCTGTTCTAAAGATGTGACCAGTAAAACAAAAATCAAATCCCTAGTTTGACATGTCTACATGTAAAACATAATTTTGGCAAAATTGAGAAAACACATTTTGACAAAAAAAGCACCTTTCTTCCAAATTGTTTTTTTTTAATCTTAAATCTTACATTATATGTTATGAAATAAAGAGCACCAAAATATATGTAAAACAAGAGTTCTACGACTTCGGCATCTCGTATACAGTTTTTTTTAACAATAACATCACTATTACAAGAACTTAACTATCATGAATGTACTTGGCAGTAGTGTGACGGTACTCACCACAAGTGATGCCCTTTATACAAACCCCGAATGTTGGTCTGGAAGACCACGTTCCCATACTGTGCGAATGCTGGATGTTCTCTTCGCAGCTCCTCTGAATGACGTTATTACTTGCGTACGCCGGTCCGGGAGAGGCGCCGGTGTTGCCGTGCCAGCACCCGAAGTTTCCCCCGGCCGCGAGCAGTCGTTGCGCGTCTCCGTACTGCGGGATCCCCTGGAGCAGGTCCCGGCACGGGGTGGTGCGGTGTGCGGTGTCGCGCTGGTCGATGTAGCACATGGTCCAGCCGTCAGGAACCCTGTACCCGGTGGACTGGTCAACCTCGACTGTCGCGTGCCGCAGTATGGTACCACAGCAGTTCCCTGCAACAAGTTGTAAATTTTAATTTCGTGGAACATAGAGTGGATGTTTGTTTGTACCTTTTGTTTGTTCCCATTTACGTATGCGCACTCGCTTTATTCTCTGTCTCTGTCTGCCTGACTCTGTCTCTCTTTGGGGCAGATGCGCGCATGCCCAGAGGGCCCTAGGTGAGACCCCAGCACCGCATGTACAAGAATAGTGTAAGTGTAAAATGTCTTAATCTTGGGCACTGTTGCTTTTTGGAGCTGGATGTTATAGGTAAGGATTATTTCCATTTGATTATTTAAAAGAAAATGGAGTTTGGGTCATGTTTGGGGTGTCCGGGTCGCAAATGAAGTTCTGAGTTTGCATGCAATCATCAGCTGGTGAGAGGTCAAAGGGCAATCGTGCCTGTTCGGCTTAGGTTTTGGATACCTTTAGGAGTATAGAATTTTTTTATATCAAGAAAATGGAGGCCGAGTTACCATATGAATGTGTGCTTTTGATGCGGTTTAACTCGTGTAGGTGACTTTTCACACCTTCTTTCTTACATGTTTTCCACGCATTTGAATGGGACATGTACAGTCCATTACCGGTCTTTGCCCTGCATGTGTGTGTGTGTGTGTGTGTGTGTGTGTGTGTGTGTGTGTGTGTGTGTGTGTGTGTGTGTGTGACGTATAAAAACAAACCTAAAAAACAGTAGTTTAAATATATTTCTACAATACCTCTATTTTGAGTTTGACACTACTCTTGCAAAAAGCCTTCGAGAATAAGATTGCAGATAAACGTTATAATCATGAAGCAATATCTCAAAGTCTTACCAGCGGTACCAACAGCTGGAAGTGGCGTCTGTGCTAGAGAGATGACCAAGTCCCGGGTGTTCCCAACCCGCAGTTTCACTGCATCAACCCTTCTCTTCACTTCTGTAACCCGGGCTGAAAGATACAGTTTAGTTAAACTTTCATGTTAGAAAAAGTCTGTCCCTAAATTTATTTTTCGGCCTTTATTTAACCTTGAAGTTACACTATCGGCTGGGGTTACTAAGTACTTTCAAGTGTTCAAGGGGGAGGTCAGGGGTCACATAAGCACATATTAGAACTTATATAACATGAACTTATATAACATTCAATAAACAGTACATTTCAAACTTACAGTCTTAAACTTACAGTCTTATGTCCAGTCCTAGTGGCTTATTGCAACATGTTTATAAATGCTGTCATGGAGGATGCCTTTCTTATATTTGGTGGTAAATTATTCAATGTCAATGCACATGAATACGCTATCACACGAATACTCTTGTATACACGTAGCTCTCTACGGACCATCGGTACATGCAATTGCTTTTACACTGACTGCCCTGTCGCTAGAGTAAATGAACGTCAGTCTCATATATTCGGGTGACAGACCGTTGTAGATTAACAGTGTCTTCTGGTGTCTATGTATAGATCTAATTTCCTTCATCACCCCATTTAAAAATTAATTAAGGCCACACCAATCTAATTTGTTGCTTCACGGATTCGCCAGCTTCATATTTTGGCCCCAACAGTTGAAAGGAGTCCCTTCTCTTCAGAGGTCTTACAGTTTTTCCATCTATCTTTGCAGTGGTTTGATTAAAAGTTTCAGATTCATTGCTTGAATTACAAACCAGTCCGGTATGTTAACTTTATGGCTTCTAACATAGTATTTGGGGCTATCATAGAATGCCTAGGTCTATTTTTCGCCTTTCATATTTTTCTGAAAAAATCCGAGAACCTACAAATCAAATTGGTGTGGCCTAACTATATACTTTCAACAAAAGTTGAAAAGGAGTAAAGCTTCGTACCTTTCAAATGAGCCGCTTGCTGTGTGGTTATTAGTCCGAAGACTCCCGTGAAACAGCAAAGGGCAAATGTACACAAGAGGACGGAGGCTTTGTGGAAGGCCCTGGAGCCCATCGTGAGACGTTTTCGTCTAAAAATGATACATTAAATCAGAAGTTAAGGTGTTTGCGGTTTACAAGAAATTCCACAATCAACAGCATCTACTGATTCTGTTGAATCTTTCCTTTCATATTTGCGAATAGGTGCACTGGTGTACCCAACCTAAAAAATTGGGTGCACAAAAATTTTGGAGGTGCACCATACAAGATAAAATAGAATGAAATATGCAGAATGTCAGAAAAAACTAATGGACACTTAATATCCTGTATACTACTATACATCTAACATCTTTACATACTTAAACCTACAAAAATATTTGAGTGCACTGGTGCACCCACAGAAAAAAATTGAGTGCACAGCTCCAAATTTGGGTGCACTAAGGTGCACATGCACCCAGTACTTCAAGCCCTGCATTGTCACATTAGATAGCTATACTTCTATCTCTAAAAGAGGAATACACAAAATGTTCGTCAATAACAGCTAACACGCCTGGTTTCGTCCTTGATCTAAGCAAAGCGCGAAGTATTCAGCGGCTTTTGCCGACTCGTATTCGGAACCCGCCATTTTGAATACCCATAATATTCGGATTACAGAATTCGGAACCCGCCATTTTGAATACCCAGAATTCTACAGGTGAATCGCGTAAATTTCTTATATGAGGAAAGACCAAGATGACTTACAAGTTAACAGACTGATCCTTGTCCTTGGACGTCTTACTATGATCAAGCACTGCTTCTTGAAGTAGCGTGAATTAATACTACAAGTCTGCCAAACACCGCGGCCTTGTCCTTCTTCGAACCTTGTTTATAATAAGATTACATATCTGTTTGGATTGAATTAGACCCACGCAAGGTGACCGGCATTGTTGAAAGCACTTAACTCCTACAACACTTTAACCAACGTGGGGACCTTTTAATGGAAGCCCATACTAAATGCTAGCTTTAGTCCATTATCAACTAAGCTGAATTTTAACTTAATTCAACTCATTCTAAATTGAATCGGCGCCACAACTAATTGAGCCTTAGAAGTGCATATAGACAATCTGTTGTTGCCTCCTTACGTACATGTATGAAGCACATGGCAACGACGTGATCTGTTGATCAGGCTAAAACTGATTACGTAGGAACTTTCGTCAACCACAACTACGAAATAACAAGGACAGTATACAGTCTGTATGTCTACATGTATAATGTCCTTGGTAATGTCCTTGAAGATTTCAGCGATCTTGAACCCTTTAAAATCATACACCATTAGCTTCCATTTACATTGTTGCAATCCTTCATGTGATCATGAATTTTCTCCTGTATATCCCACCTGATATAAAAAGCATTTGGAGTTAAAGATCGACTTTACTGTTGGATTAGGTCCCAAAAGTTTAGACATGTAACTGTTTTGACCTACGTTTTGCAGCCAGGTGTTGTCGGCTCACGAGAGCCTCTTGCGGATAGATGGTTGGTTGCAGGTATAGATGCCGTACATAGGCCCACTTTACATACTCCGCGAAGTCAACTTGAAAAATTTCTATCCACACACGGGGCCGCAAAGCGACTTGGCACTCCTGCTGTGCCACCGTCCCACCAAGTCGACTTGGTGGCTCGGTCTTTCCTGACTACTACGCAGAGATGCTCAAGTCGACTTCGCCCATATACACACGCGAAGCTAGCGGACTCGGCACCCCGCTGGCCGACTTAAGTCTGGTCTGGATACGACTCAAGTCGTCTTGATTAGAATGCGACTTGAGTTGAATCATTTCTCTTTACACAGGGAAATTTTCTCTCAAGTTGACTAGCTCAAGTCGTCTTGAGTTCTAGTTGACTTGAAAAAGTTTTGTGTAAAGCAGGCCATAATGTTTCATTTGTGTAGACTCGGGGGTTATGTTTTGTATTCTAAAGAACATTCGTCAAGTATGTTTGCCAAACTAGAAGGTTCATGGGCCTGCTTTACACACACCATTTCTAAGTTGACTCGGCGAGGTCGACTTGAAAAATTTCTGTTCACACACGGGGCCAAAAAGCGACTTGACACTCTACTTGAGTTGAATTATTTCTCTTTACACATTGAAATTTTCGCTCAAGTCGACTAGCTCAAGTCGTCTTGACTTCTAGTCGACTTGAAAATGTTATGTGTAAAGCAGGCCATAGTCACTTCTTGGTGGTGTCGTTCTAATCTAAAGCATCCCGCTAGAGGGCAGTTGAACAAAGATATTATTTTCCACGCCCACGTTGCTTACACTAATAAGGACCTTTCCGGCCCATGATTAGCCAGCACAGACACTTCTGGTTGATAATCTCCGGCTGATTCAAGGACCGCGCACTCCGCAGCTGCGGCCTGCGGGAGGCGGAATCAGGACGACTCGTACCATTACCAACTCGGCCCACCGCTCTGGTCAACTCGGCCCACCGCTCTGGTCAACTCGGCCCACCGCCCTGGTCAACTCGGCCCAACCACCAAATTGACACAAAATATTGCAAACTAGCAACTCCATGACGCTAGGAAATCAGTAGATCATCGCAGCGTCTCCCTACCAACAACCGACGGTCTCTGACATTGCTCCCGGTAGGTAGAAAACTCCTTTCTTTCTTTCTCTTCGCAATATTAGTATTAAACGACTGGTATATTTATGCCGTGGTCATCATTTTGTCTTCGTGTCTTATATTTTATCATCAGTAGTGAATTTTTTTTATCATCCGTTTGTGGATAGTTGATCACGACGGCTCTTGTTGTAGACCATGTCAGAACAGCCGAACCTAGAAAGTCAGGAAGCGCTTGTTTAATTTTTGATCCATCTCCGTACGCTTTGGCAAATTCCATGGCAAGTTATATAATGGTTTATTCGCAAATTCGCACAAGACTAAAACAACACTGAACCCATTGAAGATAGACTGCGTTATTAATCTGGTGGATCTAGTACATATATATGCGTTTGTATTCAGAAACGTGCTTATTGCTAAGCCTTGACTAGCCGTGCTGTTTTCAATTCAAGAACGAAAAATGAACACTTCATATGCACAACAAAACGATCATATAGTATATAGCGAAAGCACTGAATGCACCAGTAGACTCAACATACTCTGTGGAGTGCCTGTCAACAATGTAATAGTACTCATTATTTTTTATAGACTTTTTGTCTTTCGTTGTCTTTTACATATTCAGGGCTACGCGTAGGCACGGCTCTGCGTGGGCATTCCAGGATTAGGCCACACCAAGTAAATTTTATGGATGACGTCCTTTGGAGACCCTAAATCTAATGCGAGAGGGCGAAAAAAAAACAAGAAAGAACCTGAAAAACAAGATGCCTAGATTGGAAATAAACTAAAAGACGACAAATTTTAGGACACAAATTGAATGAGGTGACACAGTGTAACAAGCAAGAAGTCTTTTATTCATCATCAAAAAAGCAATGAATCAGGTGGAATTCCGGCAGTTATCGTCCTGTCCTGTTTCTTTCATCACATTTTTGCAGGCCTGCAGAAACAAAGCATGTGCTCTTTACCCATTTGGCGTTACGGGTTTCACGTCAACCTAACGATTTGTGGCACTGTCGTGACTCTTCGGTCATAGTTACAGGAAACGGAATTTCTTGTGTTTTTTTTTCTAGGAACAGGCCAAAATCAATGCGCGCGCTGACGTCATCCATAAAATTTACTTGGTGTGGCCTTATCTAGAGTCGTGCCTGCGGCAAATCTAGCTAACTTCTTAAATACGTATACGCGAATACTATCAGAAACCGTGCATGATTCTAACAACATATGGCATGAACATATGGCATGGATAGGCACGGCTCTGGCTAAAATACAGACGGCTATTAAATTGCGTCGTGCACTACACAGTACATACAGAACACACATGGCATATTTCAACACAAAGCATCCTAACCTTCGATGTAAGCAAGGCGATAAATAGTCTAAAGAGAAATGCAATAGATAACCAAAGTAACAATCAGTAAGACTCATATTGCTGATATATACTTCTGTAAATATATACATTTCTCTTCGATAGTTCACCCCAGCAGGCAAGTTTGAAAACATGCATTTAGGTGGAAGTTTGAAAACATGCATGCGTTCACAATTTAAAATCATGCTGCATTCTTTATACAAAATGAGAAATTGATGAAAACTGCTTCACAGATCTGCCAATCATCAGAAAATGCTAACATAACAGACGGCCAATCAAGCCTTTCAAAGCATCGCAAACTACCTACTATTAGTTTATCAACTCTAACGTTGCCAATGGTGACTATCAAATCAACTGAATGAATCAGTGTCAATCAGAAGAGAATAGGTCTTAGACATCACGTAAAACGTATTATGTGTATATCTTAAGCCTTGTAGACAGCTTGAATGAGGTTAATCAAAACTCAACTACATATATACACGTACGACAATGCGTGTTTCTGCAGCCTCAAAACGTTGTTTTGTTAATATGTTGTTGTGCATGGCAACAGCCAAAACAGCGACAAGACACAGGGAATGGATCTTTGATTAGCACAGTCCTTATTCAAGCCTCATGCCATTCAGGCCATGATCATTTGATTATATGGATGACATTCGCGCGCGCATGAAATTTCGGCCTTTTCAACCATACTGTAAATCGAACAAAACTGATGCAAAATGAGCAAATATATACCGTAAGTTGCAAAAAAAGTTTGGAAAACGATACCAATGTCGTAGGATGCCAAAATCAAACGAAAATGTAAAGAAATTAATTTCAAGACTAGATTATTCGTCATGCTATACTCTACGTCATTTGTCCAACCTTCATAACCATTTCATAATGAAAGCAACATTTTTTTGGCCAAACTTTTTTTTATTCTCACGCTCGCATCAGTTTTGGGGTTCCCATAGGATGTCATCCATATAATCAAATCAACATGGCCTAACCCCTTGAGGAAACTTTAAGAAAGAATGCATACTAGGCTTGCAAAAATAGAATTATGTACTTGGCTAAGAAAAAAAATTATTATTTTTAATCCGAATAGGTTTCATTTCTTCGTCTAAAGATTATGAATTGAAAGACAAAAATGTTTAAACAGTAGAGTCTGAGAGGAAATTAGAACGGGAATTCAGAGGGAATAATTTGCATATTTCTCCCTGTGTTCTATTTACATTTGTCCTCTTGCGTAGCTTTAGAATACACTTTAGAATATACTTTAGAATGTTAGTAAACACGTGTATGCACACACATACATGCACACAAAATACTAATTGGGTGTTTATGCAAGCTGTACAAATTCAGGTGATTAACGAATGGAAGCGATCTGCACATTCTACTTGAATAGCAATAGTGGAGTATTAAAATTTCTCTATGGGGACTAGCGTAAATGCAAGAAAGATGTGTTTTGAAAAAAAAAACACTAATTGGCTATTCATGCAAAATGTACAAATGCAGCTAATTAGAAATGAAAAAGAGTCCACCATTCCATGTCCTAGTTGAATAGCTATTGAAACTTTCATTTAGGACCTGGTGTAAATGCAAAAAGAAATAGTTGATTTCATTTGATCTGATTTGAAAGCAACAGAACAGGTCTTTTTCTTTGCTATTTATAATTTCTAAGGCCTGAACAAGAAATTCTCGGCACATCCTGCTGTTTGATATCTGTAGAATGTTAGGGGACTAAAAAAGATCTACTGATTGGCTAACCATTCAAAGTATACAAATACGCCTGATTAAAAGTCCGGACGAGAGTGCGGCAGTAGTTGAATGGCTATGATAAGGTATTGAAACTTCAAAACGAAGTCAGGCATAACTGGAAAACAGGAAAAGGAAATGTGAACAAAGAGAATGATACGCAGTTTTTGCCAAAACTGTGAAACTATGAAATTTCCTGCTTACAAATGCTTAACTGAAATGTGAACTTATGCAAAAATGTAATTGAAGATAATATATTTACGTTTATTGCAAATACTTGCCCGAGGGCTAATTGCAGTTACAAACAACATAAGAAATTAAAGAAAATACAGTGGTATGTGAGACTATATCAGCATTCTATGTCTAGCATTATACTATATTTTACAACATACATGGTACTAGTTTTACTGTGTTTTTTGTGGTAGGGAATGGTGGGGAAACGGTTGCTAGTTTTTATCTTAGTAACCATGTACAGCTGCATATGTCATACGATAACAAGTGTCTACAGAAGTATTTCTTTAGTCATTGCAATCGTTTTGTCATCTTTGATCTTTCTACAGAAAGCCTTCTGGTGTGTCATACAGATGCAAGAAGTATCATCATCAGAAATGCTTGGGGGTTCTTGAGAATCATCCTTTACCATGGCAACTGCCGGGGACTACATTCTCATTGTCGTCATCGGAAGTACGTTTTACATTAAAACAGCTTTCTTGAGATTTCGTTTCAATTCTCAACTTTCTCTTTACTTCCTTTCTTGGTAGGTTGAAGCTTTGCTTCCAGGCTATGATTCGCTGAGATGTTTATTGTACGCTGTACACACACATACGAGACCTCTGATTATTAGAAAGTAATAAAAATGATTCCTGATGATGAAACCATATATGGTGTGACACAAAATCCTCTTATCTTCGTTTTTCTAATTACTAGTATAGCAATTCTTTAGGCTCTGAAATTTTGTCTTCAGGCATTCTGTACATTGCTATAAGAACATTATTGCCGTGACTGTATTGTAATGAATTTCGGCCCATAATAGCGTGTATACGTAAACTGATATTTACGGTCACAAACCATGATATTCTCACTTATATTGAATACTATACGTTGTACATTACAGTTATCATCGTGGTGACTGTCATCGGCGGCCTCATCACCATTGTGGCCATCTGGACACGCCCGACATTGCGGAAACCCATCAACATCCCCCTAGCGAGTCTCAGCTGTACTGTCATCATCTTCGCCATCTTGTATTGCTCGTTTTGGATCCAGCATATCCTGTACCCAGAATGGGAGCCTCCGGCAACACTGTGCTGGATTTTAGGCTATGCCACCCCCGTGCTATGGGGGGTATCAGTATGCCACATTTTGTGTATCGCTCTTCAGCATTACTTCAAGGTGTGTGCCAATAGTGCACGTCTAACCTCCACGCCTGCCCTTGTAGTCATGCTCTCGCTCGCATGGTTGGTCCCCATCACATCTTTCTTGCCTCTTTACGCCGGTGAAGAAGTGAAGCTAGACCCGAAGCTGAAACGTTGCTCTATGGGAAGTTCTGACAAAGTTTGGGCAAAGATTTTCCCGGCCATTTTTGCCTTCTTAGCCCCATACGTGGCGACCCTAATTTTCTACGGTCTAATCGGAAATCATGTGAGAAAGAGTCAGAAACGTATTCAAGCTAACAGAATGCAGGATCCCAATCCAAACCGTTTGTCAGTAAAATACTCGTCTGAGAAAGGTAATGATGCCAGCCCTTCCACAAGCAGAGAGACCTACACGAAATCTTTGATAGAAAAGAAGGGTATGGCGTGGGAGGGGGGCGAAAGATACACATCACGTGATGAGGAACAGAAAGGCTGCAAATATTCTGTAGTGTGGGAGGGGGGCGGAAAATTCCACATCAAGTGGGGAGGAACGAAGAACGCAATGGCTGTTCAGTGCGGGAGGGGGATGAAAACTCCACAACACGCATTGATGAAGGAAAAAAAGGCAATGATGTTGTGGTGTGGGAGGGGGGCGAAAATTCCACTTCAAGTGGGGAGGAAGAAAAACACCGCAAATGTTCTGTAGTGTGGGAGGGGAGCGAAAATTCCACTTCAAGTGGGGAGGAACTAAAAGGAAATTACATAATCGGGGCAGGTAAACAGGAAGGCGCTGTTCTGGCAATAATACCAGATGCAATTAAGCAACAACGTCATGTTGGCCTGGGCCAAAATTACTCTGAAGAAAAAAAAGCCAATGACAAAATTGAGCCAGGTGAACCTAAAGCCATCGCCATAACTGTCACTACGGTGTCAGCAGATAGAAACAAACTACAGCATTGTGTCCCTGGCAACAGTTCACAAAATAAAAGCAATATTAATAACGCTGCCGACAGAATGATCACCAAAATGATGATGGCATTATTTGTTGCGTTTACTGTCTGCTGTATGCCTGTCATCCTGATGGCCTTTGCAGCCGACAAAGTCCCAGCAGAAGCCTTCACAGTCGGGCAGCTCCTGGCCGCACTAAACGGTGCTCTGAACCCGATCATATACGGCGTGATGAACAAAAATATCCGCCAGGGTACAAACATATCTGGGACAACGTGCTCAACTACATAACCTGAGTTTTATTTCATGAATCATTTTGGGAAGATGAACAGCCATGTGTTCTGGTCCAAAAGAAAAAAAAAATGCAGTATTGATTATATGTTATATAAATCGACAAAATCAAACAAAATCTTATCATGATCTCGATTTTCCTCAATTGATCTCGCATTTTGAATTTCGTGCGCAGTCCAAAAACATATGTCCGGTCCTGTATGATACAGTTTTTCTCGTAAACGTGATGTGCTAAATCTTTTATTTGGCATTTTTGGCTAAATGCATATGGCACACACACACACAACACCAGGTTTGTGTGAGGTATGTTCAACTACAGGTGTGCAATATTTTATGATTTTAGACCCTTTCCCCACTAGGATAAAATTGCCCGGATCGAACCAAATTGATTCGCTTTGATCCGGCTTCGAGCCGGATCCGGCTCCGAGCCGGATCAAAGCCGGATCAAAGCGAATCAATTCGACAAAATGCACAACTGACCTGATTTTCTAGCTGTGCCACTTAACTAATGCGTATACGTAGTCGTGTTTGGATTGGTACCTTCGTTCACAATGTATACAGTATATCAGTACTTTTATTGCCTTTTTAGCTTAAGTTACTTTAAACAGGAAGGCATTAGATATTAAAGCCAACCAGTGTCTTTGTAAATCTCCAAGCAGAAGTTTTGGTGGCTGCAAAGACATCTTTTAATTGCCCTGGCAATATCCATTGGCCAGGTAGTTGCCATTTGGCGCACGAGGTTTGGTTGCCGTTAAAGAAGTACAAAAAGGAGCCCGATAAAAACACCAAACCCTAAACATCTGCTTGGAGATCTAGAGTAATCGGTTGTATGAAAAATATGGATGTGCAATATGGTTATTATCCATCATTGAATACTCGGTGTCTCAAAGTATCGATGTAACGAAAAGTGTTTTCAAGTCACAAGTAACTCTATACCTCTTGTTCCCCATGTAATTTGTTGGTGACCTGGTGATTCGTCTAAGAAATCTAGAAGTACAGTTGGTGTGCAATGGAATAACTACTGAACAATGTCAAAAAAGAGTCAACTTTGGAACATTCACATAACTGTTTAGAGCTGAGAAATTCTAGCGTCAATATGACTCGCACTGTGCTGTATATGTGTATTCACGTAGTTTTCATTTAACTGCCATTTATTTTGCTTTTTACGATGGCTTGTTTGTATCACTAGATTACAATGGATGTATGGACATATTTGTTTCAGCATTGTTGATGTACAATGTGGTGATAATAAACGTTTGCAGTGCAAACATTCTTTACGTGTCATTAAAACTTATTGACGTCATGACATATCACTCATATTCTTAAGCCATTAGGTTGTATGTGGCCGTGTTCGCAAAGTAACATCTTCAGACACCCCCATCGATACAATAGAATAGTCCAAAAAAACTCTAGAACAACTCTAGTACCCTAGAACCACTTAGTAATTTAAGAAAACAGTTTCGCAAGCAACTAGAAACATTATGAAAACTCTCAGCCGTCCCTCCCCAACACACAATCCACCTCAAACACCTAAAGCTGAAATGCTGTAGAGGTCAAAGCTGAAATGCTGTAGAGGTCAAAGTCCTGGCCCGTGGGTGAATGCCCTGCCGGACTTTCCCCTTATATCACAAGTCTGGGTCAGGCGGCCATTGTATCGCTGCAGGTAAGTTTGCAATGTTCTTGTTCCTTCAGTAGCGACTACCACAGGCCTATTAACACATATGATTCAGTGTTAGACGTTTAAGCATCCAGGCTTCCAAGTTCAGCAACAGCGGGGTCAATAGATATCTTTGGGCCCGTTACTTCGGGCCCAAAATGGTAGCTGCCGGCAAAGTTCTATCACAGGGCTACGTACAGTAAATATGAATAATATAAAAGTATTCGCACGGGTGTTGCACGATTGTTTCAGGGGAAAAATGAGTAACCAGGTGCAGCTGTTGGTGACTCCAACCAAAGCCCTGGTTGATGACAAGGTGGACATCACCGTGGAGAGGCTTGCTCCCGGACAGCCGGTCACCTTACATGCACGGCTGGTGGAGGGGACGGCCCGCTTCCAGTCATACGCACATTACAGGGCTGATGACACGGGGAGAGTTGTCGTGGCCAAACAGCCTTCACTGGGAGGGCTCTATGCGGGTACATTTTTGTCAAGTACTCGTCAATCTTTTCGGTTAGCTGTAATGGTTGGCGAACATATACTGACGCACTGCATTTTCAGACAAAGCCATCTGTTTTGTACTTCCGGGTACGGAAGCATTGATTTTGGGTAGGTTTGTATCCTTGTACAGGCAGAGTATTGTACAAATGTAGGTTGACAGAACGTGGGAGGGGGGATTGACAGGCAGGATGACATGAGGTAAAAATGTTAGACATTGGGAAACGGGGTGACCTTAAAGGTCCCAGGATCTGGCCAGGAGCCAGCAGGAACCAACAAGTATTAGGAGAGCCCAACACAAAAGTTGGTGGCAGCGGTGGGATACAACAGCAACAATATGTGTAGCCCAGCCTTATCTATAGTACATGTACTTCAAACATTTGTAAAAGGATTTTGAAAAGTTCATGTCTATGACGGACAGGTATTGAACAGATGGGTCTGTTCTGGAGCATGCAGCCCTCACCTGGTCAGAAGCCTGGACTCCGACTGAGGAAGAAAGACGTGTCCACACCATTCCTGGTAGAAGTCAGCGTGCACGAAGGAAACGTTGCTGTGATGGGAGAAAAGAACTTGGCCTGTCTCGCAACTAAGACAATCGAGAGATGGTATCTGGGGGACGATGTGAAGAGGATACCTGTGAAAGAAGGGCGTGTCCGTGGAACGTTATTTCTACCTCCAGGTGAGATGTGAGATGAGTGAGTCCTGCTTTCATTTCTGTAGAAAACACAAACAAGAGATCCTGGGTATACCAAATGGAACATTTAATAACTCGTTTCTAGCATATTTTGGTATATGAAATACGTGCACACAAGACTTAACACTTCAGCTACAGTAGGTTTCAGGAGGCATCCGCCATCTTTCAGCAATTCTTTAAAAGTTGTCACATGATGTTGTCACGTGACCTACTTGTTAAAGGTCACACAGGTCACGTGAACGGGCGAGGGGGTTGTAGATGTAGGGGGTGAGCAGTGGCGGACTATCTCCTCTGCAATATTTCACCATTTGTTGCATTTCGACCTGATGTCTATTGCAGGTAAAGGCCCGTTTGCCGGTGTCGTAGATATCTTCGGATCGACCGGAGGTTTGCCGGAGTACCGCGCGGCGTTGCTGGCATCCCGGGGCTTTGCTGCGCTGGCCCTGCCTTACTTTGGTTATGACGACCTCCCAGAAAACATTTCCGACATTGATCTGGATTACTTTGAGGTACACCATCATTGATAACAAAAGCATTGGACTACTTTCGTGCACTGGTTACAAATCACTCTCATATATCTCGATAATGTGACTGTCTATGGGAACTATAGAGAAAACAGATTACACAAATGGTACGCATTTGTGTAATCTGTAATCAAGTCAAACTTACTGAAAGACACAAAGAATTAACTGATAAACTAACTCTATTTCATTTCCGAAAATAGTTTCATTAGGTTGGTAAAACTTAAGAGATAGGGGAATTCTTTTTACACAACCAAAGGGTCACACCTCGTTGACGTGTCGGTGATGTAAGCGCCACCTACATCGGCTACATATAGCGGCGAGATGCAGTACTCCAGTCAGAAGCTCTGAGGAAGGTGTCTGACAGACACCGAAATGTCAGCGAGGTGAGACCCTTTGGTTGTGAAAAAAGAATTCCCCTATCTCTTAACTCTATTTCAGATGTTAAAAAAACGACAACTCTACTAGTACGTTACGAGGATCTAACGTAGAACGTGTGTTCTGTATCACGTTTCCATATGAGATAACATCCATGGTGACTTGCAATGAAAAATTAACGCGGTTGGTTGCATTGTCACAGTCCACAAAGGTGGTGGCAGCGGTGGGATACAACGAAAAATATATGTGTAGCCCAGCCTTATGACATTTATCACAATGTTGGTTTGTACATCCTGACACAGGAAGCGGTGGACTGGTTCCTAAGTCTTCCAAATGTCCGAATCCGAGGTGTGGGTGTTTTAGCCACTTCGTATGGAGGACATTTGGCTTTGTGTATGGCGGTGTACATGAACAAGGTATAACAAAATACGAGTTGTATTTTTTTGGCAACGCTTATGTCGCGAACCTAATCATAGTATAGTTTTGTTGTACTTGTTGTATCGGGTTTCCCTGGTACGTTACTGGTTTAAGCGAATTCACTTTTGCATGTTCAGGTGGATGCAGTTGCAGTCATAGGATCTTACACTGCTGTGGTCGGGAATCCACTGCCATACAAGAGTAAGGTCTTACCCTGTGCAAGGTAAGCTGATTCAGTTTTCGTGATGCATTTGTCGTAGGTCATATGTAGTACGATTTTGATGCTGCGACATTTTTAAAAGTCGGTGTGACATAATCAACTACCAGCAAGGATTAGCCTGGAGTCTAGCCTTGTTACTTTGTAGCTTTAGCCTGCTCCCCAAGATCCACTACCCCGCCAACAAATGTATTCAAAGGCCAGCATATGGTTAAATCGATGTTGTTCTATGCTATAGTAATTCTTGTACATTGTAATTGTACTTCAATGCCTGATTTCCTTTCCTTACCCCCATTTGCAGATTTGTACTAGATCAAGTTATATTCACCAAAGAGGGGTTTGCATACTCAGGGAATTTACTGGAGGATACCACCAAAGATCCAGGCCGGAAAGCATGCATTCAGGTCAGAACATCTTACCTTCTACCGGGTCCGATTTAAGCATTCGACCAAACTTTTATTTTACCAAAAACTCATCGTAATTGTAAAGATGATGCCGGGTGATCGCGTGATTGAGCAAAGCATGGGTGTTGCTGTTTTTTTATCATTCGGCCAAGAACACTGAACATAATAATCAGATGATTAAGCCTGCATAATTATACTCGTTACTGAGACTTAAAGATTTTACCGTACACTTTACGGACCGACGAAAAGCTAGGGTCAATGTGGCATTTAAGCAACCGTAGATATTACGGAAAGATACTGACAAACAGGACCTTAATTTTCAGAAGTGAATAATGGATGTTTCAGGTGGAGAAGACTCAGTGCCCCATCATGTTCGTGGCAGGAGAGGATGATCTTAATGTAAAATCAGTTCTCTATGCAAATCAGGTATGGGATGACTTTATCTATTACATAATAATAATAAGGTGACCGTTATTTGTACATCCTTTTTACCACTGTATGGCGACGTTTTTGCCATACAGCAATATAAGGTTCATGACATGCCTCGAGTCGAGGTGCATACGGTGTCTCAAGGCGAGGTCGGTTTCTATAACCATCGAATAAACCGTCGAGTGAGCGAAGCAGTTCTTACCTTCAACTGGCATATTTGAACCGCACAATTTTCTTATGAACTATTCCATGTATCCCACAGGCCATTGCTAGAATGAAGGATCATGGGAAGACTAACTACACCCTACTGAGTTACCCCTGGGCAGGTCACCTGATCGAGCCACCATACACGCCTCATTGTGGCGTGTGCTACCACGCTGTTTACGGTAGGTATTGATGTTGCTTCTTTTTTTTTTACCTCCGGGGAAGGAAGGAGACACCATTCCATGGGAATCTGCTGTTTTCGGTTGTTATGTTTGTGTGTTTGCGGCTGTAACTCACGGTGGGTTTTTTTTTTTTTTTCAAAATATGATTGCTTATTGGGGCCTGGTTGATGCAGATTCTGGTTTCGGGGGTGTTTGTGTGTGTGTGTTTGTGTGTGTGTGTGTTTGTGTGCGTGTGTGTGTGTGTGTGTGTGTGTGTGTGTGTGTGTGTGTGTGTGTGTGTGTGTGTGTGTGTGTGTGTGTGTGTGTGTGTGTGTGTGTGTGTGTGTGTGTGTGTGTGTGTGTGTGTGTGTGTGTGTGTGTGTGTGTGTGTGTGTGTGTGTGCGTGTGTGTGTGTGTGCGTGTGTGTGTGCGTGCGTGTCGTGTCGTGTGTGTGTGTGTGTGTGTGTGTGTGTGTGCGTGTGTGTGTGCGTGTGTGTGTGTGTTCTTGTTCGTGTTCGTGTGTGTGCGTGTGTGCGTGCGTGCGTGTGTGTGTGCGTGCGTGCGTGTGTGTGTGTGCGTGTGTGTGTGTGTTTGCATGCCTGTTCGTATGTATTTGAATGCAGATTGATTTGATGTACAAATTGATTTTTTCAGCGTACAAACAATACAATACATAGTGGTGACACGCTCAAGCGATATGCCTTATATTCACTAGACATGGAATGAAAATTGTTGCTACAGTAACCCCGTGTTGTAACTATTAACATTTGTGTTTCTAGATAAGTGTGTCCTCATGGGTGGGGAGCCTAAAGGCCACGCCGCGGCCCAGGAGGACTCTTGGCACAAGATCCTGGATTTCTTTAGGGCACATGTAGGCAGCAGTGCCCATAGCAAACTATAATGGTCCTTTTTCTCAAATCTTTGCTAATTGCTTTAATTGACTGCTTTATCAACTGTGCAATACTTCGTAACTGTATCTTAATATAATACCCTGTCTAGTCCATATAGATAGGAATATTATTGGCATAAAAAATACATAATGAATAATAGTACTGGTATCTTTTTTTCCCGGCAGCTGTTTGTAATGCATCAAATGATGTCTCAGACATAAATATCAGTGCATATACATATCTGAAATGAATATTTGATGCTAACTATACATGTAAATATCCATATTTCTTGTCTATGTATGTTTGTACTTTTTCATTACCTTGCCAAATGAAATTTGTACAATCTACGTACATTGTACCCCAATACCAGATGTCATTTGGCTGGGAAAATATGAGTTGAATCCATATTTACCGAATTGCAGGTGAAGAAATAAAGAAGACGAATTCGAAACATCAGGCAAAATTACATGTTTCCCTCCAAAACCCGTTGTATGAAGTATGATATAAAAGAAGCTGTGTACGCTTTAACTGATATTAAAATCTAGGACAAATTAAAAACACAGACGTCTGCTTTTTTGAAATAGAAGTAAGTTCAGGTGATACAAATTGATTCTCAGTCATCAGGCTATGCTTGAAACGACTGGATCGAATGTCACGTTTTTTTACGTTTTTCTTTTCTACTGTTACCATAAGAGAACGCTCTAAAGGGCGAATAGAGATCCACATAACGAACGTCACCCTGCTTTACATATTCATAGCCAACCAATGACGCACCGCGGCCCATACGGGATTAGGCCACACCATGTAATTTTTTCCCTGGATGACGTCCGGGCGCGCATTTATTTTGGCCTGTTTCCAGATAAAAAAAATAACAGGAAATTCTGCTGAATAGCAAAGTTCTTTGATCACAACCATTTATTTTTTTACGAGCCGACGTTTGGATGACCGTCTGTCATCTTCATCAGGGCAATTCTGACTGGTTTGCTGTGCACTGACGCTAGATGTTACTTGGTGCATAGGGCACTAAAGGTGTTACATGGTTCACAGTGCACTGTTACTCGTAAAAAAAATAAATGGTTTCATATTAATTCGTTTACCAACCTGATAAAATTATTTGCTGAAGGCATTCTGCCTCCTGTAAATATTACTAGAGAGCTATGACGGTGCCGTAAGTCTCAAGATTGCAAGATGTGATGAAAGAAACGAAACAGGGCAGGTCCGGACGACAACTAATTTTTACTGATTTATTGCTGTTTTCATGACGAATAAAATGGATTGTTGGATGTTACACTGTTATCTCATTCAATTTGTATCCTAACATTTTTCGTTCCTTAGCATATGTCAAATCTAGGTATCTTATTTTTTCTGCCCTTCTTGATTTTTCGCGCTCTTGCATTAGATTTAGGGTCTCCAGAGGACGCCATCCATAAAATTACTTAGTTAGGCCTACTATTACCTTCCCTAGTGTAAGAAAACGTGTCTTCCTCCTCGTGGAAGAAAACGTGCGTCACAGACAATCAATTCTACTTCTATCTCCAAGAAATGATTACCACCTACTGATTGATTTCCTTACAAGTCAGCGCTTGGTAAATTGAAGACACTGGTCTGAATTGGTTCAGTTTATGAATAAGATAGTGTCCTGCGTCACTCATGGTATATAACACGATGAATATTAATTTATCGATACAATCATACATGCAGATATCTAAGGCGACAAGACCGGAGCACACATAACATCAAAATGTTGCGAATCGAGGCACTGGTTTTGGTTCTCCTGGTATCCAGCCATTTTATTTCCGCCATTTCACCCCCTCTACTCTGTCCGGACGTCTGCCACACGAGCGACGAATATGGAGTCGGATGGGACAAAAAGAAAGGCCTTTTCTGTACCTGTCCTAGAGAAGATATAAAGAATGTACGGCCCTGCAGTTGGATCGGATACGAAGTACGTGTTACATATCCGGTGTGCCTGGACACAATACCAACCGACTTCGACCGAGAGACTCGCTCGATTTACATCAAGCATCTCCGCTCTGCTACAGTCATGGAGCGGTCTTTTCTACACGTCCCAAACCTGCACCTGTTGAAGATAGAGAGGTCCAACGTTTCCACCATCCAGCCGGGGGCTTTTCATGGCCTCTCCTCGGTGGAGAGACTCTTTCTGAATGGCAACCGTATCTCCAGTCTAGGTGAGTTGTCAGTGATACTAACCCTTTTTTTTTTGTCTTTTAGTACATTTTTTTATTTACAACATAATCATGATAGCAATAACCTCTCGCTGATTTTGAAGACTCATCTATTATTTTGTACCAAGAAGAGAACAAAATAGTGGGTTTGATGCATGCCGTTTATACATATATACATTCTTTTGTTTATACATATATACATTCAATTTCTTTGAAAAGCCGGAGTGGCTTTCTTTCTTAATATAAGAGTGTCATTGGGTAGGGAATATCAACTGTTCAGTCGTTTTAACGAAACTTAAAAGTTGAAACGTAAACGTGAATGAATGAATGAATGAATGAATGAATGAATGAATGAATGAATGAATGAATGAATGAATGAATGAATGAATGAATGAATGAATGAATGAATGAATGAATGAATGAATGAATGAATGAATGAATGACTTTATATTTACGTGTCTCGCGATTTTTGTCGCCCAGCCCATATGGGCTTATAAGACACCAGAAAATAAACATGAACATAAACATAGGTACAGAAATCATAGAAACGTTAATCCAAGTCATATAATTTGGCGAATCTACTATAGTTCTATTGCTATTTATTCATGATGAATTTTTTGTTTTGTTTATCATTAGAGGCTTACACTTTCCTTGGACTCAAGAAACTAGAATACTTGTACCTTCAAAGGAATCGGATTTCAACGATATCCCATCATGCTTTTTACGGCCTACCTGACATTGAAACACTGCGCATGTCCCAAAACTACCTGAGTTCCGTGCCCGTCGAAGCCCTTCTACCGCTGAAGCAACTGATGATTGCAAATCTTCATGGAAATGTCATCACGACCATCGACAGCAAAGCCAGGCGTCTGAACCAAATTCCAAGTTTGTTTCTCATGGTCGGGTTGAACAAGCTGAGGTGCGACGAGAAGCTAACGTGGTTTATTTGCAACCTGCAACAGCTGACCTTCGTCAGTTTTCGCAAGGCGCTGAAGTGCCAATCGCCCGCCAATCTGCGTGAAACGTCTCTCATTGAGAGGGCTAAGAGTGTCTGTCAGACCAAACATACGGACGGCTGGTCGTCATCACAAGAGATCGCGTCTGAATTGTACAACGAGACCATTCCCACTGAAGATACCGACACCGATGTACCATGCACAAACGTCAGAACTGGCAAGATCGTTTCCGTGCAGAGCTTTACCAATATGGCCAACCTAACAGTACATGAGCAAACGACTTTTAAAACAGACGTCCTTATTCCTGTTCAGGGAAACTCAATCCCAAATGACAAGGAGGGATGGATTTCGTATTTTGCTATAATCATTGTCGCCTTTGCGGTGCCCTTTCTCATTCTGTTGGCGTCGTTGATGGTTGTTTTCCTCCTCAACCGCCGCCGACGCAAACGCCTGCCCCGCCCCAACGTCACTCCCGGAACAAACAATGAAGAATCTGCATCTCCTGATACAGGAGGTAGCCACAGAATCGTGCCGTATGCAGTGGCCTACATGGACTCGGAAGAACTGCGGGCGACTGTTAGAACTAGAAACAGACCATCGGAAGACGATGCCATTCAGCCGTACGCAGTGGCATACATGTACGCCAACGTAGCAGGAAGAGGAGGGGTCGGCAAACATCCGCCGAGTGCAGGGACCAATGGTGAAAGACTGCAGCTGCCGCCGTCCGCAAGGGCACGAAACAATGCTTCACAATCAGGCAATGACCACCGGATTTTGCAATGTGCAACGACGCCCGTTGACAACCAAGACCAAGACGACAGCTACGAAACCCAACCGTATGCAATAGGCTATCCGGACATCCGGCTGCCACCGTCTGCAAGGGCACGAAACAATGCTTCACGACCAAGCAATGACCACAGGCTTTCGCAATGTGCAACGTTAACAAGGCGCGTAAACAACCAACAAGGCCAACAAGACAGCTACGAAGTCCAACCGTATGCGATCGGCTATCCGGACTCTCCTCCAGAGGCTAGGAGCACTGCAGAGACCGGTCACTCACCACTTGAACATGACCATAGGCTTTCGCAATGTGCAACGACGCGCGTTGACGACCAAGGGCAAGACGACAGCAACGAAATCCAACCGTATGCGATCGGCTATCCGGACCCCCCTCCAGAGGCTAGGAGCATTGCAGAGACTGGTCACTCACCACTTGAACATGACCATAGGCTTTCGCAATGTGCAACGACGGGCGTTGACAACCACGGGCAAGGCGACAGCAACGAAATCCAACCGTATGCAATCGGCTATCCGGACTCCCCTCCAGCGGCTAGGAGCATTGCAGAGACTGGTCACTCACCACTTGAACATGTCACAAACTAACAGGCAACAAACGTCGAACAGCCGGTCGCACAAACACGCGATCGGATGTACCGATGGCAACAGCAGTCGACATACACCCAAAATATGAAAACAATGGAGCAGGAAGGATCAATTCAACAACCTTCAGTGAGGTTCCAGGTGCAAGTAGGACGTTGCAGCACGTTTGAGCAAAAAATCCTGAATCGTCTAACGTCCTGTAAAATTCACCTGATGGCTGTATGACAAACGGACGTCCAGAATTGTATAAAGATCAGCAAATGGACAATATTGCCAATGGATCCTAAACAGCATTTACATGTACATGTAGATACCTCGTTGAGCGTAAGGACAGTGAATGTAAGGTTTTTAATTATATATAATATGCATATATATTTTACGTTCTTCATGTCTGTTACTGTGACTAAAGTCTTGTAATTCCATCTGCACTTCCACCATCTAAAATTCCAGAATAGACTTTTTTGTTTGTATAAGACTGTAATTAGGTGGAGAATATGATTATTGATTAATGCAAATGAGGATCTTATTTACATAAACAGTGAGAAACATTAAGAATTTGATGCGCGTAGCAGGCAGAGGTATGATATCGTGGAACTCTAGTTGACTAGTACATTCTTCAGGGGGCCGGTTTAGACCACGGAAACGCATAGTTTCTAGCTGAGTAGGTTGGGACTCGTGCATGAACTTTGACCCTGTGTTTCCTTGAGCTCCCCGAGAAGGCGATGACGTTTTTCTAGCCGGAGGGTGTTTGAACTAAACTGCCGAACCTTTTGTAGAATCTCGGCTTTTTTGCTGTGTCATTCAAAAGGCACAATCTAACTGTAGCCGAGTCCACTGAAAGTTAGTCTTGAAACGTTACCTGTTTATTTCGTAGCCAAGAGATCTAGAAGTGTGAACATGGGGAGGATACTAGTATTCGCGGTAGTTTTGATGGTGACTGTCTGTACAACAGGTAAGTAGAATGCATACGTGACACTCATGTTAACCATGTCGCCATTGATTCACTGAGTGTGACCCACTGTGACCTAAGTAGTAGTAGTATCATGAATGCTTTTGTTCATTTAGTGTACATCAAGCTCAGAATGACACACTTCTGTATAGATTTAACTAAATTCTGAGTGGACGAATTCGCAGCTTAAATAATAGTTGGATATGTTCACTCAGTTCATATTTAGTTTCCCAATGTACAGACAAGGATACGGAATTATGTATCTCCTCTAATTATGAAATGTGTGAGTTTATTTGCCGTGTTAGTAAGACATCAGTGCAGTGTAAAGAACAGTAAATATTGCTTGTTTTCAGTTTAATACATCCTAAATTGTGCAACCTTAACATTTAAGAAGGTAACAAGGAAACGTTGATCACAAGGAGGAAGCAATAATCACATAGAGAAAGTCGCATGGTTAGAAAAAATGTAAGAAAGTCCCCATAAGATTTGTTTGCTTGGTGATTAGCTTCTAGAATCTAGCTGGTATCAGGCGTACCATTTGTACTTTACATGTAGCTCTCAGGTACACAGACAAGAAATCACGGAAAACGTCTCTACGGCTTTCACGTATTCTGTCATTTTTAATCCCGATAGTTTTAGATGAGTGTGTGAACAGTGCAGTGATGAGTAGCAGTTCTGAAAGTGAACCTTCTACATGAAATAATGTGTTATCTATGCCATATACATGACACAGAGTCCAGTGACATCTCTATCTGGTACACTAATGTCGACAAAGGTCACTAAACAAAAGCGTCACCATTTGTTGGGTGGGGCGTCAGACAAAAGTTGCAGAACGAGTTTCTGGCGTGTCCATCGCTCGGAATGTTGTTTATGGTAAAACAACTCATCAGGCGTAAAACACGGCAGAAATGTATAGAAAATGAGGCATCTATGAGAAGAGTAGATGTCACAGAGTTACCCTCAAATCTGGTAGTCAAATACAGTTTCATAAATTTCATATTTTATGTATAGTAAAACCAGAATTCAACAAGTTGCGTTGTTGGTAGCCAAGTAAATATTGCCCTACGTTATAATGTCTGTAACGTTATAACATATGTTTTCTTGAGGGAGGCTCTCTATATAGATTACAAACCACTACAGGTAAAACAGCGGAGCTTCAAGTTTTGATCTGAAATGCTAAGTCCACGAATTTTGCATGGTAGATAGCTCTTGTGCTCGGATAGAAGTGACATGAGTTTAGGCTCCCTATCACTTTGCTCCGGAACTGCAGGGTTATTCGATGAAAAAAATATTTGAAGGGGAATATAACTCAGGAGCCGGTTGACGGAACGTCCTGATATTTGGTATGTATGTAGCTTAAGTGATACTTGATAAAATCAAAGTACAATTATGCAAATCAGGATCTCATTTGAATTATTAACATAATTAGGAAATTCAGAAAATCCGTTGCGTTCCATGATAGGACTGGACAAACTTGTGACATACATGTATGTAATTGAGAAGGTAAGGGACGTCGGCAGTATTTATAACGTAAATGAGACTTTGATGACTTCTGATTTTTTACCGAAACTTCAGTTGTCCATGCCGGGCAGCGATGTGGGTCTGGCTTCACCAGTTTCACCTGCCCACGTCCGATCTTCGACGATTCCGACGAGGAATACTGCTGCGCGGGAAACAGCTGCTGTGATAGATGCTGGAGCTCCATCGTGGACACGTCCTCTTGTATCGGGATCAACAACTTTGGCGACACCGCTTATAAGGCGTTTCGACTAGGGTACTTTTTTTATTTCAGTTTATACCATAAGTATTGGAACAGTCCATTTTATAGGGAGATTGGCTGAAATCTGTTGTATTTGCTCCCGAACAAATCCTCTCTGGTACTTTGATTATTTTCCCTATATAGATAAGATAACGTCATACTGTCTAGTACATTCTGATGCCATGAGGGGAGGGACGAAGAAAACTGCGCATTTCTGAGCAAAATTTGCACAGTAAAAATCGTGGTGCACAAATTGCCTTTTTTTGCGCATGCCGATCAGAAGGCCCGTCCCCATGATATATATTGTTTCAAAATGTGACTATTCTAGCCTTGTGACTGAAAGGAAAGTTAAGGAAAACATAACGTGATACATATGCCATTATGAGAAGTTAAAGACTGGACTTTAACTTCCAACACTAGATACAGAATTGAGACTTACCCCAAATTTTCGGCTGACTCCATCAACCTTGTTCACGGAATGGACCCGTCTACTCTTGGAACGTGACGTCAGAGACACGTGACCGTAGTAGCGGGTCATACGTGCCAGATAACTTGTGTCGCCCCCCGTCTCTGTTCAGGGTAGGTCTGTGAGCTCTTATGTAGACCGCCTCCTTAACTCCTCTTGCAAAACATGTGAAACATATGTCGTCCTATGTCGTCCCAGTGTCGGCGCCCTCATCGGCATCATTGTGGGAGGCATCGTCTTCGTCATCATCATCGTGGCGCTCTGTGTCTTGTGCTGTTGCGCATGCGCCAAGGGGAACCAGAGAAGCCAACCACAGGGTAAAGATCTACATATTCAAATTCACGACAGGGGTGACGGGTTGGATCCAAGTTAGTCCCCGCAACTTGTATTTATCAAGCAGTTTTTCACTGGCCCAGAAAAATTCACGTTGTTTTTCCAGTTTTAGTCCTGAAAAGAACTTCAAGATATTCTTGTAAATTATGACGATTAAAGCATTATTTCGTTAATCATTCCTGCTACCTTTATCAGATATTTATTATATCCAAGCATATATATTGTCAGTTGTTTTGCTTGGTTTTCTTGTGGTATAACAATTAGACATCACTTTTTCCCTCACAGCTGTCCAAATGGCTCCGGTCGCCCATCCCGTGCAGTCTCCACCCGGCCAGTATCCCCAGTACCCCCCTGCACAGCCTCCTGCCTACCCACAGTACCCGGCTGGACAACCCCCAGCCTACCCTCAAAACCCAGCCTACCCACCTAAGGTTTAGGCCACAATCGTTGTGACCTCAGGCGACACCGCAACAGTTGGGTCGACAATACAGAAGAATGCATGATTCACATTATATGGCAAATTCGACATACATGTATGTAGTATTATATCAAGTCAGATATCTGTACAATTATGGGACATAAAGCATGCAATTAGAATCTATGCTATAGCTGATAAGATACAAATTTACCAATACAACTAGTACTAGTGATGCATGCAGCAATATGTTTTTGTATCATTCAAAATCATGTGTACAAATATCATAATGAATATCGAAAAGGATCCATATCCGCAAAGATTATAGTTTTAGACATAGTTTGTAGAAAGTATATAAGATAAGAGTGTGCTTTTTCGTGATTTCTGATACTCTGTAGTATACTGTAGCTGTATTATTAGTAGTACCCATTCATAACACACAAGTCGTGTACATGCCGAAATCCCTATATCTAACGTAGTTTTATATATCATGTAGTATCATATGCTTTCTATGTTATTGAAATAGCCAACATGCACTTTTAAAGAAATCATGCTGGGCAAAATGTGATATTTTGTTCTACAAATGACTAAAGAAGTGTACTAAGTTGATTTCTGTCATCATCTGAAATAAATTCTGGCAAGTTATGATATTGTAGTGTCCTTTGTGGAATAGATGTCACTGGAAGAGTTGTTCCACTGCTAGTAAAATATATCAGTATTACGTCTACATCTCACCTTGAGTGTCTTAGTAGTGAAGTCCCGTCCATATAACCTGAT
Organism: Branchiostoma belcheri; assembly: GCF_001625305.1. Lineage (NCBI taxonomy): Eukaryota > Metazoa > Chordata > Leptocardii > Amphioxiformes > Branchiostomatidae > Branchiostoma > Branchiostoma belcheri. The sequence goes on along the minus strand of NW_017804020.1, from coordinate 3,705,168 downwards.
ATTTACTTACCAAAACAAGAAATCTGGGGAGTTTTAGATTTCCAAAGACTGCTTTTTGATTTGATTAGATTTGATTTATTATACTGTTGTCCTTTTGTCAGGCCGATTTTGAGTGTCTCTTAAACTTTAAGTTAGCTGAAACTTTTTTCTTTGAAAGGCCTGGCCTTGAAAATGGGGTGGGTGAGCACGTCGGCAGAACGTACTGCACCTGCGTGAAACCCGTAATGTATTGTACATAGCACTTCGGCAGAACGTCTCATATAAGGTTGTATTCGCTCATATAAGGTTAGCATTTCGACAGTAGTTTCCAAATGTTATGTCGGAAAGAATCTCCTCTGCAACAGGCAAAATTCTGATGCAACGTTGACCAAAAACCCAACGAAAAACGCGAAAATACGGGGTTCTGCGCAGGCTACGTTCTGCCGACGTGCTGGGTGGGTGGGGGCAAGAGTTACTAGTACTTAAAGAATACAGCAACGAAGGCCTGTGCTACCGTACTCGACGGTTTGCTCGTAAATAACCATGTCACAAAAATGGGATTACGTCGTTTGTCGCCCAAAGGGGTGAAACTTGCCTAACTTCTTTGAGCTGAAACGTCACACAAAACTCCATGTACGGCTGGGTGTAAAGGCCTGACTCGCTGTCTAACATACAGGAACGTTCACTCGTTTATCGTTCCTGTTACCGTTTTTTTATACCGCATGTATCTCCCAAGAGACGTGTGATGATGTTACGGATGGTGCTGGTAGTCCTGTTGGGCGCTTTTTGGACGATAGGTAAGTCTATCGACTCTATGTGTTACACAATCACGGCCGTGTCCAAACGCAAGCACACCCGGAAATTAGACCGGTATAGGGGCTGCGACACAAGCATGCACAGTGAGACCAGGTCACTGAGGTACAGAAAGCTTTGGCGTCAAAATTTGTTCTGCTTATTTGTTTGTTTGTATTGCATTTGCTGACAACAAACCGTTGGTTGGTATCGAAATAGACCTACCAGCAAAACGTACTATTTAAGAATCGGAAGACACAATTTTGATGCAGTTTAGTTCTTAAATAATCATCGCAGCGACAGGGAAACAAATATATTCTTAAACAGGCATTGTGTAACATTTTTGCACAATTTTCGTATGAATCAGTATGATTGTAATATCCTTCCACTTTTCAAAATATTTTCAATGCAATCATTTTCAATGCAACATTTTTTTTTATTTTTATGCCAAATACCTGACAAATACAATGTCACACGAAGCGCACTCAGTTTGTACTACCACCACAAAATACCAGAATGTAAAGAAACATGGCTAACAGCTGTGTTTCTAACTTTAAAACATACTTGCGAGGTGTCACATTTTTTTCACTTCCAGTTCTTTAATGTTTTGACTGGTTGATCAAACTTACGTTGTAAAGGAAAGATCAGAAAATTTACGTTATCGTCCTAATGTTGAATGCAGCTCTAACATTTAACCACGATTACGAATTTAGATTGTGATAACCTGGTGATTGTTTGTTTTTGTGAACTATGGTGAGAAGGGAAGCAGGGAGACCTTTCCGACGGGCTGCAAAAGTCCCATCATGCCTCTGTTAGGGAGAGGACGTCTGTCGGTGGGGGGGGGGGGGGGGGCTGGTGGGGAGGGGGGCCGCTTATCAAGAATAAGCTGCAGAACAAGTTCGGTATCCCGCCATGATCTGTTGAATCCTTTGTGTATGTAACGTTGACAGCTACATAGCCCCAGGGATGACAACAATGATATAGGACAGCATATTGTCGTGCGTGATAATGTAATCATAGGATGTAAGGAAATCACTAAGTAAATAATCTCATGAATTGTCCTCAGGTTTAATAATACTAGACACAATATGCAACAATGTGATCCTGAAACCGTTTACATCAAGAAAGGGCGTAGAACTGTAGATTGATGAATGTACCTTTTCTGTACAGAAGCTACTCTGGGTGCCAGACTCGTATCGGGCCGTTGGCCGTTTTCCCTTCGGCAGCCAAGAGCCCTTCGCCTGCTTCAAGGGAGTTGAGCCGGACGGGAGTTAGTAGTAGCAAGTGTGTGGGAGGCCGGTATGTCGGGGAGGGCGGTATAGTATCCAGCCGCCCGGAGCGCCAGGACGGTCTGGGGTGGGTCAGGGCGGGCTCGGATGGTCAGGGACGGCGTCCAGGGCAGCCGGGACGCTTTTCTCTTTACAGAGGCTGACGCACTGAAACCCGCGGAGTCTGGCACCCAGGGTATAGAGAAGCAGCATTGCACAAGTATGCGACGTATGGGACGACGTCTGATTTTTGATACCTTACGTATATTGTATAGATGGCGCCCAGGTTTGTCGGACAGCACACGGGCGATCCTTCAGCTGCCCACAGTCGCTGCTGTACAAGTTCGACCCCGCCGACATCTACTGTTGCGGGAGGGTGTGCTGCTCAGACCCCTGCAGATCCACCGTCAGCAGGCCCGACAGCTGTATGGGAGACGCCAAAAACTTTTTCAATATGAAGTAGGTGATAGTCTTGTTAAACTTTTAAATAAAAAGATGTTTTTGGTTTGATTTTTCTGTTAATGACCACGATCATGATAATGATCATTCTGGCATTTTCACCTGATCGAAGTGAGGAAAGTTTTGTATAAAGCGACTTCCATGTCACACAAGGTTGGTTTCATGGCAAGATTCGAACCCGGGACCTCTTGGTTTTGAACCGAATCCTCTGGCGTTACGCAACGTGACTGCGCAATACTACAACTGTAAAACAAGCTAGACCCTACATCTTCTCAAAGATTATGTTGTTGAGATTACGTTCGACAGCAAAGATGAAGTATGTATTTCAATAAATGTATAAAAGTTTCTAGTAGCGACAGATGTACAAAACAATCACCCCCGCCCTCCCTTTTATTGTTAGTATCGGCGCCATCGTCGGAATAGTAGTGGGAGTCATCACTGTTACCGTTATCGTCGTTGGTGCCATTATATGGTGTAACGGAAAGGCAAGGAAGAACATCAAGAAGGCCCAAACGAGTTCGTATGGTAAGTCTATCGAGTTAAATAGGAAGAATGACTTTTGATGGAGCTTTGTTCAAGTGGGGCATTTATTCTATGATTTGCTTGAGTTATATAGTAACTTTTATTGTACAACAATTGTATCAAGTACAACGTATGGCATTTCCTGGTAAAAGTCGTATTTACCAAATAATGTAGTAAAGTCCGGAAATATTTATACTTTGTACACAGTACCTCGTTTTACAATGTTTGTCAAGGAAGTCAAGTACAGTAATTTCATTTACAAGTCTTGTTAAGTCCGGAATTTCCGTAATTGACTTTGATTTACTACGATTATTAAGTCCAGTAGTGTTACGCAACTCAACTGGTATCTACAGGTATAAAATGCAAATGTTTTGTGCAGTGTGGTATGTGCCCGAATTGTCATTGCAAGGACATTCACGTACTCGATGTGAAATTAACACCGTTCCAAAATTACCTGGATAAGAAGTTTCTTTTAATTTTTGTAGTCAGCCGTTACCAGCTAAGTGTGCCGGTGCTGACCTGGTATCATTGTCAAAATACAAAATACAAGGCATCTCCATTTCCCTCCAGAAATACAAATGACGGCCATTCCCCAGTCTTCACCGCCACCTACCCCGGGTCCCCTACACAGCCACCGGCCTCTCCGAGGTACCCACCGTCTTCACCGCCGCCTACCCCGGGCGTCAAGTACCCTGCACAGCCGCCGGCCTCCCCACGGTTCCCACCGTCTTCACCGCCGCCTACCCCGGGCGTCAAGTACCCTGCCCAGCCGCCGGCCTCTCCGCGGTATCCACCGTCTTCACCGCCGCCTACCCCGGGCGTCAAGTACCCTGCACAGCCGCCGGCCTCTCCGCGGTACCCACCGTCTTCACCGCCGCCTACCCCGGGCGTCAAGTACCCAGCCCAGCCGCCGGCCTCTCCACGGTCGCCACTGTCTTCACCTCCGCGTACACGACAAGATGGGCATTCAGTTTTCGTTTTTTAGCAACACTTAAGATTTAGGAACTCCATATCCGGGTGTGCGAAAATGTAGTACATGTAAATACCATATGTAGAGGGATAATGAATTTAATCACTTATCAGTAGGTAAAGACAGGCTAATATATATATTTTTTTCGACAATGGCAATGCTTATGCTGTAAATTTCGCACCAAACTATATGATAAAACGTCTTCATAATTCAAATTTTCTTCTGAAGTATCTATATATTATCTATATCTAATGAAATCTTTTATGCTCTAGATCTAAACTAAGAGCATATAAATGTAGTACAGTGGATGTAATTTGTCCATCCTAATGATATGCAAAAAGTATTATAGGTGGCGATCTAAAACTCTGGTTTGATCCGTGGATCGTGTTCTATCTACTAGTATCTTTTACAAGAATTCGGAAAAAGACCTCATAATTTAGATCTTTTTTTGGGGGGGGGGTCGTTGATTGTAGAAATGAGCTACTAGGAAGCCCACATGTGACCTTGACCTTTATCTTCCTATATAAGACATACCCGCATACCAATTATATATCATCAAAGTCCTTTTTATATAATAAGTTATGTCGACCGGTACCAAAAATATGCGGACACACACACACACACACATGACAGATACACACAAATACACCAAAAAAACCACGATAATAACATGACAAACAAGAGAATAAACATTTCACTGGGGCATAGCAATGTGGATTCTAGAGCCATGTGTTTTTTAAAGCCGTTCCCTTTCCTGTGAATATGCTGAGCTGAGCATTATAAATGTGGAAGTCCTTGAACGCTGCTAGACCAGCCAAATTCGGGCAAGTGTTCTTCCGGTGGAACTTCTATCCTGGTACGGAAGTGAGACCACAGAGTGACAACATACGTCACTTCCGGTCTGTGCACGAGTGACGTAACGGTACATGACACAGGGCTAATCATAAGACCAGTTCATTTCCTCCTCTGAACACACTTGCGACACTCCGCAGTGCCATAACTACCCAACAGTTCTTAGCTTCGTCGCAAAACAACGCAAAGGTTCGTGACCATGTTGCGGTTAACACCTGTTGTCATCGTCGCCATTTTCGCAACAGGTAAGGAATCGTTGTAGTTGTACATAGCGAGAACATCATACCAATTTTAAGAGATTGCTTAGAGTAACTAGTAGGGAAAAAGAGGAAGTATCTTTTGAGAAATCTGTGACATTTTAATTTTCACTCTGACGATATCGCAGACTGACATTCTTTCCTAAGTACTGTGCTATCAGGTGACTGAAACCACCGGCTGAAGTTAGGGGCCACTCAAAATGTTATGAGAGACACAGCTGGTTGGAGATAGGAGTGTTGCTTACCGTTACTGAAATGACCGGAGAAATACGGTCTCAAGGAAAGGCTACGTGATGTTATGCGCCGGAAATGAGTAGAAAATATTCTGTATACGTGGGCCATATAAAGGCATGCAGTGACGGGACGGGGTTGTACTTTGGTGAGGGGGGGGGGTCTCACAAAAGAGAAGAGTTTGCTGTCTACGTACATACGATGTAAGTCTTGGTTCTCATGTAGTTCACATTAGTAGCCTATGATTCGGAGCTGTACTACAGTGACTAAAGGCAAATCGTGCCACGTCTTACTCTCCAGGCAGCCTTTACTAGGCTTTGGCTTATTTGGTGTGTTTTAGGCTTTTTTATCGGGCTTTTTTTATGGTATTACTGCATGGCAAATGGATACTGCCTAGTCAATTTGATACTGTCTTGCAGCCACCGAAAGATCTGCTTATGCTTGGAGATTAGCCAAATCTACCAGTCACGACTACACGTAGGTTAGCTCGTCTGAACAAGGAGGTTCGACTGCACGTCACGACTCTTGTCCTCACCCATGGTAACATGAAATCACCTGTTGTACACACCAACCATAAATACGCATAGAACGACTGGGGGAAACAAAAACACTTATGTTCTATGAGTTATTAGCCTGTGTTGACACAATCCCTCGCTGGCTGTGGTTAAATGACCCCCTCTCAGGAGCCAAAGGTGGTAAGACGGTCCACAAATGTGGGAAAACTTCACAGGTAGACAGATAAATAGACTGTTGGGTGGAATGGCGCTGGGAGAGCGATTTCAACCTTTTAGATTTAGCAAGGCGGAATGCCAACGGATGTCAAGGCATTCATACAGCCATGATTCTAGCCTGTCAATAGCCTGATTTCAGTTTGGATTTATCAAAACACGCACAGGTAACATGACGAATTCAAGAATGCTAAATCTACACCCTCCCCCCTCCCCACCTAACATCAATATCGGGTTTACGCTTCAGTGCGATCAACAAAACAACTCTGTGTCGTATGTAAAGCCTGGCATTTGTAAAGAATGTTACGGCCCGGCCCTTGAACACATATCAAGTTACCCGGAGCTTTCATACCTGACAGGTATGTTTGGCCTGTACCGATCTTTCGGGGCGGCGCCTCGATCCCTCGGACATACTGACAAACTTGAAACGACATGTAGACGGTCGTGTACACACAAGTGCATTTCCAGAAGAAAATACTTAAGAATTCTCTAATCAAACTTAAGAAATGGCTCCCAAGCATTGATGTTGATGTAAAATACATGGGGAAATGGTTAGTTGGTGGGGTCTCTCTCTCTCCCTGTCTCTCTGTTTCTGTCTCTCTGTTTCTGCCTCTCTCTGTCTTCCTGTCTCTTTCTCTGTCTCTCTCACTGTCTCTCTGCCTCTGCCTCTGCCTCTCTCTCTCTCTCCATCTCTCTCTCTCCTCCCTCTCTCTTCCTCTCCAACTCTCTCTCTATATATATGTATATAGCTGCTATTTACACCAACTCGGTACGTGTGATTTCCGCCCTAGTTGTTGCTGGAGAGCAGTGCCGGTCGCTAGGGGGCCTCATCAGGTTCTCCTGTCCTCGGCCGATCGTTGACGACGATGACGACATCTACTGCTGTGATGACGGAACTGACTGTTGCGACAGTTGTTTGGAGGCTGACGACAGCTCAAATTGCTGGGGAGACGTCGTGAACCATGCAGTGAACCTCGGGTATTTTGTTTTCGGCAATTTGCGAAGAAACCATCATGCCATATAATCTATAATTAGCAGCAATTTCATACTTCATGTATGTACGAATGTAAGAGTTACAGTTTCATCACACTCAATCTTTCCATGTCTTGATGTTCCATGTTCACTGCACGTGTACAATACACATAGCTATAACGTTTCTCAGGTTTTATGGATGTTGAGCAGTTATATTTATAAACATTTTTTGACCGCTGTGTTTCAGCTAGTTGCGAATCAATGGTGTGTTTCTAATAGCATTTTCCTGCGTCATACTCAATCTAATTTTTTTCGCCAGTACCGGCGTCATTGTAGGTATCATTACCGGTGTTATCGTCATCATCATCATCATCATTGTGGGAATAGTCCTCTGCTGCTGCGCATGCGCCAAAAGGCGACAAAACCCACCGGTGGCATACCAGGCATCACCACAAGGCAAGTTCTATCTGTGAATTTTTTTTCAGGTCGTCCCAAATTTAAAGAAGTTCAACTCACAAGTCACATTGTGCATCTGTATTTCACAATTGTACAATGTACAATGCTGTTTTTTTTTCATCTCCTTTGCATTTTGTACTGCCCAATATGAGTGGTAATTTTATTCATCATAATACTTATAATTTGTCTTTTTTAGTTATATCCTTTTTCTTTCCGTTATGAGGCTAAAATAGCAGCTGCTAGAGTTGCCCACTGTGCCTTGTACTTTTTATGTTGATCAATAAAAATTAGTAATGTTTGTTTTAATATCACTTGGGTATATTATTCTGTGCGTGTATTGATATTATATTTTGCAAATGATATTTATAATTCTTCTTGTGTTACACAGGACAACAGGTCACGGTGATGACTCAGCCGGGAGCGTACGGCGCCCAACCCGCCCAGTACCCCCCTCCAGCCGGCCAGCCAGAGAAGGGGTACCCAGGCCCCCCTCCCGCATACCCCGCGACCGGCGGAGCACCTTACCCCCCTGCGGGAGCAGCTTACCCCCCTGCCGGAGCAGCTTACCCCCCGGGAGGGGCACCCTACCCCCAGGGAGGAACACCGTACCCTGTGGACGCGGCGTACCCCCCTCAGAAGGCCTAGTCTTCAAGTTTCAGTTTGGGCTCAAATGTACAAAATTACTGATGTCAGGAATACAATTGGAAAACAAATCCTGTATATGTTATATGTATAACATTGCAGTACGCCTTTCTAAATGATTTTAAAGTACGTATGTCAATGGGGATTTGTAACAAATCACAACTTGGATAACGTTTCTTACAATTTCATAAGAAACATTTGTACCGACAATGGGGGCTAGAATAGTTGTATAATCATACCATGTAGCCAGGAATGTTTGAACGTAATGCAGATTTTGTTGTTGGTAGGATCCTCTCTGTATATGCCTTATATTCCACATCTCATGAGTGTGCTGGCATGTTGCCAGTGACTAGAGGGTTCAGGCAAAGGCCGGGTAAGCCGGGTAAATGTTAGGGTAATTGTGCTGAAGTCGACTGTCTAACAGACTACACAGCTGGTACAAAAACAAATATTATCCAAATAGGAGGAATAATTAGTTTACTCGGTTTTGTCAACGTAAATTGAATTTCTGACACACTGTGTACCGCGTTACATTGAAAGATGTGTTCAAATACAAAAACCTACTTTTTCTACAAATATTTGTAGACACTACGTGTGTAATCAAAAGTGTTTAATTTTGTAATACACTGTTTGAATAAAATCACTTGTGTATAATGCCTCTCCTTGGTTTCGATGTTCAACAATGCTGTAAACACATATAGTAAAGCCCATTCCACGCCACAAGGAGGACTATCAATGATAATTGTATTTTTTTATTAGGTGTAGAATGTTTTAGTCCTACCAGGCTTCGGAAGCGGTTGGAACTATTGGAATGAGAAGAAATTGACCAAAGAGACAGATGACTTTTCAGGGAGTTTAAAGAGTAAATTAGCCACCTCCCGTAGCGACTGGACTTTCCTACCATATTATTTGTCTATTTGGGGCCAATTTCTACTCTTTCCAGCCACTTTCAAAACCTGTTAGAGGCTAGAATAAAGGAAATTTGTATGTAAGAAGGAAAAAGTCGATCAGTTTTTTTAGTGAAAACGAAACTAACTTTCTGACTACACGAAAGTGCTATTTGTTACCCTCCGATCCAACACTATAATATAACGTGGAAGGCAATCTACTACAATTGTGCTACACCGACATCTGATCAAGTAAGTTACAATAGGCCACAATATAATCTTGCCAAGCGTTGCAGAACGTGCAAGTTGCCACCAGACAATCAGTCCTACCTGCCACCAAACGTTTGTGCTGATTAGTCTGGGGTGTGACACAAACAGCTCTTACGAAAAATATACTCACTCCCCGAAAACAAGTTTGACCATACTTCACAGGAAAATAAGCAAGACATAGATTTTTTTCTAAAGCCGTTAATATCAATTTAAAAACAAACGTTAAAGCTACGACGGGAAAATTGTTATTCTAAGTTTTAAATGTCACTACGACAAGCGCCAAGGGCACATACCTGATAAACATCCTTTGTTGTAGGGTCTGTCCAATCAGAACGTTCGTCTCAGAATCCACCGCTCTCAGATAGAGTACAGAGTGACATACTGTTACCGTCAGCGTCGGCTGTGGTGTGTTTGGGTGTACATGTGGAGTCTGAAGCCTTGTTGTCGTGTGTATCTCTACCCTACCGTTCCTACCGACTCGATATGGCTCTACTGAAGATACTGCTGGGCGCGGCACTACTGTATGTGGGTAAGTCTGGCGCAAAATTGGACGATATTTTCCTTCTTGTGAACAACACACTGACACTAGCATTCAAGATGGCCGACTAACAAGTCTACATGTAACGTTAGTATGTAACGTTACGCAATTATACGTCTGATCTGTAATTCTGTGTGTTGCTGTTCATCAATACATGACTGGGACAGTTCTCAGTTCAGAGCTAACAGTACACGTGGTGGGGATGTTGTGTGTGCCTGCTTTACCGAACCATGGTAACCACCAAGGTCTCCAGCCTTTATCCACGCATGGGTGCCTCATATGTTTTTGCAAATGACGACAGCCTCCGGCTACCATAGCTCTGACTACTGACACGGAAGTATTGTATTTTGGTTCCTCATGTTTGAATTTTTCCCCAGTTTGGTAGACTACTTCCATTTATTAAAATTTGTTCCGTATAATGGATGTCGATACTTTCCTGACATATCTGTAGTGAAAGCGCCTAAATTAGATGTGACAACAAATGCTTGAGCTACGCTTCCCCATTTCATATGCAAAACGTACAAAATTATGCTGCTAGAAAGAACAGTTATTCTTGATTACGTCGATCATAAGATAAAACGCACAAAATGTTGTTTGTACAGTTAGTGTGACAAATCGCCCATCAGTACTGTACTGTCCCCACTGGGCGATGTACGCACCGAAACTACCAATCTCCTGTACTAGTTTCGGTCTTTGGTATGCAGGGCGCGACAGGATATGACTAGTACTATGAATATATAAATGGACGGATCGCATACCCCAAGCCAACTCATGAATATATAAGAGAACACCTTTTTGATCAACCAGGCCATGTATGTACCGAAAGTACAAATTTGTAGCAGTTTCGGTCCCAGTTTCGTATGCAGGGCGCGGCTGTATGATAATGAGTGGACCGATCCCATATCCAAACATCCACATTACTTCTACCGACATCTTTATGGTATACGCAGGAGGATTGCATGAAGTTCAGTGGGTATCCATGTCTATAGCGCATTGCTATGTTTAATAATTTAATTAACAAAGCTAAGAAAACAGGCCAAGAGGAAGACTGGAACAAATATAAGAGAGTTAAGAAGGGAGTTCAGAAAAGCATAAGACAAGCACACTCTAAATACGTGGCAGACATACTGGGAGAAGCTATAGTTGACAAACCCAAAACATTCTGGTCGTACATAAAGGACTGAGGAAAGACCTTGTCGGGGTAGCACCCCTAAAGGTGGGAAATACCATCATCAGTGACAGCGGGAAAAAAGCAGAAGTACTCAGTTCACAGTTCAAAAGTGTTTTCACAGAGGAAGACACCACAGATATGCCATCTCTAGGTCAGCCCTGTACTCCTCCAATGGAAAATATAGTAGTTTCTACTGATGGTGTCGAAAAAATGCTTCAAGGTCTCAATCCCTCTAAAGCATCCGGACCAGACCAAATACCACCGTGGTTCCTCAAGTTGACAGCTAGTGAAATCGCGCCTGTTCTAACCAATATTTTCCAACACTCGCTAAACACTGCAGAAATCCCTAAAGATTGGAGGGATGCAAATATATGCGCCATCTTTAAAAAAGGAGATAGAGCGGTCCCCAGCAACTACAGACCTGTTTCACTGACCTGCATATCCTGCAAACTACTTGAACATATCATCCATAGCCAAATCATGAAGCACCTAGAAAGTTACAGTATATTAACGGATTACCAGCATGGATTCAGAGCCAAACGATCCACAGAAACACAGCTTATACTAACAGTCCATGACATAGCTGGCGCACTAAACAGTAAACGGCAGGTAGATTTAGCAATACTTGATTTCACTAAAGCCTTTGATAAAGTCCCCCATGGCAGGCTCATCTCAAAACTGGAGTATTATGGAATCCAAGGCCCTACGCTGAATTGGTTAAAGGCTTTCCTGACCAACAGGGAGCAAACAGTAGTGGTTGAAGGGAAGGCGTCGGCTCCAGTTAAAGTAGCGTCTGGGGTCCCTCAAGGAACCGTCCTGGGGCCATTGCTCTTTCTCTTGTACATAAATGACCTACCAGATCAGCTTGACTCAAATGTGAGGTTATTTGCCGATGACTGTCTATTGTATGTAGAGCTTTCTACACAGACCGACTCACAACTTCTCCAAAAAGACCTGAACACCCTGGAAGAATGGCAAAGCAAATGGCTCATGCAGTTTAATCCCGAAAAATGCTACATTATGCACATAACAAACAAACGAACACCACATGCAACTAGCTACCAGTTTTGTGGTCAGGCTTTAGCAACCACAAAAATCCATCCGTATCTGGGCGTCACGCTGACAAGCGGACTGAAGTGGGGTGCACATGTTAATAATATCACAACTAAGGCGAAACAGACATTGGGAGTGATTAAACGTAATCTGTGGGCATGTCCAGCGAGAGTAAAATCACTTGCATACACGTCACTTGTAAGACCGAACCTAGAATACGCTGCGACAGTATGGGATCCATATACAAAGAAAGACAAAGACAAATTGGAAAGGGTACAGAATCAAGCTGCAAGATTCTGTATGAACAACTATGTAAGAGGTGCTAGTGTCACGGAAATGAAAAGAAACCTACAGTGGACCTCACTTGAAGACAGAAGAAAAATGTCTAGACTATGCATGATGTACAAAATGACTAATAAACTGGTGGATGTCCCAACTACTAAGTACCTAATACCAGCCCAGAAGAGAACAAGAAATAGCCACGCATTCAAGTACCAGAGTTATCAACCAAGGATTGAGGTGTTCAAGAATTCATTCTTTCCTAGAACTATCGCAGAGTGGAACTCACTGTCACCAAGTACAGTAGGGGCACTGTCAATAGATAGCTTTAAACAATGTCTAGAGCTAGAAGTTCAAGGGTTAGGTGTAACAAGTCGATCGGTGTAATATAGCCAGCTGCCGCCGCGCCGCGTGCCTGCGAAGCTGGTGTGTTACGCCGAAAGGCGGTTATACCGGCTATACAGATACAGATACAGATACAGAATAATTCATGGTTCTGAAAAATCTGTTTTACTTTCTGCCTTTAAGTATAGTGGAACTTTGCACGCACTCGGGCATTGGCAGCCATTTTGACATGATGGCCCCCGTCACATATTCAGAACCTTCCCCCGAACACCAGCCGACCAATGTTGGTTAAATTTAAAGTTCGGGAGCAGTCTGACCAGATTATAGTATACAAGCCACGCCTACCTTTGTATGTGAATCGAGTTTGAATATGAGTTACATTTGAGTCAAATTTCACTGAAAACCACGCCCCGACTTCCAAACACAAGCCAGCCACCAGCAAACCATGGTAGAAAAAAAATCGAACCTCCCAGCAACACTAAAATTAAACGTTTTCAAACATATCGGTTGACGCAGCTGAACACCATCCGACCTTTCTCCTGACCTACTCCTAATTAAACAATTGTTGCAATTGGGGGAGTTCGGCAGTGTTCGAGAGGCCATGTTTGGCTGTGTGTGACAGTGACCACTTTTACGGAGCGGATGGTGTAAATCCGATAATTAGAATATCTCATTGGGACTCTTCCAATTTTGTAACAGGGGTGAGAGCATAGTCGTGAATCACCAGTGTAGTATCAGTGAATAATTCGTTTTGTTTTTGGAAACGGGCCCAGATCAATATAAATGCGCGAGTCTGTCCAATCCGTTAAATCAAGTTCATGTGACCTACCATCTGTATCACTACATGTATGTATGACTCTTTCCTGCAATTTTAGATGAAGTAATATATTATTATCTTTGTTTGAAATTTTTTTTTGTATCATGACTGCAACAGAATATTTAGTGTGTGTATGTTTAGTATAAGCAGTGGGGTCGTGTGGCGTAGCGGCATAGTGCTCGACTCGGAACCAAGAGGTCCCGGCTTCGAGTCCTGACATGCCATCGATCTTGGGAAAGGCACTTAACACGACTTAATAATTTCCTCACTTCGCTCAGGTGTAAATGAGTATTGTATTGTCCTCTGTGTTGGTGGCGACATTAATATAAGTTGATAAAACATGAGTGTGCCGTCACCACGTCTTGTGATTATATGTTGGAATATAAAAAAAACAGAATATTTTGGTATCATGACGAAATTTAAGGCAAAGTATGTTACAGCCACAATCTTGAAGCGACTTAAAGAAAGGCCATGGATGTTCCGTGTGTCTGGTATCTTCTTTAAAGTTTATATATATCGTTGTATTTGTTGTGTCTACTGTATCTATATAAAGCCGTTGCTGAAACCTGCCCTGGACATTACACGCCTGACGTCCTCGGCATCAAGGTGTGGGTGCCGGCGTTCGACTGCCCCACGCTGGTGGACAGTCCCGGCTCCAAGTTCTGCTGCGGCACGAAGGACAACCCGCACTGCTGCAGCGACTGTACCCAGTCCATCACCAGTGTGGTGGCCTGCATCACAGGCGGGACTCTCAGGTGAGGGCGACTTGGGCACAGTTTGTTTGTTTGACTGGTCCACTAGCCTCCATAGCATGCCAAAAACTGGGGGTTTGGGGAGTCTTCAGGGTCTTTGGGAGCTTTTATGTGCTATTTTCTGATTGTATATAGACAGCATAGCCGGCCTGGTTAATCAAAAAACATCCGAAGACCACCAACCCCCCAGTTCTATAAGCCTGCTACCTCCTCACTTGATTTTTTCAAGCAGCTATAGTGATAACTCGTATGAAGCGCAACGCAACACGATACAATGTATACACAACACAAATTGCCATGCTGTCGAAATCAATGGCAAACTGGCCGATGTCATCGAGATTTTTGCTTGTTATCAGCAAAAAAAAAAAATTTCTCCACACGCTTGATAATGACGTGCTCGCCATTGGCAGAGTTTGGGCCATTTGCGGCCCCAAATAGTAGTGTCGGTCGCGAAGTTTTCGGCGTAGTTAAGACCTTAATGTTATCCTGATCTCTCCCACAGTTACGCGGCGTTCCTGGGCCTGGTGATCGGGGGATGCGTGCTTGTGCTGATCCTGCTGATCTGCTGCTGTGTGTGCTGCTGTCGCGGCTGCTGTTCCTCCCGCCAGCCCGCCGTTACCGTCGTGCAGGGTTCGTGACGCACATTCAGAACCTTCTCCCGAATACCAGCCTAGCCGACCAAGATTGGCTGAAGTTCGGGAGCAGTCTGGCCAGATTTAGACCATTCCTACCTAAAATTGAATCGAATTTGACTTACATTTTAGACAAATTTGAGTGCCAACCACGCCCCGACCTACTCCCGAACACCAGCCAACCACAGGTCAACCATGGCCAAACCTTCCGTTCACACCTGAACGTTTTAAACGTTTTGAAACATGTTCTGATGATTTTATGTGTTTCTCCACACGTTATTGCCATATACCGCGTTGTGTGATTCCTTACCACGTTTCTATCGCCCCCTTGCGGCTGCTGACAGGATGACTGACTTTACCCTTCACTAGTAAGGGACTTCGTTTCCCCTCTACATCCTCAACTGTAACACGACCAGACCAAAACCTTACCGAGTCTATATTCTTCTCTTGCTTTACGCTCACTTGATCACCAACTACTTGGACCGTGAGTTATTATATAAGATTCGTTTTCAATGTGACTGGACATACAGGACATCCATGCATGCTACAAAATGGAGAAAAATCATCATCATCATCACACACAACCATCGTCTGGTACTAGTACTGAAGTTTGTGAAAGATCATATTGTACATCGTCTACCAAGTCTTTGGAAAATATGGTCACACTGCTGCTTAAGTAGTATCTTTGTGTGTCTTAGACATATTTCTGTGTGGTTCTGTTTGGGATCGCTTTGATTTTTACGGGGCTTGCACTATTGCAGGTCCTCCGATTGTGATGCCCAATGTGCCGGGGACAGCTGGAGGCAACCCGCCCTACACCCAGTTTGAGTAGCGGCAGCAAACAGCGCCCCCTGTACATCTGTAGACGCATGTGCAGCCGCATCTGCGGAGCTGTGTTTATTCAGTGATTTCCAGTTTAAGTTTTACTTGCACAAGTTTGTTATTTCGCTATGGTGTAGACTGCGCTATGGTACATTAGCTCACAGTATCGCTTCCCTGTCGTATCGTATGTATGGAACATATCAGCTGTATGAAGGATGTGGAGCATAAAATTAAGTCCAAAAACGTTTTATTTCTATAGATACATGTATATAAGAAACAATACATGTAAGTACGCACCTGATTATTTTCGTACCCATTGTGACAGTGTAAATTTGGCATTCGGAGTTGCCCAGCTAGTCATAAATGACAGTATCATAACCCTTATCTCAGCATCGACGATGTAAAAAAATCTGGGGAATTTTCACTGGCTTTTGTCATCTATATATAGGAAAATGTAGATTTTTATTTTTTTTTGTGGTTCAAAGCGGTGGCTTGTAAGAATATACACAGCATATATATTACACATATGTAATATATATAGCAGAAAATGCATATTGTCTGGTATAGGAAAAGGTCATGGTTTCCGTTTGTACAACGGCTTGTTTTCTTGATTAAACCGCGATGCTTTCTAAACAAAGAGTTTTTACTGTTGTCTCATTGACTTACAATAATCCTATGGAACCCAATGATGATACTATGAATACAGATGGCGTTATGAAAAAGATATTTATTCCCTTATATGAATGCACGAATACGACATCAGTTTGTAAAACCAATTTTAATAGCCGCTAAATCTATTGGTACAGAATCGACCACCCCTTAAGTTTTCCTAGGGTTGGTACGTTCCTATTGTCCAACAACCGAGTCATTCAAGAACGTCATTCCTTACATGCTTAGCGACACACCGAGAAGACCAAAGGAAGAGAGAAAAAGACATGGCCGCTTCAGGCTTGCTGATTTTGATAGCTGTCCTTGGGACAGGTGAGAACTATTACTTCTTTTTGTTCTACTCTGTTGCAGTCGCGATATCGCTCAATTTGTGGTATATAAGGACGCAGAACGTAATAAAATTGCATGGTACCATTGTGGAGATACTATAACGTGGTTTTGGCTAACTTCCACAAACTAGGTTATTGTTCAAGCAACTATAGCTGCAGTATATGACTTCAATATCTAAGAACAAACGGATATTTTCGTTTAGTCTGGTTATAGCTTTCACTCCTCTAGAACTAGAGGAAGTATGCCGAAAGTTTGACTCATGAATTTGGAGTGTAAGCTTTGTGTGTAAGGAGTGTAAGAATGTGTAAAACATGGTTAAAAGTAATGACGGGGTCAGAAAATAATGCCCCTTATAATCGCTCAATTCAAGATAGGGTCCCTCAAGATTTCTCTGAAAATATGAAAAATTACGGAACATTTTGCTGTTCAAAGTCCGATCGTTTGTTACCCACACCCTCACCTGTTTGTTCAGCGTTACTAATTAATGATTACTTCTTTGTCAAGTCATGCAATGGCTAAAACGGTGATATACACGTTCTTTCAGTGTGGGGATGGCTTGTTTACTTCTTAAGCTCCTGCCACATAGTTCACAACATTCTCCCGACAAGCAACCAACCACCAGACAACCGAATCTCCTGTCCACACCCGAATGTTTGAAACATTTTGGAACATTCTGCAGCCGAACAGTTGCAGAAAATTGACTTCGAATATCCAGTTTTGCCTCCCTGAAACTGCATTCGATGCCTAAGATACAAAATACAATGTTGCTTCTTCTTACAGGTACATCCGGTAATATACAAACGGAAGAACAGGAACAGGGAGTATGTTAACAATACCCTCTTTCTGGTTCCTTAGCCTCTGGTGGTGAATACTGTTCCTCCTACACCGACATATACGGAGTCTTCCATTACGGTTTCAACTGCCCCAACTACAGTGATGGTGATGACTATGAGGACCAGTACTGTTGTGGTACCAGCAACAGTCCCTACTGCTGCGATTCTTGTTTCTTGTCGCAGGTATACGTAGTTTAAAGTTGGGCTTTGGTTTATGCGTAAAGTACTAAAGTACTGAACATACACACACACATGCACACACATGCACACACATGTACACACACACACACACACACACACACACACACACACACACACACACACACACACTACTACTATATATATATATATATATATATATATATATATATATATATATATATATATATATATATATATATATATATATATATATATATATATA